>NW_009952566.1:387787-388445 GCF_000747805.2 Chaetura pelagica
GAGGCGGTGAGGCTCCAGCGTCTGGACTTGGGCGCGCCTGGAAGGGGACAGATGACATTTGGGCCGGAGCTGACCCGAGTAGATCCGTGTTCCTTCCCGGGGCGCTGCCTCCGAGTCCTGCCGGACCTCCCGGGACGCCGCGTTCCCCGCCGGGAGAGGGGACTTCAGGTTAACTCGCCGCCGTCGTGGCCCGGCTGCGGCTCTCGATTCATTAGTCATCCTGCAAAAATCTGTGGGGAAAGTTGCCGGAGTAACCCTTTCGTCTGACCTCCCGAAAGGCGCAGCGCTCTCGGGGTTGATTATTAAGCCCTCGTGTTTGGTTTTAACTGCGGATTGAGAGTTTCCTTGTTGGTTTTTTTTTTTCCCCCCGGTTTTGTTTTAAATGTAACTAGTCTGGACACAGCGGGTCTAGGCGAAGCTTCATCCGGCCGTGGGAGGGGTGTGCGCGTAAAATTACGCGCTAAATCCGCCATCTGAAAGGTGCCGAGGGTAGCGTTCTTGGAGGAAAGTTCTGGTGAATTATCCCTCCCCTGCCTTGAGAAGGGAGGCAGCCGCCCGATCCGCTCCCTTGCGCGTTGGGCGGGGGGTTCCCCTTGCGCGGGGTGTGTGACACCCCGGGGACGGGGACCGTCGGGGCTTCTGCCCAGGTGAGGAGCGG
>NW_009952566.1:389394-401974 GCF_000747805.2 Chaetura pelagica
TCAGCAGGTATAGTTTCTAATGTGTTGGGTTTTTTTTTTTCCTGGGGCCGTGAGCAACTTGAGGAGAGAATAGGCTCTTAAAAAAAACACCACAACAACACAGAAAAGCAACCAAAACAACCTACAGTATTGCAGTGGAGATGAATTCAAACACAAAACGACTGTCGTGTATTTAAAAACACGTTATCAGTTAGAAATCTTTTGGTTTAAAAGAAAACCTTTTATTGCTGCATGTGACTTTCTACCTGAGATTTTGTCCAATACTATTGTGTGGCTAAAAGGAAGCAGCAGACACCATGTAAGTGATAAAAAAATGCCTGTTTGGTTGAAATAATTGTATCTTCTATAAGCTGGTTTTACGTGGGTTTTTGCTTGTTTCTTTTCCCTACGTACTATAAATAGACGAGGAAAATGAGGTACAGGAGCAAGGTAAAACTGCTAAAGGGACTTGTTTTGAAGGTCATGCTTTAGATGAGTGGGAGTGGAGTGCTAGCTAGCAGCTAGCTGATGCCCTGTATCATAATAGATGCAGCTCACTGATCTCCCTAGAGGTTGTTCCTGATGAACAGCACAACGTGGGGGGAAAAAAAATAAATTACTGTTTCCTGCAAGCTCCTCTAAAGCTTTTTAAGCACTTCTGGGTAATGAAGATGCTGCTGAGGACATCAGTATAGAAGTAGTGCTTGCTCAGAAGGACTTTCATGGGGAATGAGAAGTGGATATAGAGTTCTTGTGTTCTATGCTGACAAGTATATGCAGTTGTCTGCATGAAGAAATTACACTGTATATGGAGTGGGAAAAAGTGCAGGATTTGAGTCTTAATCTTCTTGCCCACCCATCACACTCCTTAAAGAGTGAAGTCTTTCAGAGGACTGTTCCTCCATGGTGCCTTGTCAATGCCAAGACCTTAGCAATTGTAATTTTACTGCCACCTGGTGCAGCAATTTTCCAGAGCGACTAGATCTGGTACTGATTTTTTTTTTTTTTTTTTTTCTATCTGGCTGCGTTTATCCCCTTGAAGGAGAAGAAACGGTGGTGAGAAAAGACTGTCTGTATCAGTGCTGATGGTGTTGAAATGTGTGAGGTAGTCATATGTCTGCTACTGCAGCCAATATTGTAATGGTCATAACAGTCAAGAAGCAGGGGTGGCTCGTTACTGATGTGTGTGCTTGACTGAAATCTGCATGGCTGTATTTCACTGAGTTAACTGAAGGAGAGGAAGAGGACTGAAGTCGGCCAGCTTCTTCGGTAACTTGACAGTGTCATTTTTGACAGCTACATGTCAAATTATCTTATAAAATCTACTCCAGACAGCGTGTGAAACTTCATGAAGTTGGTTACTTGATGGGCTTTTTCTGTTTGCTGTCAAGCTTGTGGGTTTTGGCAGAGGGTGACTTAGCAGCTCTGTCAGAAATGCATCAAGGGTTGGTGTTCTAGGTCTGTATCTTGCTGGATTCAGTTATGTTTCCTGCTGTAAAAAGTCCTATTAATTTATTCTTTCTCAAATGAAGCGTTTTTACTGTACATAGTATAGCCTGGTTGATTTCTTCTACATTTGTCACACACTTAAAAGTTTTTTCAACTGTATAGTACTAAATCTTGCCAAGAGCAGGCCAGAGGGGGGTGGCAGGAAGCTGTCGGCAAGAATATACTTATTGTGGCAACAGGGTTTTAATAATCTGTTTTATTTAGTTTGGGGTGTTTTTGCAGAAAGCATTGAATACAAAAAGATTTAGTTCATTAAAATAAGGAGCTTTTTAATGTGTCTGGTTTTCATGTTAATGTTTCTGAAAAGCCATTAGGATTGATCACCTTCCAAAAGCTTTAAATCATCTCTGGCTTTTTCAGAGGTTGTCAGTTTGTTGTGTTTTTTTTTCCCCTAGTATGCCTATTTATCCTATTTTTTTAAAAATTATACAGTAGCACATAAGTAATTTTGAAACAAGTAGGAATCCATTTGCTTTTCAAATTTCAGCTTTTATAATATTTTTCTGGTGTACCTGTTTTTTATCCCTAGTGGTTGTTTGTAAAACAACGTTTTCAACCAAAGTGTTAACAACAAGTTTAAGAAGGTACAGTCATTATGGTTGTGTGCATGAGAAATCACCAGATGAGTGTGTGATGTTTCTAGTGCGTTGTAGGCTGTAATCAGGCAAGTGCTTCACATGGTTTAGAGAAGAACTTCTGCCTAGGAGTGCATTTAACAAAAATGACTAATGTCATCTCCCAGTTATGCCATGTTTTGACCTCACAAATGCATATTTAGATGCTTTTATGGGTCTGTTAACTATTTCACAGATGCATTGCACAATCCTTATGTGCTCAAAAACCAGCAATAAATAACAAAGAAAAGATGATGAAATAATGAAGTTCAGGTTCTTCCCATTATTTTAGTAGAGAACGAACAAGTCACAAACAGACAGTCAGAGAATAAATCTCTCTGATCTGTTCAGGTACATTTTACACAGGAAGCACTGATAGATATCTAGCTCTTGATCCTGCACTTGTTTCTTTTCTACTGATTTAACTGGGCTTTTTTGGGACTGAAGAGTAAGCAAGGCTCCCCAGGTCTCCCTATCATCATGTAAAACCCAGTGAAAAGCCTGGATCATTAAAATGTCTTGTGATGAACTGTGCAAAAGAATGATCGAAGTTATGTCTCAAGAGAAGCAATTAGCATTTAAATAAGGAAGAGAATTCCGGCGTGAGATGGGTGTGGTGCTGAGATTTTTAAAGGGAGAATTGATGAAACAATTTCATCAGTAGTTAAGAAAGCTTTGTTGTTCAAGAGAAATACAATAGTGCGAGTTGAAAAGCCTTTAACTTGGAACTAGTTTTGTCCATCTTTGTAAGTAACATCTGAAATTTAGAAGCTGCTTCATCTTAAACTCTTGAGTGAGTTGATTAAACCACTTAATTTGTCAGTCAACTGTCTAAATCAAATGAGCAAGAAATCTTGATTATTTTTTTTAATTATTTTTTTTTTGGGTGCATGACTCATTCATTTTCCACAAAAGATTTAATTCTCAACGATTTCTGAACCACCAGAGGATAACGCACATTTGTATGAGATTTATACAATAGCAGTGTGGCATTGAAAGCTTATGGGCCCTGCCAAGGTGCGTGTGCCTGCGGGATGCTCAGCTCCCTGCTTGCAGGCTCCTTCCCTTTCTGCCAGCACCGGGTTCCTGCTGCCGGCATCCTGCTGCTCCCGTCTGCCCCAGTCTGCTGCACTGGCGTGGCTGGTCGTGCAGCTGTGTTTTGAACTGAACTGAGGAGCCAAAGGGGCTGAGAGATCACCTTGCTGTTGGCCTGTCTTTGGTGTCGCACGTGATGAAGTTCAGTGAGCTGCGCAATTATTGGAATCCAGGGACTCGGGAAGGGTGGGATTTTTTTTAAATCCAGTTTAAGGAGCAATGCAGCTGAATGTCAGACTGTACCCTGAATTTAGTGCTGTTTCATCTTAAGCAATATCTTAAAATCTGGTATTTGAATGTTAGAAAATGATAGTGCAAGGCTGGCTTTGGTATGGAGAATGCTGTTGCAAACTGGTTTGCTTTTGAATAAAAAATAGAAAGACATGCAAAACAGCTAAGAGGTGATTACTCAAGACACTCAAATGTAGTGGATACTTTGCATTGGTGTGCATGTAACAGGTATGGAAGAGGTTCCTGCTTGGATTTAGAAGTCTCTAATTGGGTCAGGTGCTTATCTGCCATTAAGAGAAATGGGAGTTAGCTGCCTAACCTGCTTAAAGATCTTTTACAAAATCCTCCTGGTACTTAGATGTGTCTTTAGCTGCCTCAAACTGCTGAAGAAATTGTTCCCTTTTCCTTAAACTTTGTAAGCTGGAGTGAGATCTGTATCTTACATTTTACAAGTTTGAAGGAGGAAAACTAACTTTCCTGCTTACAACTCCAATGTTTTTCTGAACTTCAGATGAATTCTTCAGAAAGATGCAACCCCTTTTTTACTATACCTGTTAATTACCAAAACTAATTAAAGGTGAAAATCTTCTCATGTCTTTTCATTTTTAAAGGTAGGGTTTGTGTTCTTAAACATTTATTTGATTCACTACTGTAAATCCAGAGGCAGATCTTGCAGTTCTAACTTGAATATTCACAGCGTGAGTTCGGTTTGAATTGACTTTTGATTGTCTCACCACATAGCACTTGCAGGGAAACATGACTTGAGCTTGCTGGTTCATTGTCCCAGCTGCATTATCCCACCGCCCAGCCACTGTCTACAAAGAGGCATCTGGTGGAAGTCAAATTGAAAACCAGTGTCTGTTTATCCCAAAGGGAAATAGTCACGGGGGTAGTAACCTCATCAAACATGCAAAGTTATAGTGTCCTTACTTTTGAAACATAGTTTTTAGTAGCGTGTCTTGTGTTGACAGTCTAACATGTACGGGAAGACAAAGGAGAGGTACAATTTTGATGACTTGAAGTATGGTGCTGGCATACTTCAGTTTCATTAGTTGACTAAGGAGTGAATGCTCTCCTATGCAGATATAAAGGTGGTTGGAACATGTAGTGATTACTGGTTTTAAGATAAAGCTGGAGAGATGCCAGGAGGAGATTAATTGTTTTGCTTGTGGAAGTTATGGTTATCAGCATCTTGAATAGGTATACTAAATCACCTTTTTCTTTCAAATACAGGATAAAAGTATGAAGTTGGTGCCTCTCCAGTAGACTTTATCTTTTTAAATGTCTGCTGCAAACCTGACTAATGCTTTCAACCTGTTACCCATTCTTCACTCTTTATCACCAGAACTAGCATTGATCCACATGCTCAATATCTGTGAGGAAGGTAGTTCACTATCCACTTCTTTAGCTTTCTGCTAATTACTGGAAAATAACACTCAGGTAAGATAACACTAAGATAAGGAAGATGACACTAAGATAAGGAAGCTAGCACTAAGATAAGCAGGCCACACAGGAGTAGTGGGAGCAGGTGCTAGTTAATAGCTAACCCACTGACTTGATTACAAAAAGTAAGAAATTGAAACCCCAGGGTGTATCTTGTTCTGGTTGAGGTTGCTAAAAGGCTAGTTGCTTCTGGTGGACCAGAGTTGGTGGTTGTCTGGCCCTGCTTGTTGGGCCTCTGAGGGTGAAGATGGGAAGATCAGCAGTGGCAGTTTGCTGTTATCTGAAAGCTTAAGCTGGTTGAAAATAAAATCTGCCTTGGTCTTGGCTTTGTAAGCCTTCCCTTTTCTGCACTGTTACTGGTGTTTGTGTAGCACAGTGGCAGGCAAATCTAGTCATGTGAGTCAGCTGAAAACTAATTGCTGCTTTATTGCTAGGTTCTTTTATCATCCTCTAGCTCCCTGAACTGACTTAACACAATCAAATTGGTGGAATGTTGGGATGGGGCTGTGCAGTTTATAGACAAAGGAATAAATTACAGGAATGTATCAGCCATGACTGAAACTGTTTTAAACTGCCTTGAAACTGTACCCCTCAACTTGAAGTGGATGTGGTGAATGACAGTTCATTTTCTTCCAAGAAATATTTCTCCTCTGCCACTCAGTTAAACCTCTTCTCTTGATTCTTTATAATTTACTATTTGTTCAAGCTGAAGGCTTCTCAAAGGTACGTAAAGACTGAAGTTTGTAAATCTGAAACTGGCAGCTTTGGGTTATTCCTAACAAATTGCACAGTGTCATGCTTCTAAAGCTTCAACTGACCTTAGAATGACACATGATTTCTCTGTGTCTGTGTTTGTTTGTACTGGTTTGGGAAAAACAGGTCACTACTGTAGGCCCTCAAATACTGAGGTATTAAACATTAATGTTAGTTTTTATAGGAAGTTGAGACCACTGACTCAGTTGTCAGTGTGAAGTCTCAGTTACTAAAAAAAAAAATCCCCAAATCAACAACCCAAATCCTTTTTACTTTTAGATAAAGAAGTCAAACTTTTAAAATCATGTGCATGTGCAGTTAGGAACACCTTCATAGGTATTTAGTGTGGCTACAGGTATGCCAGTATAGAATGATAATATCAGCACAATGTACTTACTTACAGGTACACTGCCATTATTTAAATTGTCCTGTGGAGCTCTTTTGGTTTTTTATCCCTGTAGAAAATAATGGCCAAGCTCTTTGAGTTTTTATCAGTAGAAAAATTGGAACATACACTAAACCTGGGACTAAGTTTACAGAAAACTTCATTGTGACCAGAGAGCTTTTCTCGCACATACCTTGAACTTCTGTAGGAAGACTTGAAACAATGCAAATATAAACTAAACATTCTTTCAACCAATTCAAAGATACAACTTTAACAGGTAAAAAGAAACAACTTAGTCATAGCTTGCAGTGAATTAAATAGCAATGAATTTAAATATCTTCTTAATTAAACACAGACCTTTTGTGATATACATCTATAATAAGCTTAAATATACAAAAGGTTAGGATGATCTGAGTGATGTACTGGTAACTGACTTCCTAATTAAAAATGGATGAAAACTCTCCAGTTGAAGATTTTGTGACTTTATTAGTTTGATTCAAAGTTGGAAGTCTTCAGGTTGAAGTAGTGGACATCTGGTGGTATCTCTTCCATCTGTAACTATTCTGTCAGGCAGGAATTCTGCATTAATTGCTTTTAATGAAGTTAAAAATAAGGTGTTACTGTAATTACTTTTTTAAGATAATGATGCAAATTTGTGGATGTTGCTTCAGTGTTTCTAAGCAGCAATATAAAGTCAACAAAGTGTTTGTTTCTGAGCTGTTATTTTAAGTAGCGTACCTTAAATGGTGATGATGTGGTAAGCTCTCTTTCCTACTGGTGGAGCTAGAGGGAGGGAAGCACCTGGATTTAGTCAAAATGGTGACAGGAAACATATATATACATATATAACATATATATATGTATAACTGTGAAGGTTTTTGGATTCTGATTTTCAGAACTTACCATTCAGCAGTCAGTTAAAGGACTGTTGAGTCTCTGAGTCAGAAGCTGACATCAGTAGTCTCAGAACAGCAGCCAAGTGGGATATTTGGGGTAGGGAGTTCTGGATTCTCATTATGTGTTTGCAAACTTTCATGTAGGAGGGATTTCCATACCTTTCTGTTGCAGCTTATAACAAGTTAACTTCTTGAGTTTCATCTTAACATAAACTGCTTTGAGTGATGCCTTTAAGCGTTGCGCGTTACCTGATTGCTTGAGGAAGCAAGGCTTGCGGAGATCAAACCTGTCAACATTAGATGGTAGTAGTCTGAGAAATTTTAAACATTTGTAGTACTTGCAGATCCGTTCATATAGCTGCAAGGTCTGTCTGCCTTGCAGCTAGAGGAGTCAGCTTCAATGATAGTTCATTGTCTACTGGCAAGCTTGCAAGATGGTGTTCTTGCCTAAAGAAGGCTGACTGTTAATGCATGTGACTTGGAGTCTTGGTGAGGCATGGTGATGTAGTGTGGTCACATTTGGCTTGTGCTGTAAGAACCACCTTGTTAGAACATGTTCTCCCCACTTGGTTGTGGTTATGACTTGGATGAGGTTTGAGAGACTTCAAGGGGAGTCTTGCATCGTTCTTTCACTTCAGAACTAGTTCATGCTGGGTGCACAATGACTTTATTGTCTTTGTGCTTTCCTTCCCTAGTATATGCACAGTTTTTCTGGAAGAATTAGACTAAAATATTTGGAAGTTGTCCCGTAGGAAACATGAGATGGTATAACTGAAATAATAAAGCCATTTTTGTTGTATTTACATGGTGCCAGATGACAGTCACTATTACCCTGTGTGGGGAAAAATATTTACCTGTTCTGTAGTTAAAAGTAGTAACTGCTGTAAGCCAGCAGTGCTTCACAAAACTGGGCTCTGACTTATAATTCTAGATTGTATTTAGAGAAGATGTCATGTATTTTATGGGCTGCTGCACTTAAAATTCTGTTAAGTATAAAGTTATTTTCTTGCATTTCAAAGATGTGTATGTTGCATATTAACCTTCATAAGACGTTGCGATAAAATATTTTTTTATTTATAAAGTAATAAATTCCTGTAAGAATGAATGGGAAGGGAACTGTTCGGATCAGGACTATTGCTTTAGTGTGTGATAAAGTCAGTCAAAGATTAGAAACATATCCTTTCATTTTCACTATAGTTTTTCCTTGGACCATAGCAAAAGCTCAGATTGTCAGAAATGGTTTCCGGGCTTCGTTTTGATCACTAAAAACAATGGGCCTTGTGAGTACTGCATTACAGCATTTTCAAAGTTTTTATTCAATTAAATTACCATTGGACTAATGAACATGTACTCAAAACAGCCTGTCTTACTTCAGTATGTTAATCACTAAAGAGAAAAAAACTAGTTTCTGTAGGATACTGGATTAAATGCCTCCTGGAGTAAGACATTTTTTCTGTGGGGAAGTTGTAACTGTTTGTCTTTTCCTTTTTTTCAGTGATATTTCAGTTGGAAACTAAGGTTTTTCACTCATCTGTGTACAGTCATGTTTTTTTAGCATATTTTTAGAAGCTGGGTTTAAGCTTTTATCCCTGTGACTGCAAATCTGATGTGCCAAATGAACTGAGAATGAAAGGTGCAGTTACTTCCTGAAGTCTGTAGGTAGGTCCAGTTTTGCCAATGCTGCAGAAGTCGTTGTTGAAATCAGAGGGGGAAATATACAAACTTTTTGAAAACTTCCAGTGAGAGGTGTTATTTTAAAGCAGGAAGACAAGCATATTTGAAAACCCTTCTGTAGGAAAAGGGCTACAAATGGCTATCAGAAAAGGAGAGACAGCGAGAGCTTTGTCACTATGCCTAGGGTAGCTCCAGTGCTTGAGGTTTTGAGATTGTTTTCTTTCATGAAAGGTGTTTCAACCCTTCTGTGCCAGTGAAAAGACAGTGTGCCAGTTGAATTTCTAACCTACAAGATAAATCAGTGGCAGAGCTGCTGAAGGCTGAAGTTTATTATTGTAGCGACTGTACAGCTACTTTGTGAAGCAGCTGAGTGGATGGATCAGGGTTAGTGGGAGTGCAAAATAGTGACCTTTAAGGCAAAGGGTGAATTGAGGAGATGACATTTGTTTCATTGGACGTCTGGCAACTGTCTAACAATCCTGTGTCACACTGGCAGTTTCAGATTGATTTTAATATTTATGGTATCTTACTACTTTATTTTTCATCAGTCCATCTCAGAAAAGAGAGGAGCAGAATCCATCTGAGAAAGGAGTTACTGCATGGGTAAGATGAGCAAAGAAACATTTGAAATGTAGCACAAAGCTGATGAAACAGTCTGTGAATCTGTGCAGCATATGCTTGGTGCCCTGAAGTTACAGGGCAAGGTCTAGGAGTAACTGAGTTAGTTGTAATATGAGGAACATTGAGGCTTGAGGTCCAGTTAATCTTTTCAGTAGACAGGCAAAATGAGTATCCATAGGTGATAATTTTAGTGGTAAAGTTTGTGGATGCTGTAAACTGAATCAAGAAGATCCGACTTTGTCTGGGTCATGAAACAGTGATGACTTTCCTGAAAAATTAAATGGCAAAAGTTCAGCACCCTGTACCTGCCATGAGGGTCTTGGATAACTGGTTCCATGTGTGGATGCTTTAAATGAGAACTTTCTAAGCTGATGGGAATATGCTGAGATGCATGAGGGAAATAGTTCTTTCTCAGATTTTATTGTTATTTTGGGAGTAATTCTCTCTCCTTACATATACTGAGACTGAGTGTATTGTCCAGCTTGCACCTTATATCAAGCCCCATTGATAATATGGCTCTTAAAAAGTCTTCACAAATACTTATCTGTGGGCTTTTAAGTACTAAATGATTGCTTATTATGCAATATCAAAGTGACCTAATAGAAGGGGGATGGGGGGAAAAGACAAGGGTAGTCAGACATGCAAAATAGTTCTGGAAATAAAATGACTAGGTTTTCTTATTGTGACAAAGAAGGAACAAAAGACAGATTCAAGTTCATTAAATAGCTGGTGTGGCCAACGAACATAGAAAAAATAAAGGTAATTTTTTTTTGTTATGTTGTATTTTCTGAGGGTTCCCCTCCTGGTAATAAAAAAGCAAGTAATTTTAAGTTCTTGCTGTGTCGCAAATTGAGGGAATTAATCACCAGTGGAATTCATAAAAGCTGAAAGTATAAACAGATTAAGGAGGTTACATTCAATAACACCAATGAAACATGGTTCTGGTTCAGTTCCTGGCCCTCTAATGCCTTACTACAGAAAACTAGGGGAGTCTTACTATAGAAATGCCTCCCTGTACTGTTGATTTTGAGGTTGGTTGTTTAGGGTTGTTGGGTTTTTTTGAGTGAAACATGCAAATGCGCTGAAGATAACTATTAGGAGACAAAACACGAAGTTAGACTGGCTTTTATTCAGACTCTTCAGTTATTTAAGCCTCAAGCTGTGTTTTAGGAAAATAGAAGCATATCCTTCCCAGTCTTGCCCTTTTTTTTGGACTTTGAAGTTCCATACCCAAGTTGCACTGGTGTCCTTTGGTATTAAAATATTGCAACAGTAGAATTTCTCCCAAAACTGAATAATACACTAAAAGATTGCTGAAAGCAGGTATATGCAATTAATTAAAGCTAATGTTAAAGTAAATAACTGCTGTGAATTTCCTTGCACTTTTTGGTGCTTTGTGTAGTGTGGTGTTACCTTGGTAAATTTCCTCCAACTGGAACATTGTTTCAGACTGTCAGTGATGTTTGAAGAATGCAGAAAACATTGACTTGCTCAGTGGTAACTGCTGTGATGTGCTTCTGCAAAAGCAGAATACTGGTATCTGTTGAATATTTGCTAGGTCTTAAGATGTTCTTAACTCCTGTTGTGTAGAGTTCTGAGGGGAAAAGGAGATACAATTGAGTGTAGTTAGAAAAATAAGTAGAGTATTCAAGTTCTTTAAAGCTGGAAATAGCACAGACTTTTTATAACAGCCCAGGGCTCTTAACAACATCTTCATGTTCTAAAACTGTATTGTGGCTCAATCCAGGGATATCTTCTGACTTGCTGAAGAAAACTGAGATGCTAGAAGAACTGATGCCTTTCATAGGAGGTTAGAGACAGCATATGGCTTGTGATGTATTTAATAATAGCAATAATTAAAAAAAAGTCTTCAGAACCGTAGTGTTACTATTGCATGTGTGATTGTCAGCACTACCAGAAATTGTGCTGCATGTGCAACTGCCGTAAGGGATATCAGGGTTCAAAATGAAGTTACGTAGTGAGATCCAGCCACAGTTATAACTAGGATTTGCAAAGGGAGAAGGGTGGTAGGACTTGCTAGATAACCTCAATTACAGCTTTGTTTTGCCAAATTCCTTATTGTTTAGTCCTGAACCAGTAGAGTGGTTGGTGTAACACCTGCAGGTAGCACGGATTATTTTCTCTTGTCAGCCCCCGTAAGTAAATGGACTTTTAATGTTTGGGTTTGGCAGTCAAATAATGCAGACAGGTTACTCAGCCCACTTAGAAAACACAGCATAACCTCTGTCCTCAGTAGAATAAACAAGTATTTGCAGTTAAAGGTTTTGGCATGTGTCATACTTGAAGGAGAAGAAAAAGTTAGGTGTTTTACCTTGTGTCTGTATGGTCTGTTAAAAGACTGGTGTTATGGGACTCTCTGTACCAGGGTATAAGTATAATGTGATTGCTTTGATGCGAGATGGCCTCTTGTTAGAGGGTGGAAGAGTATGGGTCCAGAACCAAGGCTCAGTTCTTGGTGTGGTATGATCCCTGCCCAAGAGGGCAGATCTCTGCTCCTCATCTCTCTGCTGTATGCTGCCTCTGTAGCTGATCTGGTGCTTATCTTGTGTGCATCTCTGGCCATTGTTAGTTTTCTGCTGGATTAGTGATGTGAACTGATTTATGGAGAGGCCTGGCAGAGCACCAGAGCCAGTGCAAGGGAGGAATTGGGCCTGAGTTCTTGTGAGTCAGAAAGGGAGGAGGACAATGTCTAAATAAAAAAGAAGGGTCAGGCAATTATATCGGTTCAACTGCTTGTGGATCCACAGCTTGGAACTGCTGCAAGAGGCAAGGATTGAGGGTGGTTAAACATACTGGTTTTATTTCATTCTGGGATTGCATGAGCGTGCATGGGTTTGGGTTAGTGCCTTGAAGTATGGATTTGCTAGTGTGGCTGCATCTGCTGTGGTGCAGTTTGCTGTTGCAGGAATACTCATGTGGGTCCATGCCATATAGGAAGGAGCACCACCTGAGGTAATCTGCATCAAGTTATCTGGTATTTCTTCCCAGAAGGATTGTTAGTCATCAATACTAAATATTCAAGCTATTTTAAGGGACTTCTGCTTTGTGTAGTTTGCTTAGCTGCAAATTCAGTAGAACCCTGAACTTGGAAATGGCTGTTGTCTTACCTGCCTCTCATTCCCTGAAGCTTTCTTTCTTTTTGTAATACTGTGTTTCTTAATCTTTCTGGAAGAGTCAGTAGGCATGCCCGTGCTCTGTAGAGGAATGCACCATGGGTCGCTATGCTACTGCAGGCTACGTTGCCATTGCACATAAGCTAATCATAGAATCAGAATATAATGAGTTGGAAGGGTTCTGTCAGGATCACAGAATCCTAGGGGTTGGAAGGGACCTCGAAAGATCATCTAGCCCAACCCCCC
>NW_009952566.1:402205-428939 GCF_000747805.2 Chaetura pelagica
CCTTCTTGAACTGAGGGGCCCAGAACTGGACACAATACTCCAGATGTGGCCTCACCAATGCAGAATAGAGGGGGGGGAGAACCTCTCTTGACCTACTAACCACACCCTTTCTAATGAACCTCAGGATGCCATTGGCCTTCTTGGCCACAAGGGCACATTGCTGGCTCATGGTCATCCTCTTGTCCACCAGGACCCCCAGGTCCCTTTGTCCTACACTGCTCTCCAGCAGGTCAGCCCCCAACCTGTACTGGTACATGGGGTTGTTCTTCCCCAGATGCAAGACTCTACACTTGCCCTCGTTGAATTTCATCCAGTTTCTCCCCGCCCAACTCTCCAGCCTGTCCAGGTCTTGCTGAATGGCAGCACAGCCTTCTGGTGTGTCAGCCACTCCTCCTAGTTTAGTGTCATCAGCAAACTTGCTGAGGGCACACTGTGTTCCCTCATCCAGGTCGTTGATGAAAATATTGAATAGTTCCGGTCCCAGTACTGACCCCTGAGGGACTCCACTAGTCACAGACCTCCAACTAGATTTTGTCCCATTGACCACAAGTCTCTGACTTCTTCCTTTCAACCAGTTCATGATCCACCTCACTACCTGACCATCAAGAGCACACTTCCTCACTTTCTCTACAAGGATACTGTGGGAGATAGTGTCAAATGCTTTACTGAAATCAAGATAAACCACATCTACCGCTCTACCATCATCTATCCACCTAGTTACTTCCTCACAGAAGGCTATAAGGTTGATCAAACATGACTTTCTCTTGGTAAAACCATGTTGATTGCTCTTAATGACCCCCTCATCCTTGATATGCCTAGAGATAGTGCCAAGAATACGTTGTTCCATCATCTTTCCAGGAATGGAGGTGAGGCTGACTGGTCTGTAGTTACCTGGGTCCTCCTTCTTGTAGACTGGAATGACATTTGCTTTCCTCCAGTCCTCAGGCACCTCTCCTGTTGCCCACAACTTACCAAAGATGATGGAGAGTGGCCTAGCAGTGACCTCCATCAGCTCCCTCAGCACCCTTGGGTGTATTCCATCTGGACCCATCGATCTATGGATGTCCAGATTGCGTAACTGATCCCATACCCAATCCTCATCTACCAAAGCAAACTCCTCCTTCATCCTGACTTCTTCTGGGGCTCCTGGGGAGAGTGTGCAGCAGTAAAGACAGTACCTGCCCCATCTCTTCCCCTCACGAGGAAGCCATAGACTGCAATGAGGTCACCCCTCAGCCTCCTCTTCTCCAAGCTGAATAATTCAAGTGACCTTAGCCACTTCTCATAAGTTGTCCCTTCCAGACCCTTCACCATCTTTGTGGCTCTCCTTTGGACACTGTCCAATAGCTTGATGTCCTTTTTATATTGTGGTGCCCCAAATTGCACCCAGTACTCAAGGTGAGGCTGCACCAGTGCAGAGTAGAGTGGAACAATCACCTCCCTCGACTGGCTGGCAACACTATGATGATGCACCCAGGACACAGTTGGCCCTTCTGGCTGTCAGGGCACCCTGCTGGCTCATATTTAGTTTGCCATCAACCAGGTCCCTCTCCGCCGTGCTGCTTTCCAGTCATTTGTTCCCTAGTCTGTACTTACCTCCAGGGTGGCCCCATCTCCACTGCATAATCTGGCACTTCCCCTTGTTAAACTTCATGTGGTTGGTGACTGCCGACCTGGCTGGTACTCTTAGATGTAACTTGTTCTTGGATTTGACCTTGAGCTTGGCATCCTCCAAATGTAACCATTGTCTTTTCTCAGGGGGCGTTATGGCCCCTGTTTCTGTAAATTACTGCCTCCAGAAAAGTGTGTCTTTTGTATAATTAATTTCTGGACAGAGTGTGCATACTCGGTGTTCAAGAACATGGATCTTGGATAAATGGTTTAACTTTTATGTTACCCTGTGTTGGGTCAAGAGTTGGACTCAATGATCTTCATTGAGGATCCCTTACAGCTCAGGAGAGTGATTCTGTGATTCTCACTTAATACCAACTCTTCTAGACTTCTAGGTTCCTTACAGGCTTTTGGAATAAATTCACTCTTGAGATAAAGTATAAAATAATACTGTTTGAAAATAACCTGTGAACGGTTTCTCACTATTTTACATTAATGTTATTTGGACTTAAAGATTTTGTGTGCAGTCAGAATATTTTTTTGTATGTAATACCTCTATTTCTCTGTTGTACTTCATCTTGTTTTATTGATTGCTGCTTGGTCCTACAGTGAGTGAAGCTGTTTTTCTTCCCAGGTTCTGCTGGCTTGCCTTTTCCATCCCTCTCTTGATCTCAGTGCTGCTTTTGTGGCTGCATAAATCTGTTGCCTTCTGTTAATACCTTAGGTTTGATGCAGTGAAGTGTATGGGTGGAGAGGAGCTGAAGAGGGCAACTCCTTCTTCTTTTCCCCTAATTTCTGCAGAATCAGTCTCTCCAAATACTGTATCCTTGACAGAACCTTCGTTTATCCAGAGTATGGTTAATGTTAACTCTTTTTTTTCCTAGCCACATGGATGTTTTCAAAAGGCTTTGAACAAATGGACTTTATGTATGCAATGATAACTGATGCGTAACTGTGCAGCAGGAAGTTGCATAAGCAGAAATGTGATTTGTACAAACTTGAACTGATTGCTAAAAAGGGTCTGTATTAGTGTAGCTGAGGAGTTGAAAACGAGCATTGAAAAACTGTGTCAGATTGAGTGTAGGTAACTCGTATTGACTGAAGTGGAAATAAATTTCTGCAAGATTTTCTGTTCCTGAGGTTCTGTGTGTACTGTCATTTGCTGTACCAATATGTAGGATTTTGCTTTTGTGTTCTGCTTTTTCTGCTAACTAGCTATGTGTTCTAACATTTTCTTTTTTAAGGCTTAAAGCACAAGAATGTTTCGAATTGCTTTGTATTGCTCCTCTCAGCTCTCAACTAAACTTGTATGAAAGTGCATCGGGTAGACTTAAGTATGAATCAGATCGCTTTTAGTTTGTTTTTGGCTTCGTTAACAGATTGTTCTCTGCTGACAAAGGAGGCAGCTGGGAATTTTTGTGATGCTAATGCTGACGAAAGAAGATAGGAGGAATTTCCTGTGATCTGTCCAGATCACTGTCAGGAAGCTGTGAGCAGGAAGTGGGTGCTGTAGGATGCTGCTTCTTAGCAGGCTGCCCAGCACACAATATTTCCATTGTGCTGGCACTGTGGTCAATCACTGCAGTATCAGCAAAGCAGATGAAGAAATTAGATTTACCTTGAGGCATAGGCTGTGTTTTCTTAGAAAAGCCTAGAACAACCCAAAAGAAAATAAAAATCCCCAAACCCCCAGCAGCAACGACATTACAAAGGCAACATGCCCTCTGCCATTGTGATGAGGGTTGTAATACTGTGTTTTGTGATAAATCCAATTCACTTGGTATGAAACTGCCAAACTGGCATCTTTTATCAATTTCAGTATTCAAGTGTAATCATTAAAGCTTATATGTACTAACTGCAAAACTGAGGACTATTTCAGTGTACAGAGTAGCCTTTCTGAAGTCTGTTTTCTATTTGCTTTTAGTTCAGGAACCTTTTATCTAATGCGGTGAATAAGTGTTTAATACAGCCTGTCTTTATCTAGTTTAGAAAGAGGACACGTTTTAACACAGCAGTTTTGATCCTTTTTTACCTGGTAGCCCTTAGTTTTGGTTTGATACTCTTAATGAGTTATATTTTTAACAAATTGAAAAAAAATCATGTATTTTGCTTTTGATTACAGAATACTTTCATGCGAAATTGTGGGTGGATGTTATGTCTTATAAAAACTCTTACTTGTATTGATATTGAATGTCACTTGTTATACATCTCTTCTGAGAAGTATTAATTTTCTCAGCAATATTGAATAGCTTTTTATAAAGGAGACTGAAAATTATACTGGAAGTATATGTGGGACTGATAGCTCTTTTTTTTTTGTGCTTTGTGTGATGGAACCACTGCCATCTTGCCAGACTGGTAGTTTTTCTGATTGAAAGTTCTACCAAGCCTAACGGTACATGAAGCTTTTCCTGTCTCGTTTGCTGCAAGTCTAAAAGTGAAAACCAGGAAGATTAAGGAAGATCTTGTTACAGATTTAAAATATTTGAATGATTTTGTTAGGTGACTAAAATAAAATCTTTGCAAATTGTGTCTCGATCAGAACAGCCTCAGGTCAGTCTTCCAGATGACTTACCAGAGGTGTGGAGTACTCATAGCTCAGTAGCTGGGGGTTGTGAACAGAGTGCTAATATCCTGAAAATCAGGCTCTGGCTGAGCTCTCTACAGTCCTGCATGTGTTAGCTATTAGTATAGGGGAGCTTCTCACCCTGTTGTCTTGGGTGTCCTGGGATCTTAGGCCAAGTATCACGTTGTTTCTTGTTCTAGTGAGAAGTGCTGTAGAGGACTGGGTAGACAAACACTGATGTGCATGCTGAACTGCAAGGAACAGTGCAAAACGTGGGACAGCTGCTTCTCTTGTATTTTTGTATGTGCTAAAAGGGTAGTGAAGAAAAACAGCATGTAATGATCTGTTTTTACTGGAAGCTGCTGTAGCAGTGGGAAGAGGAAGATAAAGTTTCTTTGAGCTCTTGTGTGTCCAGTCAGTGCTTTCTAACAGTTCAGCTGTTTAGCTTAAATGATGGCACTGACCACAACTATGTTTTTGTCTTTGAGGTACAGAAGAAAACTACTTGATAATTAGAACAGCAGACTTCATAGCTGGCTTTGAACAGGACACTAAATAATGTAGATCTGACCTGAGCATATAAAAAGATAAACATGCAGATAGTACATGAGGTCAAGTGAAGGAAGAGTGGGAATTTTTCTAGAAGTAGTCCATTGTTTCTAGGAGTGGCTTTTTATTTAAATGTAAAATTATTTCTCTCCCCACCCATTTGGTTTTAATGAGAGTCTAGAGGTCAATTAAGGAAAAAAAAAAAAATAAAAATTGTTGATTAACTAATCAACAGTTGATTAACTAATCAATCAGTTGCCTGCTGCTTTCCTGCTAAATGTTGTGTTTAACTTGCTGAGAAGTAAGTAAGACTAGTCAATCCAGAAGAGACCAAGGGTCAGTCTAGCTTCATTGTCTGATGATGACTGGAAATAAAATGAAAAGCAAGGACAAGATACACTTCTCAAGAGTACTTTCCTCTCTGCTGTTGCTGTGTGACTTCAGGACCTCAGAGACAGTGTTTACAGCTGAGATTTAAACAGTGATTACAAATCTTCTATTTCATTAGGTTTTCCGTGTAGCTTGTACATTGATATCCTCCTGGGCTAGTAAATAGTTTGATAAACATTGCTTTAGAGGAACACAAGTGTTTTCATGTTGCTGCTTGTATTGTGCACCTTTCATTCTGACAGCTGTGGAAGAAAGGGGGATTGATCCATTTTCTCTCTTAGTAAGAACTGGAGCTTGGTCACAGAATAACCTTTGCTACAACAGAGAGACATATTCCTGGTCTTAAAAATATGGGAAACCTCTCCTTTTTTGATCTCTCTTCAGTTTGGTTTGTTTTTTTTTCCCTTCCTAGAAATATTTAGACTTTCTGTTGCCCCTCATTTCCTTTTCCAGTTGGAGAAAGAAAAAATACCAAAATCCATGTTCTCTTTTGTCTGCAGAGATCTGAATACCATCAGTGCAGCTGGCCAGTGGTGTCAGCCTCTCTCTCTCTCTCTCAAGGAACAATCAAGTAAAATGGACAGAAAAAATTGTGTGCTTTAAAATCCAGCTCTGCCTGTTATGTAGTTGGAAGGTATAAGAGTGCAGGTATAAATGCTTGAAACAATTTAAAAATAACTGACCTTTTCATATATATTCTATATCCTTAAGCTTACCTTACTAGCAGGAAAAAGTCTCTGCCTGCCTCTGCCAAGCTGAGAGCTCAGATTCTAATGATTATACAGTCAGGTATTTCAAGGAGACTTAAATGAGGAGCAAGTACTGCTGGCTCATTTAGATGCACTGTAAAATGCTGTGTACAACTCCTAAGTACCAAGAGGAAATTTTACACTCCTACCAGCTTCTTACTTGCTAGTGAAATCCCAAACCCTTACTAGCTGTAGGTGTGCGTGTATTAGAGTGAGATTAGTTTTTGCTTTTTTGGAGGTGCTGGTTTTAGGCTACTGACTTGCATATTCTTAGTCTGAAAGTAGTCTGTGTTTTTATGAGATCAGAACTTGATAGGAAGAAGGCTAAAGATGTATTTTTTTGTTTTCCTCTTTCCAGATATGAGAAATGAGTGTTGGACGCAGAAGATTAAAGCTGCTGGGAATTCTGATGATGGTAAACATTTTTATTTATGTGATTGTGGAAGTCTCAAAAAGTGGCAGCCAAGAGAAGAATGCAAAAGGCCGTGTTATTATACCACGCAGCAAATTTTGGAGAAAATACACTCCTCACAAAGCTTATTGGAACAGACAGCAACAGAAGCTTGAGCTGCTGTACAACCCTATTCTGACCTTGCTTTCCAACATGACTGTGGAGGAGAACTTAGTTTCTAACTCAAGTGTTCTCAGTTCCTGTGACCCTGACCCATGGGTACATTCAGAGGTTAGTGACTTTGCAAGCTTACCGGACAGATTCAAAGACTTTTTGCTTTATTTGAGATGTAGAAATTATTCATTATTAATGGATCAACCAAACAAGTGCAAACATAAACCTTTTCTGCTGCTAGCTATTAAGTCACTTACACCCCATTTTGATAGAAGGCAAGCAATTAGGGAATCCTGGGGCAAGGAAATAAAATCGGGAGATGTGACAGTCAAAAGGGTCTTCTTACTTGGACAGACCCCACCAGAGGATAATTTCCCTGATCTTTCAGACATGATAAAATTTGAGAGTGAAACCCACCAAGACATTCTCCTCTGGAACTACAGAGACACTTTCTTCAATTTAACTCTGAAAGAGGTGCTGTTTCTTAAGTGGGTCAGCAGCAGTTGCGCAGATGTCCAGTTTATTTTTAAGGGCGATGATGATGTTTTTGTGAATACCCATCAGATCCTGGATTACTTGAAGAGCTTATCAAAGGAGAAAGCCAAAGACTTATTTATAGGCGATGTGATCAAAGATGCTGGACCTCATAGGGAAAAAAAATTGAAGTACTACATCCCAGAAAGTGTTTATGAAGGTTCGTATCCTCCATATGCAGGGGGTGGTGGGTTTCTGTACTCTGGTGATCTGGCATTAAGACTGAATAATGCATCTGACCAGGTACTCCTTTACCCTATTGATGATGTTTATACTGGAATGTGCCTTCAGAAGCTTGGGCTTGCTCCGGAAAAACACAGAGGCTTCAAAACATTTGACATTGAAGAGAAATACAGAAATAACATGTGTTCCTACACAAACTTAATGTTAGTACATAGTAGAAAGCCTCAAGAAATGATTAAGATTTGGACAAGCTTGCAAGATCCACACTTAAATTGTTAAAGTAGTGGGAATAAATGTCTTAAGTCCAAATAACTTACCAGGTTTGGGTCTGACTTTCTTGGTGGACCACTGAAGCTCCGTTTAATAGTTTAATTTTCTCTCTCTGGAAACTTTTTCCCATACTTTTGAAAATGAGGGTGATATTAAAATTTGAGGGGTTGGCTTGAAGACTTGGTCCTGACTTTTCCACTGTTCCAGTGGTCATTATGTTTCAATATTTGTCTTAAGATTAAAAAGGACTTCAAGTATGTAACTAGCTGTAAGTGACCAGTTAGCTGTCTTGGAAACAGGGATTGTCTACTGCAACGCATCTTTCATTAATTGTGATGGTGGAAGGTAATTTTTCCTTGAGTACTCTGTGTGTGGAAACCACTGTAAATCGAAAATTCACAAATTGGGAGGAATGCAGTTTTACTTTAAGTATGAAACACTCTTATGAGACTTAAACTATTGAATTATTTAATTTATAGTTTTCAGTCTTTCTGCACCCTGGAACAGTGTTTTATCCTTTACTTTTGATCTTTTGTGCAAAGCGTGCCTGTGTCTGAAGGATTTACCTTTATTAGATGATGCTTGGTTGGTTATTTTTTACAAAAAAAAAAAAAGCATAATGCTGATTGAAACACCCCATGAAAGAGCTGAATATACAAGGAGAAGGAAGAACAGATTTTGTTTGGGGCTGGGCAGTAGGTACAGTTAGGTCTGCCCCCTGCTCCCAGCTTGTGTGAGGCAAAGCTGGCTTGTCGCTCATTTATGTGAAAAGCTACTCTGGTCAGTCTTTGTTTTCTGTTTTGGCACTAAATGTGATTGGGTAGCTTGATTTGATGCAAATAACTGAAATTTGCACATTGCTTATGAGAGCATGGTTTCTATCTCCTGTAAAGCGGTAGAAAATCTAGAATTGTGCAGATCCTAAGAGTTTTGAAACACACTTTGAAGTTGCATGATGTCTCATGTAGAGTTAAACATGTTCTCAAAACTCAGATTTTCTTCTGTATTTCCACATCTTGCTTATAAGAGTTATTCTAAATAGTGGTTGCTTCCTTTGTATGTGTAGAAGTGCCTGTCTATTTATTGTTCAGATTGAAGACCAAAACATTTTCTTAAATATATTTTGTGTAACATTTTATTTGTATAGTGTTGTCACTCAGATATTTAAATAGAGCATGATATTTTAAATCTGTGAGATGTGTAACGTTAAATAAAGTTAATTGTTATTTTTGAATTTGAAAAATAAAATGTGATTTAAATACTTCTTGTAATGCTTCATCTGAGACGCAGTGTTGACTTACAGAGCAGTTGTGTTCTACTGTGTGGCATTCATTAACAACACGTTTCATAACTTCAGAAGCAAAAGGCATTATTTGGCAACTGTCTCTAACACTTATGTAGTAGACTATCAAGAAAGTGTCACAATTGTGCATGGATTTGTTGGAAGCTGTAATAGATGGACAACTAGCAAAAGCAAGGGAACATTAAGTGCCCTAGGAAAAATAGTGTGTACACAAATAATTACCTGTACAGTAACACATTGAAGGAGTAAAGGGATGGATTGCATGGCTGGCACTTAAGTTTTTGTTTAAATAACTTGGCAGCTACAACTCTTTTGGCTTCTTGACTGCTTTCTTGTTCTTAGTTTACCTTGAAGAACAGATGTGGTGAGTTTTTTTTATATATTTGGAGAGAGGTGAGGTCTTCCATCTTTCTGTTCTGTAGATACTGACTGTCAACCCCAGGACAGATTAATCAAAGAAAAGCTGTGCTCTGGTATTGTACCATGATGTTTGTCCCCTGTTCCTTCTCATCCCTCATGAGAAATTACACTTTTCTTAAATATATGCAGGTTTTACTGCACATGTGTTGCTTCCCACTTTGCTCTTCCTAGGTATGCCAAGGACCCTGTTTCTTTCTGAATGTTAGTGGGATTTTTGTCAAGAGTTTGGGCCAAGTGAATGAACAGGAAGTTGTGCTAATGAGAGTGAGGAAAAGGAGGGTGGAGAGAGAAAGAGGAGAGAGGCTCCTGAGCGCTAAATGTTGCAATGAGTTTCCAGGGAAGGGTCAAACACAAGTGCAAGCTGTGGAAACAAAGGGACAGGAAAAGAGCCCAGGAATTAGATCTTATGAGTAAGATGGGGTGGGGTATGTAAGCAATACCAACCTGTTGCTGAAATGGGTGGGATTGGTGGAGTGCCAGCACTAGTTATTTACTTTATACCCTTCCTCTAACCATGAGATTAAAACCAGGCCACTTTTTAGGACACAGTTGAGAACAAGGAAAACCAGGCCAAGTGGTACTTCTCAAGGAGAAAGAGGCAGTGAGATGGCATCTACCCACTTTATGGAAGGAGTAGAGAAGAGGAAAGCCAGTGGCCCCAGTGGACTAAGTAGGGAAAAGGTGCTGTAGAAGAAATTAGACAGGCCAGTCTTGTTTACTCTGGGTGTGGAGAAGCACCAGTGACTGTAGAGTCTGATTGGGTCTCTGATCCACTCCCGTGTAGAAAGAATTGTCTTGACAAAGGATCGAGTGTGTGGAGTAAAGAGTAAGTGAAATAAATCAGAGCAGATACAAGGAAACAATGCAACTAAAAGAAACAATACATGGTGAGAGTGGGACTTGGGGACAGTTGGAAGGTCTTTAAAAGTGGATACAGTATTAAGTTGTTCTGTCTGGGTTGGTTTGGTTGTGTTCTGGTTTGGTTTGTGGATTTTTGGTTGCCAGTTCCTGGTTTTTGAAGCATTACTTGAGCACTAGGTACTTTAAATGAAAAATATGTAATTAAATCAGGGTGGTATTTTTTTTCATATGGATTTATACCCTGTGAGGCAAATTTAGAGTTGAAAAAAAATGAGAAATTGGTAACTACTGTAAAATAAATACACAAATGACTTCTTTGGAATTACTTAGTGAAAGTGATCTGGGAAATACAGGGAGCTAAAGTGATTATTTTTCTTCTAAATTCAAGCAAGAAGGAAGTCTGAGATGAAAGCATGAGAAAATTTTACTTCAATGGGAATAATGAAATTTTAGAACTGAAATGAGAGGTATTGAGAGGAGACAGTTGAATGTGGATTCAGTCTTTTTTATTATTTTCTTCCCTGAATGCAGCAGGGAAAATAGAATCCATTAGGTTGTTTGCATAAAGGCTCAGATCTTTGCTTTTAAACACAGTTGGGAGGAGGAAATACAGGCCTTTGGATAAGAAAGGTAAATGAGGTATAATTAATGCACAAATTATGATGTTTATCTTCTAGAGGATGGAGTCCCTTTTTTTCTAAATAAAAAAAAATATTCTGCTGGTTGGTTATTTGGACTGTATGCACTTACACTTGGATCCTTTCTTCCTCTACCCAGTTTGATTTTTGTGATGTAGACTTGAGTGAACTGTAGCACTTGACTGGTGGTGACAGAATTCCTGGTGATCCTGTCTGCTTTCCAGTGTTGGAAGCACTGAAGCCAAACTTGACCAGAGTATTGGCTGGAGAATACAAGAAAGATGCATGCTGGAATTTAGTCTCTTAGATATGCAAATTCAGCAAGGATCCACATGCAGGGAGTTCTTAATTTCGGGCTTTGTGATGTGGTAATGAGTAACCTGACTCTTATCTGGTGCTACTGTTGTGCTGATCTAGCTTACAGTAATCAGTTTACTCCCTGAAATCTGGCCTCCTTTCCCCTTACTTTACACCTCATATGCATAAGATTTCCATTGTGGTTGTGTTTGCCTGAGGACACCAATCCAAATGAGTTCATGTCTACACTGAACTGTTTCCTCCTCCCATCCATAATAATAACAATGAAACCAACTTAACAAGCAAAAAGGGCTGGGAGGGCTACTTAATGAATCCCTTTTACAGACAATAATGCATGGAGGTGGTCTGGAAGGAAGGATGTCCATCAGCCTGAGCTCATACCATCACTCTACAAATTCTCTTTAACCTCTGCCTTGAACTTACTAAAGTTCTTGCCCTGTTCCTTGTTCCTGGATGAGGATGACAACATGAGTGGGAGTGAGAATTTAGTAAAGCAAAGCACAATTCTGGTAGCCAAGTCATGGCCAACATGCCCCATGCTGTGCAAAGGCAGACACCTGCTAGTGGCTTTCCCAAGAAGGAAAGCTGAATAAAGATAAGGTTGGAAAGAGCCAGTCTTCATCTCAACCTCACAGGAACATTTTTGTGTCTTGTTTTCCTGGAGCTCCAACTCGCACTACAAACTGCACGCTGAGAGATGTAAGCAAATTTTCTAAATGTCAGGGGTGATGAAGTACTGAGCAGGTCTTTTCTTTGGTTGTTTTGTGGTTGTGGGTTTTTTTGTTACTTGCACCAGGTCTTTGGCTGCTAATCAAAGTTTATAATATTTATATTGGCCCAGACTGCTCAAAAGTAGTATTTAAACAGCTCTGGTTACACTCTGCTGAGGCATGGCTGAACCAGCACCTTTGGGTATTTGCATGCAGCCTTTTCAAAAGATTTAATCATTGGACTTGGTCATAAAGGTTGTTTCCAACCAAAACGATTCTAGGATTTACAGTCTTTTCATTTGTTAAATATTTGTACCCTATCTAAGATCTGAATAAACAAGGTGAGTTGGACCTGAGTTGGTCTTTGTGCCTGTCAGCCTTCTCCTCAGGGTCTGTTAACATTTATGTAAGCACAAAACAAACCCGTGATTTCAAATTTTGCTCTTTTCTGTATTTGTGTGTTATTGCAGTAATCTTTTGTCTGTTTTTTAATTGCCCTCCAGCCTAAGAAAAAGAAGTGTGGCCAGTAGGGCCAAGGAGGGGATTCTGCCCCTCTGCTCTGCTCTGGTGAGACCCCACCTGGAATACTGTGTGCAGCTCTGGTGCCCTCAGCACAAGAAAGATACAGACCTGTTGGAAAGGGTCCAGAGAAGGACCACCAAGATGATCAAAGGGCTGGAGCACCTCTGCTAAGAGGTTAAGAAAATTGGGGCTGTTCAGCCTGGAGAAGAAAAGGTTCTGATGAGACCTTGTAGCAGCCTTCCAGTACTTGAAGGGGCTACAGGAAAGCTGGGGAGGGGCTTTTCATCAGAGAAGATAGTGATAGGACAAGGGGTAATGGTTTTAAACAGAGAGGGGAGATTTAGGTTAGATACTAAGAAGAAATTCTTCTCTATAAGGGTGGTGAGGAACTGAAATGGGTTTCCCAGGGAGGTTGTGATGCCCCATTCCTGAAGGTTTTTGAGACATGGTTGCACTTGGTTTTGTGCAGCCTGATCTAGTGGTAGGGTTCCCTGCTCATGGCAAGGGGGGGGTTGGAACCTGATGATCTTTAAGGTCTCTTCTAACCTTAATGATTCTATGATTCTAAAAAAGTGCTGAGATGCAAATCAAACCATAAACTTCCTTATTCTGAACTTAGCTTTTCTAACTGCCATTGTCAGTTCTTCAAATACAACTCCTTTGAGCTGAGTTGGAGAGTTTCTACAAGGATTAGAAATAATCCTTAAATATCCCCAGTTAGCTTTTAAAACCAAGAACTGTAGCTTAGTATTTGTTGCAGATGCATTTTTCTGTCCTATTGCTCTCTGCCTTTATCCCCCTGGCTAAATTTTGACTGAATTCTGCTTTCTGCTGTGAGAGGGGGATGTGCATTTGTGTTTCCTCATGTGGCTGAAATGTGTCATCTGTGTTCTCCCCACTACTCCTACCACTGCCACTGATACTCCTTCTCCAGAAGTCAGTTATCTCATGAAGGTCTGAATTTTGTCTTTTTTTGGGGACACCACACGAGTTATGTCTGCAGAGCAGCAAGAGTGCATGTGATGAGTACTTGAAAGCCCTCCCTAAAACCTGTGACTTCCTTTTAACAAGACAAGCCTTTCATTTCTAGAATAAGTTGTAGCTTAAGAAAAGAATGTCATCCTTCAAGTCTTCTCTTCCCTTTCTTTTTTACTTGTAGAACCACTCAGTTTCTTAATGTTTTCATTACGTTTTCTGCTCTTCTTTTTGCCATATTTCTGTAACGTTAGATTGTTAGCTGTTGTGATGGAGCTGGAAATAGTTGTGGGATTTATGTTCAGTATATATATATTTAAGTACACGCTCAGCCAGGTAGGAAGACTAGCATCTGTCAACAGAAATAAAACCTGAAGGCTCACCTAAGGGAGTAGAGGCAAGATCTAAACTATCTGATTTTAGACTGAAATTTGAAATATTCTTTAATAAAGTTATTGAAGAAAATAGATGTACATTTATGTACCTAGAGATTCGTTGTGGTTTTCTGCTTTTCCAAAATCTGCATTGCTGCTTGCATTTATTCTTGTCCCATGCTCAAGCATATATAAATAATATATTTAAAAGAAAAAACAGAAGAGAGGCACAAATCTGCATTACAGACACTGCAAAAGCTTCCAGGTAAGCAACAGCCAGAGTAGGAATACTAGGCTAAGGTGAAGGAAGAAATGAGCCCTTGCTAAGATGGACCCTATGCATAGGGTTAAGTGTGAGGGAATATTTTTTTGAAGATGTAAAACCAAAGGAATTTTTCTGGTTTCATTTCCCTTCAATCTTTCTGGTATGGGAGGAAACAAACTTCTGCTTTAGATGAAGGTTTGGCAGCTGCCCAAGAGACTTGAGAGAGAAAATTTCATCATCTTGTTAGTTGTTGACAACTTTACTTCTGTGAAAACAAGTGCTAGAGTCCAGTGAATTGTGTTTTTCTTTAATATGTCTTACATGGTTTTGATACAATCTCAGGTGCTCAGCAAAAATACTCATGACATTTAGATGAAGATAATGATGAATAAAGTTATCAAAAAAAGCTGAAACGTAAGCCATGCTTAAAGATACTTAGAAACTGGATGAGTTTCAAGAGAGATGAGCTGCACAACCTAGTTTTGTTTGTGCTCTTCAGATTTCAGTGAGGTTTCTTGTTGAAAGTAGTCTGAGAATTTATTCTTGTTATTAGAGCTGTCATCTGTTCTCTGTATGAATATAACATGGATTGTTCTAACTTACACTCTAGGAAGAGCTATATTGGGCCAAACCAAGGCCAGGTGAGTCCTTCAAGCCCCCCAGAGGAAGGACAGAAGGACAGGTAGCTCTTTTCATCATGATTACCAGTTGCTTCTAGACCAGGGTGGTTAGTGACAAGCAACACAAATATCTTCCAGCAATTTGTCTTGGGTTTTTCTTTGGGTTTTTTTGTCTGTGTTTGTTTGCTTTAGTTGGTTTTATTTATGGTGGTTTTTTTTTCCCTGGATGCTCTGGCGAAGAGCTCTGTGACATAATTATTTGCTGTATGAAAATTCAGTATCTGGAATGCCAAGAATGAGAAAATCCTGTTAGCTGTCTCCTCCCTTCCTCACAGTTTGGAGTGGACACAAGTACTAGGCCTCCTTCTGTATCAAAGCAGAAGAAGCCTGTGCCTAAAAGCTTGAAGAGTTTACTTGAGCAGTACAAATTGGCTTCTTGCTCTTAGAGTTGAGACTCTTAGGTTCACAGGTCTCTAAACAGGGTCTTTGAGCAAAACACTGTGTTTTGTGAGAACTGGTACATCTGTATAAGTGTATTCTGCTGTTCTCCTGCATCAACTATCCCTTCTCAGTAAAAGCCTTGCAGGGTTCCTGAAGCCTTCTTGGTGTGGGTTAAAACATCCACTGAGGGAGGTAAGAATCCATCAGGCACACAAATTTAGCTTGAGAGGTATCTTTATTTTACTATATCTTTTTGGAATGGACCTTTACCACCATCCAGAGTGGATATCAGTGACCTAATGTAAACCTGATGCCCTTGTTATGTTGTAGTAACAAATTTTAACAGGAAAAAATCCAAAGTTTTCTTCTAGGGAGTCAGTTATCAGTTACATGAATCATTGACCAGAGCTGTTCTCCCTCCATGAAGTCTATCTTCACATGATGTGTGTCAGCAATTCTTATTCAATGCTGCTTATCCATTTATTCTTCTCCAGCTTCCTATTTACTTCCTGTCCTTCCTTCCCCACCGAAAAGCAAGATAAACCTTTTTAGCTACATCTGAAAGAATATTAAACCTGAGAAAATTGGGTTCAGAGCTGCTGGAAAGTGAGTGCTACAGCAGGGGCATTATGGAGGAGTTGTCTTTGGGCCTCTAATTGAAGCATCTCAAATTAAAAAAAAAATAATACATTTGTTCTAACTTTGGAACTGACTTCCTATGATTTGCTACACCAATTTTGCATTTGCATATGCCAAAATCTGTCATATTTTCCAGCTCTCTTGTTGTCTTGCTGGAGCCATAGTGTGTGAGGTAGTTGCAGCTGCTGGCTAGAAAGTTGCTCTGCTCAAGAAGTGAAATATGTGTCTGTGTCTTGGGAGGAGGAACTGGCATGGGCCCAGCTTAGTAATTCTCAGCTGATGCATGGTCCTTTATCCCACTTTTCAGGCAGTTCCAGCACACGTGAGGGTGCTCTCACTCATGCACATTCTTTTCCCCTACTCTTAAGTGTGTTTTAGGGCAGTCAAGAATGTGGACCTCCAGATTCTGCTCTCAGTTGGGTGGTTAAGAGTGTAATATCATTTCTCCTGGTTTCTTTTTGCTTGTTCTCAGGTGGTCTGATTTGGATTTTCTCTGTTCTAAGATGTTTGTGGTATGTAGCTCGTGTTTGGTGCCAGAGAGATGTGAATAATTCAGTCAGGGTAATTAATACTGACCTAATTACACGGATAAGTTTTGCCCTGAAATTTTTAATGGTACTTAATAATTAGAAGAGTTTGTCATTCCACACCTTTATGATTCAGTACTTTGCCTTCCATACCTCCGAAGTATAAGGGCACTTGATGAAATGAATTCCCTGTTTGTTTTGAGTTGGGTAATGTCCAGACCTGTACCTCCTGTCTGGAGATACCAGGGGAGTCGCTGCAGTTCAGCCTCTCCTCAGAGAAACCTGTGGCTGAATTCAGTGATTCTATATTGTCCGAAACCCAGAGAGGACATCAATGAACTTTGGTCTCTGTTGGAGATTGATGAAATGGGGATAGGGAGACTCACAGACTACAGTTCTGCCCATGACTGATGTGCAAAGCACAGCTTTCTGTTCAGAAGATCCTTAAGCTGTGTTCCCTCAATGGGAATTATGCTTGAGAAGATAGATCTGTGTGTGCTGTCCCATTTGCATCCATCCCCCAAGTGTCCGTCCAGGGCGGAGACTGGTGTGTCACCCTGTAGAGTTACCCTTTACCTTACTGATGAGTGTGCAGGGTTGTGCCCAAAAGCCCTGCAGCAAACAGGAGAAGCCCAAATGATAAAGGCAACGCCTCTCCTGGTTTCAGTAGGCTTGGGAGAACAATCCAGACCTACATTGACCAGCAAACCAGCTTGGCAAGACCTGTGCTGGTGCTGCACCCGGTCTCGTGTAGATCAGCTGAAGTGGCGTGAAGGAGGGACTTCACTCACCATGCCCCTCTTGCCAGCCGAAGTGACCTCCTGTCCTCCTCTGCAGTGGAGAGAGGGAAGGAGGGTATGTAAACAAAGATGAAAAAGCTCAGTGTGGGAGTGTTTCTGCAAGCAGAGGGGCTGCAGTTGGCTGAGGGGCAGCCGGGGTCGTTGGACCTGGAAGGGTTTCACGGTCAGCGGCAAACCAGGAGCTGCAGGCAGGAACCTTGACCCCCTCCTGCATCCCGGGAAAAAGCCTGATGAAAAACCTCCTGGAAAACTGATGCAGAGAAATATTTAAGTGGCTTTTTTCCTTTCCCCTTGGGTCTGTATCTCTTTCATGATTTCAAGTGAAGCTGAGTGGTTTCAAAAACACCCTGGATATCTTATTTCCAGATACAATGTGTGTTTACACCTTGCATGTCTCCAGCGGCTAAACAATTGCCATGTGGCTGTAGTTCTGTGAGAGTGAGCAGATAAACATGGTGCTTTGGGGCTCTTTCAATCCCCAGAAGGGAGAACAGTGAAATGAAAGGGCCCACACTGTGCAAAAGAGAAACGCTGCAACCGGCATTTCCTGTCGTCACCTGGCGTTCGCTTAAATACACTGCTTGTACATCATCTTAAGCACCCCTCCCACCTACTTCTCTTTAAATTTCCCCTGTGTTTCTTCCTTTTATTTCTGGTCTGTTCTGAAAATCTCAGTGTCTGGAGTTTGTCTTTTAGAATGACACACAGCGTGGCGTGACGCCAGCCTCTGCCCTGGGGAAATTTCGTTCGTGTTAAGATCTGAAAATCTTTATAAACACACCCTTGGAGGAAAAGTAGTCTGGTGTTTAAGAAACAGGATCAAGAGTCAGAGGAGCTCAGTGTTCTTACCAGCTGTGTCATATCCTCCTGGATGACGTTTTTTTTTTGGGAAAAAGGATAACTGTTGAAACTCAGCTCCAGGGTACTTTCACACTGACTCATGAAGCTACTGCGGAGGACAAGATAATTTGAGATGTGCTGTATAAATACAGGTAACAATTCAGTGAACGCCTTCTTTTCCCTAACCCCTTGGGCACATATTTGGCCCTGCTCTGAGAGTAAAAAGAGTAAAAATTTGAGAGATGCACATTTTTGAGAAGAGCCAAATGGTCCCTATTAGAAATCTGACCTGTTATTTGGATCTCACCATCTTCAGTCCTAGACAGGTGAGTATAGAACAATTTTTACAGGAACCAAGATGATCATCAATGTAGTCACGCTGAACTGGAAATGAGCAATGCAGTTTCTGAGGGTGGTGGTGATGAGGACACTGGCAGTCTGGTGAGAGTTCAGAAGTGCTTTAGGAGGCCAAGTACCATGAAAGTGTGAAGGAAGATAGGCGGAAGGTGACAGAGCAAGGGAGAAGGTAGTGTAACCTGGTGCTGCTCTGGAGCAGGAACTTGGGGCTGCTTTAGGTAGTGGTAGGAAGTGGTCAGAGCCAATTGCACACTGAACATGACAAGAAAAGAGATAGAGTGTGTCTTTGTGGCACTCTTAATCCACAGTCCATCCATACCTTCAATAGTGCACGTCATTACACTTTCTCGTGTAAAAGGCCGGAGGAGAACTGCCAGAAGTGCTGAAGGAGACAACCAGGATCCACACTGAGCATCTGCAGTCTATGTGAGGTGTGAGCATTGAATTAGAAAGAAATAACTGAAGAGGGGTGTGACATAGGGCTACAAAGTCATTAATAGCCTGGAAAACAAGAAGCAAGGGTCCTCGAAGCCAGTCAAAGCCAGAAGCACAACAAAAACTGGTGGGTTTTTTACATGCAGTAGGCAGTGGATCCATGGAGCTCTTTACCTGTGGATTTTTGGATGCTAAACATTTGTAAGGTTTCAAGGGGAAAATGGACAAGTACTTAAGAAAAGGAGTCTAATTCAGGAGTGTGGTATTTGTGCAGCAGGTGTCACTGAGCAGAAGCCAGATCTGGCTCAGCAGACATCTGAGATGAAACCCACCAAAGGCATGAAAGCACTTTGAGGCAAATACCTCATGTGGTTGTCTTGTTCTTAATGTGGCTGCTTTTCAGAAGCTGGCCCAAAAATCTGTGTTTTCCTAATATACAACTTATCTAGCTATTACGAGCAGTATAACCTGCAGGAGAGCATCAACTCTGTAATAACTGCTGAGATTATTATTATTTTCCTCATTTTCACAAGAAGACACTTCATGTAGGTAGTACTCATTTACTTGGTTGCCTTCGTTTTGATGAAGCTCCCCAGAATAACAGTCCTAAAGTTCAGGCTTTTGAAGCAAGAGTAACTCTGACTCTGCAGACAACTTGCTAACTTCCTGAGCAAGAAAAAGTATGTGGAGAAAGGAGCTGGTATTGCTCATTGGTAGCCATGTTCATTACTCATGTGTCTACTATGAGCTAATAGTTGAGGTTTATGTCAGTAATGCTTTGCTTCTTGCTCCCTCCTTCCACAGGTGACCATGCCCTTGGAGAAAACAGGACATGCCGTGTCTCAGCTGTTGTGCTGGCTGTGTAGCTGCTCAGGAAGGAAAGGCCACTTACAGGGTCATAGAATGGTTAAGGTAGGAAGGGACCTTAAAGATCATCAGGTTCCAACCCCCTTGCTATGAGCAGGGACACATCCCACTAGACTAGGCTGCACAAAGCCTCATCCAGCCTGGCCTTGAACATTTCCTGGGAGGACACAACCTCCCTGGGAAACCTTTTCCAGTGCCTTACTACCCTCATGGTGAAGAATTTCTTCCTGATGTCTAACCTAATCTCCCTTCTTTCAGCTTAAAACCATTACCCCTTGTCCTATCACCACTCTCTGATGAAAAGCCCCTCCCCTGCTTTCCTGTAGGCCCCTCAAGTACTGAAAGGAGCTATAAGGTCTCATCAGAACCTTCTCTTCTCCGGGCTGAACAGCCCCAACTCTCTCAGCCTGTCTCCATAGCAGAGGTGCTCCAGGCCTTTGATCATCTTTGTGGCCCTTCTCTGGACCCTCTCCAACAGGTCTATATCTTTCTTGTGCTGGGGGCACCAGAAATGTACACAGTATTCCAGGTGAGGTCTCACCAGAGCAGAGTAGAGGGGCAGAATCACCTCCCTGGCCCTGCTGGCCACACTTTTAATGCAGCCCAGGATGCAGTTGCTCTCTGGGCTTCAGCACACACTGGTGGCTCATGTCGAGCTTCTCATCTACTATCATCCCCAAGTCCTTTTCTTCAGGGCACCTCTCTAACCATTCTCTCCCCAGCCTGTATTTGTGCCTGGGGTTGCACCAACCACTGCGTGCTTGGACCTCCCCTCAAAGCCAGGTACATAGGGACAGAGCAAAGCCTTGAGTGGGCTTCAAGTCATAGTGAACACATTTTAATAAATTATTTCAATAATCTATCATCTCTAAACCCTCCCCCTCCAACCAACACTGCTGGCCTGTCAGTAAATTTTAGATTTGAGACTGCAAGTCTTTCTCTCTATATATAAAATGTTCCTGTCTTCTGATTTTACTCTATTAGGGCAAAATGCTGCATAGGGAATCCTATTTACAGGCATGAGGCAGCTGCATTTCATTAGGATCCTTTGCCATAAGCCCAGCTGTCGAAATACTTCTGCATGTAAAGAATGTGGTTGACTCTCCCAGCCTCTCTGCGCCATGGCCAGCACCCTGCTGGGGCCAGGGTGGTGGTGGGAAAGCTCTTTTCAAACTGGGGCTGGAGACCTCAAAAGCCTTGTACGAGGCCCAGCTGAGCACAAATGCTCACAAAGGGGGGGATTTTTGATGGGTGTTGGTGGCTAAGACACACCAGGCAGCCTCACCAGCAAATGTAAAGTCCTGTTCCGCTGCAAACAGGTCTATTTGTTAGAAGTACATATATATGTGTTACCAGATTGACTCCTGCAGTTACATCTCTTGCACAAGATCTTCCCTGGGTGGCGTGGGTGGCCTCCCCTGTGCCAGCACAGACACTTGCAATCCAGTTGCTTTGGACAGAGACCCAGGGTCAAGCTACCTTTTTACAAATGGTCTTTCCAAACGTGCTTCTGATTGCTTTTAAAATAAATTCTTTTCATTTTCAAAGCCATGAAGGACTGTGATACTTGCTCAGCCTATTTTTTTTTTTTTTAATTTTTTTAAATCAGCCTTCATCCTGATTTACTCCAGGTGGGATCTTTATTTTTGGTTGGGGAGTCACTGTGACTGCTGGAAGTCATTCAGCTAACACAAGCTGTTGCTCCACTGAGCCTTTGCTTCTGGGCTCCTTCACAGCCCAGCCAGCCAGGAGGAAGTGTCACACAACAGCTGCCATTTTTAACATCTGGATTTCTTAATGTGACGTCATTAGCAGATGTGAAAGAGAGTTCAGGCTGATGGGAAGGGAAATTCTCTTGTGATAACTCTTCCAGTCTGCTGTTTGAGGGTGTTCACATTACTGGCATCATTTGCATGTCCTGAAAAAGCTGAAGGGATTGTTGGATGTGTTTCCGATTTTCGCTGGAAGAGCTGATATTGAGGGTGGTGGCTGCTGCCAGCACAGACCCAGTCATGGCCTCTGCAAGCACACACAAAGCACCTGGGATTTAGACTTTTCAGGGTGAGCTCATATCTGCCTGGAGATCAGGCAGAGTTTTGCCACTGGCTTTGTTGAACGCCCTCTACCTGCACAGAATGGGGTTGCTTTTGAGCAGCCCATTCCCCAAGGGGTTTCCACCAAAATATTGCCTGAATTCTGGCTGAAGCTGAAAGTAGGATGGTTCATAACCCAGTAGTTTCCCAAGATGCTGCCAGACATGACATTGGAGCCATTTGCTCCCTGTGTGTAGCAGTAAGAAGGTTCTATCTCCTTTGTTGGCTTTGCTGCTCTGGCCCCTTGGTGGGTCCATCATGTAGGATTATGGAACAGCATTTCCTGCAGGCTTTCAGACCTGGCCTTTGCCTTCATTTTTGTGATTTGTTTGTTGGATTTTAAGCATTTCTCTTGCTTCTCGTCTGTGTCAAATCTGTCAGCAAGAGCAGGAAGCAGAAGCTTTGTACCAGAAGTGTCATCATTCTCCAGTTAGAAGCACTCAAGGAAAAAGGGGTGACGTTCTTGATTTGAACTTTTGCACTGTTTCTTAAACCACTTCCTGACTTCTACATCACCCTCAAAGTGCTGGTTTCTTTACTAGCATTGTGGGGCCTTTTCAAGTCCCAGCTTCCTTCAGCACCTTCCAGACCAAGCTCTGCCATGTGCCCAGCGATGCTGGTGGCAGTGGCAGCACATTAGAAATGAGACCTTTCCCCATGCAGTGAGTCACAAGGCAACAGCACTGCCTGACTCCTGGAGTATCTGCTGACTATGGTGGGACCAAAGGAGGTGGGAAGAGAAGGATTTATCAGCCTTGATAAAGCATATTTGAATGTACCTGGTGTAGGTAGGTGCCATGCTTTGGGTCACTGCCTCTACCTTCAAAGCCCTTTGGCCTTGCACACCTGTGTGCAGGCTGATGAGCATCCCCTGCAGAACCCACAGCCAGCCCTTGCTCACCACCACAAGCTTGGTGCACTCATCTACTCAAGGTTTAATCAGTGTGTCCCCCATCCCTACCTACATGCCACAAACATCAGAAGGAAGCATGTGTGTAGCAGACCTTGCAGAGATGATGGGGTGCATGTCAAGCCAGGACAGATGAAAGCTTGTCTGACCAGAGCTGTGAGGATCCATCCAGAGCTTCAGGAAAGTATCTCTTCTAGGGTCTTGTCTTCATGGGGTGTTTCGCTTGGACACCAGGCAGGGTCACCAGCCCTGCATGTAGCTGCAATGGGTCAGTCCTTGTGCAGACCCATCCATCACCCTGGCCACTCTGACCTGAAGTGGGGGCAACCCCTGTGCCTGCCTGCACTGAGCCTGCACCAGGGGCAGGAGGGGACCTGTGCAGTCCCTCTGCACCCCAAGCCTGAGCAAGGGACGATTCCCATCGTTCTGGGAGCAAATCACATCAATTTGGCCACAGCCTTAGTGGCTTCCCTTCCCTTCCCTTCCCTTCCCTTCCCTTCCCTTCCCTTCCCTTCCCTTCCCTTCCCTTTTTTCCCCCTCCTTCTTTTAACAGGGAGGTTTTAACAGGGAGGTCAGGGTTGTTGTTTTTTCCCATCAGCTTTGCCATAATGCACCAACATGGAGAAGAATGGCAGAGGGTGGCAGCCATTTCACACCCACACGAGCTGCTGTGAGAAAGTGACAGGAAAGGAAACAAGCTGGGGAAGAGGGGGTCCAGCTGCTGGAATTACAAGTTTCTCAGCACATGGATGTAAGTACAACCATCCTGAACGTTTGCAGTGGGAGCCAACACCCTGGCTTGCTACTCACTGCTGCACTGGCATCATACTGCTACCTTTCTGAGCCCAGGAAAAGCTATTTTGGGGCAAAAAGGAGCAATGTAACTAATTTTTGTTGTCAGGTCGGGGAACTCCCCAGGACTCTGGGTTTTTTCCTAGGTTGGCAACGTCAATGCAGAGACACGAGGCTGCGTCTTCCCCTCTGTCACAGAACCCACCCCTGGCTGTGGTGGGAGCTGGTGTGGCAGGGAGCCAGGTGGGAAAGACCAGCTTTTGTTACTGGCTCCTGAAGTGTGGTTGCCACAGAGGAAATGGGCCACAGTTTGGCTGCTGCCAGTGTCTCCTTTGGTGCTGCTGGTGCTTCTCAAGGCAAAACACCTGGACGCAGACCTGGAAGGACAGACCCACCCGAGCTGGGCAGCTGCCCGAGGAGGAGAATGGGATGGGGATTCAAACAGAAATCTCCTCCAGCAATGTTGCCACCCCAGAAAACCCCACACAAGTGCCTTCTGCTGCCTGCAGTGGCTGAAAACAGCAATTATCAGCAAAATAACAACCACCGCTGCCTCCCTGGGGCTCATTGCTCCCAGGTGGTTCAATTAGCCCTCGGTTGCATAAGGCAGAGGGGATAAGGCTGCTCTCAACCCAGCTACATCATTATTTGTTTTCCTCTGTTCCCCACAAGTCATTGCTGCAGGATCACAGCAAAAGGAGGGGACACAGGAGCTCATCCTAACAGCAGTGGCCCCTCCGTCTGGGTCCTTGGTGCTTCAGAGATGATTTTTCCACCACGGCTGCTGGGAAACCCAGCCCCGTGGGGGTTTTTGTGCCTGGCCACTGCACGAGTGAAAATATGAGTCATAATCCTGCAGCCTGTAGAATTGCTTTGGTCTCCCTGTTTAGGACAGTTGTTATTGATTATTTTTAGCTGTAAAAGGGGGCAGGGAGGAACAAGCCCGGACGCAGCTCCCCGCTGCCGTTTCAGGGGATTTGTTAGGTTTGCAGCTGACTGCTGAGAGATTAATAGACAAACCCCAAATACTTTGGTATTGTGTGCTCTTTATTTTTAATATAAATCACTTTTGCAGTGGTTTGCAGGACACAAAGCTGTCTGCAGCCCAGGTTTCCTCCCACCAGAATGAACAGCCTGGCTGGATGCGTGGGTCAGCAGCTGGGGCATCATTGCTGCAGGGTTTTTGTTCTGCCTTTCTTTTCTCCTGCTGCTCAGGATGTGCATGAGGTGTTTCTGCTCTGGGAATGGGATGAACCTGCCCATGCCTGGCTGGATGCAAGTCCTCCCAGGTCCAGGTCCTCCAGAGCTGGTCCTTCCAAGGTAGCCTTGGCTTGAGAACCTTCCTGGGGCCAAAGAGATGGCCACTAGCCCTCTCATCCACTACCATCCCCTCTGGTCTGGGACAGAAGGACAATGTCTGCCCATGCCAGCAGAGACTAGGGGGGCCATAAATCCTACTGGGCTGGTGCAGAGAAGAGGCTCTGGTCCTGCTTCCTGCATCTGTCTTGTACCAGCCCTGGATCTCCTCTCCACTGTCACCAAGCAGAAATTACTGTTGCTGGGGTGATGCTGAGATTTATTTTCTCTGATACCTTCCATCGCAGCCCCAGGAGAGGAAACTTCCACAGGGATCCATCCTTAGCACGGGCTGGGATTTGAGTTTGAACTAGAAGGTTAAAAGAGAGGTGTACTGTCCTGGATTGTGGGTTGATGTGACCTGGTGTCTGAAAACAGTTCCAGTGGCTTACAGGGCTAAGAAACAAGAGGGGCATGGAGAGAGTGACTTCCCTTCTGCTTTGTAAGAGCACTTACTGTATCACACCCTCTGGACCATGAGGCACTTTTGTCAAGCAGCAGCTGGGCAGTGTAGGTGCTGCCTTGGGATCTGCCCAGGCTGGGATTGCACTGAGGTGCTGATGCCCTTGGTGGCCAGGAGCTGCTGCTGGCTGCGTGGGCTGTTTGCCCTCCTCCAGCCAGGCTGTCTTGAAGGTGCTCTCAAAGCTCTCCCTGAACATCAGACACATGTCCCTGTCCAGTGCCCTGGCAATCCCCTCTCCCTGGGGACAGCCAGCCCAGCAATCTGGCTCAGCGTCCTCACATACTTGAAAACAGGGAGAAGGCCCTGCTCCAAACACCTTTTGAACTGAGCAGCACTGCCTGCATCCAGGCATCCATCCCCAGATCCTTTCAGGAAAGTCTTCAGCTGCCTGGGGAGCCTCATCTTCCTCACTGGCTCAGCACATGGTCCTTCCTGCTCACCCTCCACATTGCCCTCCCCTCCAGCACCTCCTGCTCCCTCAGTGGTCTTTCCCCATTTTGGTAGGGTTTTTTTGCTGTTGTTGATTTGGTTTCCTGTTCCCTGCTGAGAAAGACAAGCCCTGCTGCAGCCCCATGGGTCATCCACAGCCACAGAGGGGCAACCCACAGCAATTCAGCAATGCACTTCCTTTCTCCCAGCCCCTTCGTGTTCACCCGGCCTCCTTGGTGGCTCCCAGCAGCAATGCTGTGATTTGTGGCACCCTGCAGATCAACAGCTCCATGGAAAGCCTAGACTAAGGCTTAGGGAGGAATTAAAGGCTTCACCAATTTTAGGTGAATTGCTTGTGATGCCCTTTAAAACAGTTGATGGGGAATACCAGAGCAAAATGCCAACCCCTGGCGCTGCCGACAGAGGAAAGGCTCACAGATAGAGTCTGTAACCAGAACAGGGACCCACCTAAGAGGAGGGAAGGTGGACTATGCCTGCTGAAGAGCAGTGAGGGCTCTGTTCTCTTCACCTTTCGGGATTCCCTGTGCATCACTGTGGATGTGTGGTCTCTCTTATAAACCTGCTTTCCTGATGGAAAACCGGCCTCAGGAGCTACTGGCAGGGAAAAAACGCCTGTGGTTTTGAAAACAGCTCATCAAAGTTCATCCAGCAATGCTGAATGAAATGAGTGAAAGAAGTCAGTCAGAGTGCCACAAAGCAGCAGTTCACATGCTGTATGTACAGGGTGCACAAGCTTCTCAGTTTTTAAAACCCTTCATTTAAAAAGATCTCTCTAGGTGTTTATTTCCATCACCTCTTTTCAAACCTGTTTTACTGTGTGTTCTGGAGAGCAGCTCATTTGCCACCACGTTGCTGTGCTTTAAGCTGAAAAAAAAGCTGGAAATCCCCCTTTTTTTTTTCTGTGCTGCCACCAGGCAGGCTGTGACACCTCAGCCACCAGCCCAAGCGAAACCACCACCTGGCGAAGATGATGCTGCCCGGGCTGATCATCACCTGAGCTCATCCCCGGGCACCCGAACTGCTGACTGGGGAGGGGTGAGGACGTTTCCTGAACCTCCGAGGGAACTGCTCCTCCGGGAAAGCCCCGAGCCTGCTGTGGGAGGGAAAGAAACCTCCTTGGAGATGCGAGAGGGAAGCGGCAGGGGGGTTGTGCCCCTGGTGAGTAACCAGGCCGGCGAATTTCCGAGGTTACTCATTAACTGTGGGCGCTGATGTGCAGATCCGTGTTTGGCAACCACGGCGGGTTTGTCCCTCCGACGTGCCCGGGGGGGGGGACAGCCCGGCACGGGGGGTGGCACCTCACCCACCTGCCGCTGGAAGAAACAGCATGTTCCTCCCAGACCC
>NW_009952566.1:428957-442340 GCF_000747805.2 Chaetura pelagica
CCCCCCTTTGTCCCTCTTTAAATATTTTTTCATTTTCCTCCTCTTATTATTTTCCTTTTCTTCTCCCTCTTTTCCTCCTCCTTCTTCTTTTTCTCTTTTTTCTTCTTTCCTTTTTTTCTTTTTGTTCCTTCCTTTCTCTCACTTTCTCCTTATTGTTCCTGTTTTCCCTTCCCCCCTCGTTTTCTCTTTTCTCCTTTTGTTTCCTGTTTTCTTCCCCCTCCCTTCCCCTTCTTCCCTTTGTTTCCTCTTCCCACCCTCCTCCTTCTTCTTTTTTCTTCTTTTTAATTTTTTTTCCAGACCGTGGGGAACAAAAGCACCATTTCCCTGTAGGACTAACCCTCCCCAGCTCCATCTCAAAGGGGCTACTCTGACCTCACCTGCTGGGCAGGTCCTCAACAACCCATAGTTTTTTGGAGATCACCTGGTTTGCTCACAGGGTGTTTCCACCTCAGGTGCCTCAGCTGCTCTGAACTAATTAACCAGCTGAAGAAATGACCAGTATCAACGCAGGAGACTAATTATGGCCCTTATGTCTTCAGCACATATTATTGCAACTGGAAGAGGGGACTATTTTTGCCCAAGGACCATAACAACAGATCAGGATTTTGGGGGATGCTTGAGAGGCAGTGACAGCATTGCCTTGCTTTTCTGCTTCATCTGTAAAACCCCACAGAGGCTGGGTTAGATAAAAGAGACTTAAAAAAAATCAGTTGAGTTGAAAAATAGTGAAAACCAGTTTTAAAAGAACCGATTTTAAAATAACCTTGTAGAGCCCCAACTCATCCCAGTGCTGGTCACTCTCTCCAGCTGCTGCTTTCACAATATCCCACACCAGCCTATTCCACTGGTGTTTGGAAACAACCCAACATCCCATGTTGTTTTTGCCACCACCTGTTACCCTGTGTGGAATCAAGGACCCTTTGCAGGGGGGTTAAGGGTAGTGTTGCAGTAAAGTTGGTTTTGTCCAGGCTCTTATGACCTGCTTCCCAGGGATCTTCCCAGGAGGATGTCACACCTTCAGGTGGCAGGAGCTGAGGCTGCGCTTGGGTCTGAGTTGACAGCAAAAGCTGTGCAGGAAAAGCAGTTTTTGTGCAACTTTGGGTGCTGCTCCCCAGCCTCGGACCTTACACCACTGACAGTGGAAGCCCTATGAAGAAAGTTTGCCATAGGTACGTGCCACAGCCTTGGTGGCTCAGGACCTGGACCCAGGAGATGTCATGGACCTCAAACACAAAGCCCTGTATGACCAGCAGTAAGTGCTTCGGGAGGGGGGATAAACTGTACCATGGAATACAGGCAAGGCAGAGATGGGCACAAAGGCCTTGCTGCCCCAAGCAAGGGGAGGGCAGGGGCTGCAGGAGCCCTGGGACAACATGGTTAAGAGGTCAGCTGGCCAGCTGGGTTGGAGGCCTGTCTCCCACCACTGGGCCCATCTGCTGGGAAATGCCTGCAAGCAGTAGGTTTCTTTGCAGGCAGTGACATTCATGTCCATCTCGTCCCACAAACAGGTCAAAACTCAGAAGATCGTGGCCTTTCAAGACAGGATGGGCTTTGGGTGTCCCAACCAGGTACCATCTTACCAGGTACACAAAAAGAGCAAGGGGTGTGCTCACTTTATACAATTTACTGTCATCTTCAGGACTGTTTATGCTGGTTTAGGCACGTTACACCTGGGCATAGTCACACAAACAACTGAACACAAACATCTGGGCTCAAAGGGCTACAAAGATGGGCTCCATGCAAATAGGAGATGCTCTGCAATCAATGATGGGAGTCTTTAAGTCAAGATCTGCATTGCACATGGATCCTGTAGTTTTCTCCCACTGATGTTAAATAACAGTGTCCATGGACTCCTGGATCAGGATAAAGAAGAAAGAGGTGCCTTGAAGGCATCTGAAAGCCCAGATAAATATCACTATAGCTCTCCCATGCAACACATCTTCTTACACAAATCGTGCAGGTATGCAATTTATGCCATAGTCTGTAGAAATTCCACAAAAAGTGAAGTCTAAACTCTGTATCAGTTTTATTATTGCCAGCAACATGGGTAGAACACTCGTCATGATAAACTGGAATGTGATGGCATCAGTTGTTTAAAACATGCCCGAGCACACACAGGAGGATTAACAGCCAAATCAATGAAATGCAGCTGTGATCAAGGAAAGCCAATTCCATATTTAAGGAAAACACCAGCTCCTGAGAAATCCCTTACATTTAATTTCATCTAAGAGCATAATTGCATCTTTGGCCCCAACAGGCCTCAAATCAATCTGGCTAATGAGTGACACAGAGAAATGGGAATTAAACTGATGCTTATCTCTGGTAACTAAATACAGAGATCTCGTCCTACATGATGTATATATAAATAATAGAGTGGCCCCTGCAAGCACAGCACTGCCAGCTCACTTGGAGGGACAGAGCCATTCAGATGGGCTTCCAGGACACATCCCTAGGCATTTGGCTGGGAGCCTTGCTGAGCTGTAAAGAAGAACATGACTTTTGAAAGCTGTTGAAAGAAAAAAGAGCTAATCGGTGGCGTTACTGTTTTTCCTAAAAGATACTCTCACCTTTGATAAAAACATTGGTTTTGCAGCAGCATTTAGCTGCTGACCATGCTACCCTTTTTTCTTCATAATTATTTCTAGTTAGCAAGGTCACGAGTGAGCTCCTGATTTCTCATCCTCCTTTAGCTCTTCCCATTTGCTTTTGCTGCTTGAGAGAATAATGAATAGTTGATGGAAAAACATGAAAGTCTTCAGTCACTATGATTTTCTAAGAAAGAAAAAAACCCAACAACTAATGCCCAGCGTGACTTTCCCTCTCTTTCCATGCAGCAATGCAATCACTAGAGGGAGGTAGATGGTAAATTTATCAATCCCAGGCTTTCAGCCACTTTATGCTGCCTTATAAATGACAGCAGAGCAGTTGTGAGTAGGCAGCCCTGGTACAGAGCGGGAGGGGAAATTGAGCACCTTCTGAAATTAGCTGAATTTTGGTGACTGTCCCTTTGATGGCCGTGCCCACATCGGTGATTCCCAAGGTGTCTCAGCAGCTTTGGAGCTGCCTGGCTGCTGAGGGTCGTGTCAGGTCCATCAGTTTGTCCTGGGAGAGATTCAGCCTCGTCCTCAGAAACCAGGAACGTAGGAGCGGCTAGAGAGAACAAGACCCATAATTTGGGGTTTTGGCCCCACAGTGCAGTTTGTCTGTGCAACTCAGCACAGGCCAACATGAATGTGTCCACCAGCCTTCCTCCAAAGGATACTTTTGAGTCAGATGGCCTCAAAAGAAATAAGAAAGTCAGTAACCACTGATGTGCTGGTTTGGTGTGGCACCAGTTTGGTAGTGGGGAACAGGCAGCTGTTAGAAGCTGCTGAAAGCTCCCCAGCTCCAAAATTGCAACCACACCTCTGGCTAAGGCCATCAGAGACAATGGATGCGTGTCTGTGATTAACATATTCAAGACAGGGACACCCTTCTTGGTATAAGACCTCAGGGCAAAGGAGAGGGGGAGATAAGAGCAGAGGTGAGAGCAGCAGTGAGGCTGCAGCCTAGACAACAAGGTCAGCGAGGAAGGAGGTGCCCAAGCAGAGGTTCCCCTGCAGCCCATGGTGGGGCACAGTGGGGCAGCCTGTGAAGGATCCTGGTGGGGCAGGTGTGGACCTGCAGCTGTGGAGGACCTCGTGCCAGGGGAGGTGATTGTGACTGCAGCAGGCTGTGACTCTGTGGGAAGCCCACGCAGGAGGAGTCTGCTCCTGAGGGACTGCGCTTTGTGGGAAGGACTCATGTCAGAGGGCTTTGGGAAGGACTCTCTCCCATGGGAGGGACCCCACAGAGGAGGACTTCGAGGAATCCCTCTCCCTGAGGAGGAAGGACGTGCGGAAAACAACATGTGATGGCCTGACTCTAAACCCCATCCCCTGTCCCCATGTCCTGCTGGGGGGAAGGAGGTAGAGAAATCACAAACAAAGTGGTTTGGGCTCAGAAAGAAGGGAGGGGAGAGGTATTTGAGCTCTGGTTTTTGGTTTTGTTTTTGTCCCGTTTACATATGATTAGTGATGAATTAAATTGATTTTTTTTTCCCAAGTTGAGTCTGTTTTGCCCATAATCAGTGAGTGAACCCTCCTTGTGTTCTTGTCTCGACCCGTGAGCTTCTGGTTGGCTTTTCTCCTCCCCATCCCACCTTTGTTGTCAGCTGGGCCTAAACCATGACGACTGAGCACAAGGATTTAGTCAGAAGGGCCAAGCAGCCTAAGAGACAATTTATGTGTTTATGGAAATACTTGCTGTAAAACTAAAAAAAACAACAGCCATACCAAACAAACCCTACACCTAAGAATTCCTCCCTCAAATACTTACATACTGACAAATTAAAAATAAACTCAGCCTTACCATGTATTTAGTCAACTCCACCATCTGCTAAGCTAAAATCAAGCAAATGCTCCTGTTCTTCTCGCAGTCTAAATGATACTTGGGAGATTTTGCCACTTTGCAACAGGGCATCCAGCCAGGATGCTTATCTTCCAGGGTTTACATCAAGGTCGCACAACCCTGTTTTGTGTTCACAGGGCAAACCCCATTTGCATGGTAAGTGTGGAGGGGGGTTTGCAGGTCTGTCCATGCCTGCTGGAGGACAGTGAGATGGAATCTGGGGCACTGTGGACATGTGTAGTTACAGACACATGGTCATGGGAGGAGGAGGTTTGTGTTGCAGGAAGAATCACAGCCTCTTGCTGGCCTTCTGGCCATTGGGTCCACATGTGGAATGGGCAGGAAAGCTTAAAAATCAGGAGCTGGGACCTGGTCAGTTGCTGTGAACAACATTGCTGTGAACCCTGCACAGCTGAGAAGGTTGGATGTGCTGCTTGTTTTGACCCACAAAAAAAAAAGGTGTATTTGTCCCTGCACATCCATCAGCCTGTCAAGCTGTGATGACTTAGAAGAAAAAAAGGATTTTTTCTTTTATTTTGCTAAATGATGATTGACATTTTAAAAGGAATACTGTCAAAGTCACATGTCAAACAGCCTAATGGCCTTACCTGCATGTCCCCTAATGACAAGTTAGACTATTACAGCTGAAAGAATTTTAAGCATCTAATAATTTACACATCATCACCTGGGCTATTTGCTTTCCACACTCCACTAAGTGTAGATGAAGAGAGGACCTGCTTGTGGTTCAAGATGGTTTCACCTGCTTCCCTCAGTCCTGTGTCAGGATGGTGCAGCCCCAGGGGAAATCCCAGCCTTCAGAAGAAGCCGATTAAAACGTTGTGATGAAAACACTTTTGATTAGGGTGCTTTTTTTTTTTTTTTCCCCCCTTCAGTTTTTTTGTTTGGTTTGGGTTGTTTGGTTTTTGTTTGTTTGTTTGTTTTTTTTAAAGGACAGGCAACTTGAACCCTGCTTCTGGGTCAGGTTGGAGTATCAGCATCACTACATAGTGTTACACATTATAAAGGAATAATGCCTTCTCACCAGAACAGTCAGAAATACTGGATGGCCAATTGGATGAGCAGGTCTGTTCCTAATGAGCAATAGCTGGCCTCATTTAAATGATTTGCTAATTGCTATCACAGGGTAGAAGGGCAGTATATGAGTGAGTGGGCTCTGAGGCTCACCCTTTTGGTGCAGGGATGTGTTTTAGGGATGGGCTGGGAAAGTTGGTAATTCTGGGTTTGTTCTGTCTGAGGGAGAGATTTTCATTTTCTTTTTTGGTCTCATTTGAATGCTGTGTCTCTGGGAAGCCTCTGCAATGAAGATCTTGCCCTCCTTGATGCTTCTGACCCTGCTCCTGGTGTCCTGGGTGTGGGGACTGGCTGCTGGAGGGCTGATGCTGAGGTCTGGCTGCAGTGCTACCAGCTGTGGTCCTGCTGCTGGTGCTGCCCCAGGGGTGAGTGATGGGAAGCAGGGACTCAGTTCCCTATAGGAAGCTCCCTTCCTGGGTGCAATGTCCAGCTTGATTACAAATCCTTTTCTCCTCTGTATGGCCCCTATGGATTAGGGCCTGTCTGGGCTTTGCTTGCTACATTTTGGGTTTGGGTTTTTTTTGGTATTGATTGTGATCTATCAGCATAAATCAAGCAATGCTTCTGAAGGCAGGGAATGGTGGATGTTTATCACATGGGAAAAATGAGGTGGCCTAAGGGCTTGGTGCAGGTGAAGCACTAAGCTACCAGGACATGGTGGATTTGGTCCTTCCTCCCTTCCTTCCTCCCTCCTTCCCTCCCTGTTACAAGCATGCTTTTTTTTTCTGAAGTCTGCAGCAAGACTCTCTTTTCTTTACAGGCATGTGGGTCCTCTGGGGAATATCAGAAGGTTAAACCAGGTAAGAGTTGAATCTCAGACCAAGCCTTTTTTTTTTTTTCTTTTTTTTTAACCTGAACAAGTCCTTTCTAGAATTTGCTGGGCATATCCAGCCATGGAAAGCCAGGAGCAACAGTCTAGCCCCAGGGTGGCATGGAAAGGGAAGGGAACACAGCTGATACCAAGTGCTGGGGAAGGGAAAAAATTAGTGCTGCTGTGGGAGATAATATGTACCTCTATCTTACTGCTGTCAAACCTCTACCATAGAGCAGGACCCTGGAGGCAGGAGTAAGTGTGCTGTAGCAATCACTGTTGGGTAGCAATTAGAACAAGCAGCAGAAGTTGAATCCAAACTTTAATTGTGCTTCTGCAGGTAAACCTATTGCAGGCTTGTAGCTCTTCTAGCTTTCAGATAGTGATTTTGGAAAACACCCTGTTTTTTCCTGCCTGAGGGAAGGTGTTTCCCACTTTGAGGGTTAAATTAGCTATAGTGAGATGTTAGTGTTGCTCATCTTAGTGAGGCTCTGAGGGCTTTTTGCTTGACTGAACCCTTTAAAGCAGGGGATGAGAACACCTTCTGGGAGGAGTTCCTCCCAGCTCTGCAGGTGTAGAAACAACAAACATTGCCCATGTGCTGAAACCAAACTTATTAAGCAATTGCTGCTTTTGTAACTTGTGCTGATGTGGCAATTCCCTGAGCTTTGATCCTGAAACAGCCTGACCCTGCTGATGGGAACCTGCCTCCCTTGGAGCAATGGCCCCAGCTGTGTGTGTGTGCTCTGACCTCTGTGCCCCTGCCATATCAGGGGGTACCTGGAGCATGGGCATGCCTTGCTCTGGGGTGGTAGCAGTGGGGGTACAGCCTGGCCTCCTTGTGGGGCAGGAAGTGGTGGTGGTGGCCAGGGCTTCTCCAGCTGTTTCAGCCCTCTGAGTACTCTGGAGCAGTAGGTACTTTTGGGGGCAGCACTGATGGGGAGGGGGCTTGGGGTAGGTTGCTGGCAGGTGTGGATGGAAACAAACGCTGGGGCTGGAAGGGCAGCAGTTTTAGGTGCATTCTGGGCTGATGTTTGGGTGCATGCTCAGGTGGCCTCCTCCCCTTGACCTCAGGACCTAACACAAAGGTTACTTGCATGTTCTTCTGCTAGAGGATTTGCACTTTGCTTACAAAACGGGAGTGGGAGGTAGCAAAATGGGGGGATAAGAGGCTTGGAAATAATTTCTGGGTGTAAGAACTACTAACTTTCAGAACTAGAGATGGAGGAAAACTTGAGGGTTTTGCACTTTGTCTTCCAGCGTCGGAGTTTCCTTGGCTATTGGCACATGTACCTATAAGAAGCTGCCACAGAGTCCTGAAGGATAAGTACGGGGAGTTTTCTCCTCCAGCATACCATGGTGATTCCCCCATAAACTTTTGGTGCAACTGGACAATCTGGGCGGGCTCCAGAAAACATATAATAATTTATATTCAGGGCTTTATCACTAGAGAAAGTTGCAACAATAATGAGGACAAAATCCTATTTGAAGGATTTTATTCACTGGCGGAGAACAGTGTGGTTTATGCTTGCTGGAAAAAGGAGACATACGTTTTTGCCACTTTTGCTCAGGCTGTCCAAGTTGTGTTGCTGAAGAGATACTTGCCAAACTGCAGGGAGATGCAATTTAAAGGGAAGTACTACATCTTCCAAGACCAGGAAAGTGAATCCTCCTCCAGAGATGGTGTAGTTCCTGAAACTCCTTCTTTAAAACTGCCAAAGCAAGGTAGCATTTTTCAGTCTGGACGGGCTAAAGACCTTAGAGATGTTCTGGGCTTCAAGACCACACGTAGCACTGGGAGCCTTGGCAAGACCACGCTGTTGAGTGATGGGTCACTGCAGGGAAGAGAGAGCGTGCTAGATAGTGTGGCTGCTGGAAGTCCTGTTGAGCTTTTCCCACATGAAGGTGCAAAGGCACTGCTGGAAACAAAAGCTCCTTATGTGCTGGTGTCTGAGCTGCAGGGAGATCTGAGATGCTGCAAGGATGCTCAAGGCAGAGGAGAACCTCTGGACATAATTCCTACTGCAGTGCAGGATGCTTGGGGACAGAGTCTGCCTGTGAGTGGGGAAACTCCATTGCTTGGTGCCTTGCACGTAGTGGAGCCTTTTTTGCAGTCAGCAGATGTGGGTCTGGAGAACAGGCAGTCTGTCCTGCACCCTACCCTGAAGCCAAAAGATCTGGGAGACCTACAGTTTGCTATTAAACCAACACACACAAGTGGCCTGGAGTTGACTGCACATTTGGAGTCTGTGTCCCCTCGCAGAGGAGAAAGCAAAGACAGCACAGATACCGCTGTGTACCATGGGCTCAGCACCATCAGCTTAGAGAAGGATGAAAGCCATCCCCAGATGAGCATCTTGGCTGACGGCACAGTGAGTGATGATGCTGATGGCCTTGCAAAGGGCCTGATGCCCAGCCTGAGTGGCCCATATGAAGTGGTAGACAGGGACCACTCACATCTGCTACCTGAGAGAAGCCAAAGATGCCAAAGCAGTTCTGGGGATTTGTCCATGACTCAGTCTGAGCTGGAAACAACCGGCTTCCAACATATGAAGCTCATGAGTATTTCCCCCCTGGAAAGTCTTAGGGGAGTTCTTGAGGAGAAAACGGTGCTGCATCCCACAGCACTGTGGAACACCCTCCAAGAGCATCCTTATTTGCATGGCCAGAGCAGTCATGTCCTGCAGTCAGCCCCTCCAGACCCTGATAGCCTTTCTGAAAATTCCCAAGCACGTGACTGTCCATCTGCAGAGAAAGGTTGTATGTGTTCCTTGGGTGTAAAAAGCTGCCACCACCAAAGTGACCGAGGTGCACAGCAGAGGTTGGTCATACCCCCTTTGCCAACAGGGCTGAAGCATCTTCCCACAGCCACACCCACCCTAGCGAGAGAAACAACACCCGTGCTTGTGGTCTCCTGCTCAGAACCTGTCCCTGCAGACTTTGGGTCTACCAATTTAAACCCTGAATCACATCTTCCTCCAGAAGTGGGGCCCGTGTCCAGGGTTGTCTTCTCTCCACCAGCTGCTTTGAATTTGAACCCCATCAGCCTCAGGGAAAGGGCAGGCATCCCACTGGCCAGCCCAGGAGAACAGGAAGTGGTCTCCCCTGCAGCACCTCACCATCTGTCAGTAGCCTCTGAACTGGGCACAGATGAGTCCCCTGAACACCTTGGCCCTGGGATGACAAAGCTGGTACCGAGGAAGGCAGGTGGCCAGCTAAGAGAAACCTCAGCCTCTGTGGGCTTGGTGGCCAAGGGTTCCTCCCTAGCCTCCATCACCGTGCCAAGGCCTGGCATGGGGCTTCCTTGGCCTGACAATAATGTGAACAGTGGCTCTGAAGCAGCTCCAGCTTCCCTGCCCAGCACCCAGGAGGCGAGGAGAAAGGAGCACAAGGTGCATCAGAGCACGGCTGCTAGCAACAAACTGACTTCTGCCTCCATCCTTGAGGAATTTAAGATAGAGAAAGCATTCAAAGCTCTCCAAGAGGGTGTAGAAGAGCAGAGAAATGCCTCCCCCAGAACTACTCCTGCACACTCTGGTCCTCCTGTGGCCTGGTGGAGAGAAACAATGTCAAGCAACCAGAAGCTTCAGGAGCCCTCTGATCCTGTATCCAGAAACACCCCATTGCCAGGAGGACAGCAACAGAAACATGCTGGTAGGTCTCCTAGTACTTAATATCTTGTTGTAAGCCATCTTTGGAAGGCAGAAGTAAGAGCTGGGGGTAAGGGAAGGCTGTGTTTATCACTTGCACTCCAAGCCTGGCAAGTGTAGCCCTGGCTGTCTGGAGAGGGGAAGACTTCCAACAAGTGGTCCTATTGACCAAACCTCCACTGGAAGCAAAACCACTTAATTCAAGCTGCTGAAGGCTGGATGGGCTGCAAAGGACCAGATCCCTGTAGAGAAGCAGGGGGCTTGGGCTCAGCTCCAATGGCAGAACTGAGGTGTGGCTGAAACTATAGAATATCTTGCAGCAGGGGAAGGATTTTAAAGGGGGTTGTCTTCTGTGGCAGTTTGCAGTGCTTCTAGAAGCTCTTATATCCATGTCCTAGTGTGTGCAATGACCATTGACTATGCACTTCCTTTCCCATGTGCCAGAGCTAGGACGTCCCTGGGCAATGGAGTTCTTCCCTCTCAGCAGCTGCCACCTCGTCTTTCGGGAGAGATCTGGGGAGTTTGACCTGCCACTGAACGCTGACATTAAAACCAACATCTGGTGCAACTGGACCATCTGGGCAGGCCCCCAGAAGCACGTTGTCATCTACATCTGGGGCTTCCAGGGCAGTGAAGGCTGTGGCAAAAATGAGGACAAAATAATCTTCCAGGGGGTCTCATCAAGTGTGGAAACAAAAGTGGTGTATGCCTGTCACAGCCGAGGTACCCTGACCTTTGCTACACAAGCTACTGCAGTCCACGTATTATTTCTATCAGGGAGTGGCTCCCTAAGCAGTGAATATAGACATTTTAAAGGGCAGTATTATGTATTCGGAGACTCTGAAGCTGTGGGCTCTTCAGATTATACCATAGCCTCCCAAGAGCCTGTCTGGGAGGTCTCCAAAAAGGGGAGCTGGAGGACAGGGGTAACAAAAGGTTTATTGCCCATGCTGGGAGTTTCTCCAGGCCCATCAGCTGCACCTGCTGGTGACAGGATCCAGCCTGAGCTTGTAAGCCCAGATGAAGAGGCCCAGTACCCTCCAGGTCTAATGGAAAATGATCAGTCTGGTGATAACTTCAGTAAGCTTGATGTGAGTCAGCATGGTCAGCTGCAGGATGAGACTAGCCTGGAAAGACAACTTAAGGATAGTGTCACTGAAGGCAGAGAAACCAAGGATGATGTGTTGGTGGAGCTGGCTCCAGCTGGGCATAAAGCTGAGCCATCTGCCTTGGAGACTGCAAAGCAGAGCATAGACCCAGTGCCTGCTGTGGTCACTGTAGTCCCTCACTCAGTGGGTATCTCTTCCTCAGAGGCACCCAGCCACAACGTAGGTGTCTCTGTCACACCACCTAGCCTGGACCAGTCCAGCAACAGCCTGTCAGAAGAACTGGTTGCTGCTGCACATCACACACAGATGCCAGTGCTGGAAGAGCCACTGCTAAATATGAGTACAAAATCTCTCTACCCCTTTCCTGGAGTGGCTGCTGGAGATACTGTGTCTCTGGGAGAAAGGAATGAAGAGCTCCTCGGTAAGGTGCTTCTGGGGCTATATTTGTGGCTGAAGTGATACCTCACACTGTGCAATTTCCATTTCCAGTCATAGAGCACACTCTTAAGAGGTTCTATTTGTAGACATGGCTCTTACTTCCAGCTGGTTCATGTGGTAGCTCTCTTGGCTCCTTCAGTATCCAAGGAAGGTGGTATTTGAGAAGAGAGAGTTCCCTCTCCTAACATGGGTGTGTATGAGATGATGCTCCTCTTAACAGGGAGAGACTAGTTACTAAAAAGAGTGCTCTGAATTGTCCATGGAGGAGCCAGCCTCTTGGCTATGACTTTATACCCAAAGCAGACTGTGAATGGTTTTAGACAGTTCTGGCTTGCATTGATTCCTATGGCTGTAGCCTGGCATGGTGTTTCTAGCCATGAAAACTGAGTATGAGGTCCAGAAGTTAGAGGGAGGAGGAGAGAAAAAAAGACTTTTGTCTCCTAAGAAAGTTTAGGAGCTGATGGTAGCCTTCTTTTACTGAAATATTTAGCCAATGCTACATGTTAATTTCTGCCTAAAGACAGAAGAGATGACATTTTCAATTGGCCTTTCCTCTCCTCCAAACTGCTCTTGCCCCCTTCATTGTTGATGTGGGGAAGAGTTGATTACGTTCTTTTGCAGTTGCTGGCATCTAATACACAAGATGCTTTGTTCCCTTGTGGTCCAGCTCAGCTCTGTTGGTTGTAGGAGCCCTGGTGGTTTCACAGGGTTAACACTTCATCCCCTTTCAGAAAGGGTAACATGGCTTGTTGGGTAACTTCTTTCTAAAGGGCACTCCCTGCTGTAGAGCAGAGCAGACTGTATTTAGAGCTAGGTATTTAATTTTGGTACAAGGAATACAGGAAGGAGTTGGCACATGTCACTCTTCTTGCAAAGTGACATATACCTAATGTACTTCCTGCCCCCAGCCAGCATGCTGTGGGTAGCAGCCTGATTCTTTCCCTTGCTCTGACAGATCTGGTTTCTGCCCTGGCATCTCAGGAGAACGACACAGCACTGCAATCCCAGCACCATCCTGGAGGTGAGTGATGCAGAGTTAAACGTGTCTGAAAACACTGCCTCAAGTTGTGTGCTGGTTGGTGCTGTGAGTGGGCATCACCTGCTCATCAAGTCTGGAAAGGAGTGAGAGGTGCATCTGAGTGGTAACTGCTCTGAAGATGTTGGTTTTTAAGAAGTCACTGCTACCCTGCAGGTGTCGTTTGGTCACTTTGCACGTATCCTGGGGAAGCCTGAGCGCTCATGCTAAACCTGACATAAATGCTGGCTTGTTTGAATTCAAGCATTACTTGTTGGCTGTTTAAAGATATTTTTTTAAAGATGAATGAACCTTGCTTCCTCAAATATACTCTAATGGGTGTCTCATGACTATCTGAATCAGAAACCTGCAGGAGTCTTGCTCCTCAGACTGGGGAGAGAAGCCAAACAGATTCATGGGAGCATTAGCAACTAAGCAGCACAATACTGGGTTTGTATAGTAGAATAAGCCACAGGAACAGTTTGCAAAAAGGAGTCGATACAGAAGGAGCCTGAGCTTTGAACAGGAGAAATATTGCTGAATAAATTGGCTTTAAACAGCAGACTCTGATAAATCTGTGCCAGCCTGGATTCAGCCAGAACATAGCAGTTTATCTAAGCTGATCCCAAAGAGAGACAGGAGAGAGAAATGGGCTTTTAGACTCCATCAGAAATTATTATGATACCTTTGGAAAAGATAGTAGCTAAAGCAATGTGAATGTGATTGGATACACATTAATGCTTCGTATACTTTTTGCTCAAAGATCAATTCCCATATTCAGCACCAAGCATTAGCTAAGGTTTGCTTTCATCTGTTACTCAACATCTTGTTCTACACGAC
>NW_009952566.1:442636-452916 GCF_000747805.2 Chaetura pelagica
ACGACGCACTGGCTTACACAAGTGTGTTCTTGTGGAGCTGTTCTGCTGTTGTTGATGTTTAAAGACTTGTTTAAGGAGCCTGTTTGTGTTACACTTACTTAAACATGCTAGGATCTTGTATCTTCTGGTAGATGTGCTGTTTGAAGCAACTATTGAAATCAAACCCAAGGACTGGATTCCTCATGGTGGAAGTGAGCTCCAAAAGGGTCTTCTCGAATCTATGAAAAATCAAGTAAGGCACAAGGAGGGGGAGAAAACCAAATGTTATGTTCCAAATTTTCAACTGCTAGAGACCATGCTGTGTCCTTCTTTCCAGGGATTTTCTGTTAAAGGCACATGATGAACCAGCATCTGAGTTGTTCATGCTGGTTGTCATCAGAGGCTGATGGTTTCTAGCTGCTGCAGCCCTGCCTGGGGCTGCAGCATTGCATGGCAGCAGAAGAGCATTGCAGAGACAGGGATACAACAAACCCAGGCCTGTAACTTCCCTCTAGAAATGGGGCAGCCCTAGATGAGCATCTGCTTTCAGGGCTATCCCTTAACTTTCCTTTCTGGATGCTAAAGGGAGAGAGACCAGGGTTTCAGCCTGCTGCCTAGCCTAGAAAGCTGCCATCCATCCACTGCTGCTCTGTGATGGTTTAGAACCCAAGCACTTACCTGGGGCTACTATTGCCCTTCCTTTACACAAATAATCTTGTGTGCTTGGGGGGTTGAACTGAAGCTAAGCAAAGGGGGACAGACAATTAGTATTCTCTTAAAGAAAAAGTTCAGAGCAGTGGGCTATGAGACATCAAATGCATCCTGAGTGGTTTGTGATGGGGAAGAAGAAGGTGGGGAGGTTGACTGAGAAATGGAACTGTTTGCTGCCATATTCCTGCCTATCAACATCAAATCAGCACTGGTCACTCTTCCTTTGCAGATCCAGGACAACCTGAAACTTTCTGCCAACAGAGTCAGTGAAATAAAGCTGAAGGAAATAAAAAGGTAGGGTTACTGGTGTGCTGCTGGTTTGGCAGGTGACTGCTATAAGCTGGAATACTTCTTGGTTAGCAGTGGCTTGGGTTCTTACTCTCCTTTCCCAGGCAGACACCCAGCCTTGCTCCTCTCCTGTTGCCTGTAACTTGTCCTGAAAGTAGAAAAAAATTATCTGCTTTCTAGAGGAAAGGTGATTAAAATTTGTATTTAGTGCTGGCTAGAGCCTTTATAGGTCTAAGATGGATTTAGGCTCTGGAGAAAATTAGGATACTCACACCTGCTACCACAGTGTTTGCTGGAGAAAGCTGCTGGAAGCTGTCAGAAAGGTCCCTGGCACAATTCATGGAGGCTGACCCAGAGCTGCAGGTTGCCATGGTGATTCACTTTACATGAATACCTAGTCACTTCATCCTGTCTCTAAGTAAGGAGCCATTACTGGGCTTTCTTCTTCCCTTGATCCAAGTACAAAGCTGCCTCTTGTCACAAATAATTTGTACAAGAGCCTGCAGCACCACAATCTGTGTGGGTGGGAGGTCAAAACGAGCTTTCACAGCCGGGTCTGGTGGTGATGCTTCCTTCCCACCTCACCCTGGGCTCTCTCCTGCCCACAGGACGAGCGATGCCAACCTGCTGCTCACCTTCTGGCTGCACCTGAAGCCAGAGGAGAGGAACGTGTCTCTGCTCCTGCACTCCCAGCTGAAGGAGCTGCTTGGCACCTCGGTGGGAGCGGAGAAGCTGCAGCTTCTTTCGCTGTTCATTGAAGGTGGGTGTTTAACTTTTCTCTGGGACAAACCCTTTCTATGCCAAGCCTGACTCAGCTCACAGCACCTGTTATTCCCCATTGCAGATGTAAACGAGTGCAGTGCCGGGGTCAGCCTCTGTGGGGAGGGGGCCGAGTGCTTCAATGGCGTGGGCACCTACCTCTGCCGCTGCAAAAAGGGCTATGAAGACCATTCTCCCACCAAGTCTGGCACCCTCTGCATCCGTGCTTCCCAAACAGGTAGAGGACAAAGTAGCAGCTATGGCTTCTCCTGCAGCTGGGTGTTTTTCTTGCAGGTGTGAACGGTTTGTACAGCGTTGTCCTTGTCACACGCAACCTGCGGTGGGCACATCAGGGCAGGGGGCTCTCTCCTCACCTGGGGTCCCACCAGCTGTGCCTCTGCTAACATGTGCTGTGTGTGTTATGCTTAACGATGGCATTGCTACTGGAGTGGTGGTTTTAATGTGGATGTGGGAAGGACATTGTAAGGCCATTTCCAGCTGGTTGTCTCCTTAGGCTTCCTCTTTTGGCTTCTGGAGCTCTTCTTTTGTTTACAAATATGTAAGGGGTGAGTGTCAGGGGGACGGAGTTAGGCTTTTCTCAGTGATGACCAGTGATAGGACAAGGGGTAATGGGTGCAAACTGGAGCATAGGAGGTTCAAGGTGAATATCTGGAAAAAAATTTTTACTGTAAGAGTGACAGAGCACTGGAACAGACTGCCCAGGGAGGTTGTGGAGTCTCCTTTGCTGGAGACATTCAAAACCCACCTGGATGAGTTCCTGTGTGATGTACTCTGGGTGACCCTGTTCTGGCAGGGGGGGTTGGACTAGATGATCTTTCGAGGTCCCTTCCAACCCCTAGGATTCTGTGATTCTAAGATTCTTTGGGAGCTGTTTTCAGATAGAAGTGAGGCAAATGTGATCCTTCCAGAAACTGAGGAGAGGGAGGAAGAGTGAGGTTTATGCAGCATAGGTGTCCAATTCAGGAGGAGAGTCTTATTCTCAAAGAAGAAATGGTCTTTTCCAGACACCAAAGGCACCAGCTTTCAGAGCTTAGCTTAAATAGGCATTCAAGGCATCACCCACACCTGATAACCACGTCATGTTAAAGTATCTCTTTGTTGGGTGTAATTCAGTGTGATATCTGTGCTCTCAAAGTCTCTCCTTCAGCAGCACCTGAAGTTTTAATGCCTGCCGCTGTTTCTGGGCTCCTCAGTAGGAGGGATGTGGCCATACTGGAGAGAGTCCAGTGAAGGGCCACAAGAATGGGGAAGGCACTGGAGCACCTCTCCTAAGAGAGGCTGAGAGAGATGTGATTGCTCAGCCTGGAGAAGAGTGGTCTCAGAGGGATCTTATCAATGTTTATAAGTGAAGGTAGGGTGGGAAGAGCCAGGCTCTTCTCAGTCATGCCCAGTGACGGGACCAGGGACAATAGGCACAGACTGAAACAAAGGAGGTTCCCTTTGTACATCAGGAAACACTTTTACTGTGAAGATGACTGAGCACCAGCATTAGTTGCCCAGGGTGGAGTCTCCATCCTTGGTGATATTCAAAACCTGTCTAGACATGGTCCTGGACAGCTGGATCTGAGTGAGCCTGTTTGAGCAAGTGGGTTGGAAGAGATGACCTCTGGAGGTCCCTTATCACCTCAACACTTCTGTGACTGATTCTGTGATTTCCCCCTCCCCCAGCCTTCTCTGCTTGAGGCAGGCTGTATATGGAAGCTCTTGGTAAGGCTCACACTTCTTGGGAGCAGTGAGTTAATGCAGCCACCATCACCTGAGCCTGGAATACTTAGCAGGTGGTTAAATTCTGGTATTTTTTAAGTCACTTGGTATTTGCTACCATGCTCTGCTCACTGGCTGCATTGGCGCTTCCAAGTATAACTTCTTCATCAGGCTTAGCCCCTCTTTTTCTAGTCTGTCCCTTTCCTTCCACTGAGGTTGCAACTTAGCAGGTGTGAGCCTTTATTCTCCCAGACCATCTGCAGCTCCTGGCCTTGGCTGCTCAGAGTTTGCTGTTATCAGCAGAGCATGGCCAAGGGTGACGTGAGAGTTACCTCTGCTGTATGGATGTGATCAGCAAACTTGGTCACTCTTTGGAGTGCCCAGTGGTCTCGTGTCACACTGAGTAGGTCTTAGTGAGAAAGACATTGATGTTCTTGGTTTACACTCAGTGCTCCCCTGACATATTCAATACAAGGTCACAGCCAAGAACCATGTGCCATCTGCTTAATCAGAGCTGGCTAATCCAATTTACTGGAGTAACAGAGCCTCCCAGCTTGAAAAACACCAGTATTCTGCAGTATGTACTCAAAACACTGCTTCTCCTTTACCAGACCTACTGCTTATCCCTCTGACATTGGAAGTGGCTTAAACCTGAATGTGAGCTTGCAGCCAACTTGTTTCTCAGCTCCAAATTCACTACCCAGTTATGCAGTCTATCCTGAGGGTCTGGATGTGGTATTATATTCATCTGTAAATACTTTCATAATTGCATATTTACCTCTTGGGCCAAGGAAAGGGTCCCTTCAAGTCTGGATGGGAATGCTAGCAGTTGCAGCCTCTGTGTAGCTGTGCATGGATTTGGCAATGGCTTTGCTGGGGTAGCACCAGCTCTGTGCTGTTTCTGCAGGCTGGATCTTGGTCTAAGTATTTTTTGGGATGGAGGCTTGGGAGTGATGCTTTGTTCTGGAGGCAGCTGTGAGGGTTTCTGGAGGGCAGCAGGGAGATGTTGACCCACCTGGAGGACCACCCACAGCTCCAGGTCTCAATCCCAAGCACCGTGGTCATGATGTGGGGGATGTGGCAGACTTGGTGAGCACAGTGGGGCCACTGGGTCCACCAGGGTGAGGCTGTGGCCCTTCTCTTGCAGGGATCAGCTTCTTCCTCCTCCATGCTGACATCCTGGTGGGGGCAGCCATCGTGGCTGGTCTGGCAATGCTTGTGGCTGCTGGTGCCCTGTGCAGGTCAGCCAGGTGGGGATTGCACCCCAGGAGAGACCCGAGCCCAGAGGAGCCACCGGTGAGAGCCAGGGAGGAGCCAGAGATGGAGCTGCATGACCTGGAGGAGTGTCTGCGCCTGGAGCCCTTCCAGCTGAAGCTGCGGGCCAGGCCCCCCGAGTGGCTGTGGGGAGCCCGGGCCCAGCCTGGCCAGGCAAACCACGTCTTCCTGGAGCAGCCTCACCAGCTCTGAAGGGGGTCCTCATGCCCCTCCAAGTGGCTTGTGGCCCTGGTCACCTGAACAGTCACTCCTGCCTTCCCTGGCTGTTTCAAGCCACTGACTGTGCAAACCATTCTGGTGTGTTTATAGACCACAGATATCCCACAGTCTTCCTCATCTTGTCACTTAATTTTTTTAAATGTTCATTCAGTTTGGGAAGCAAAGTGCTTATTCCTCACCACCATACTTCTCCTGACTTATCCCTTCAGTGCATTGAAAATAAACACTTTTTTTTTTTTTTAAGGAAAAAAGAAAATAAGGTGTTTTGATGCCTAATTTCAGAAATTAAAGATTATTTTTGCACCTGTGCTTGGTGCTGCAGAGCTCTACAGGAAGCTCTGACAAGACCTGAGGATCTGTGGCAGGGAACTTCTTGCAGCCTGGCTGGGAAACGCTCCCAGGCTTGACTTAGCTCTTTTTGGGAAACTCCTGGACCCATTATTTGCATGTGGATCCCCTGCACCGAGTGATGGGGACAGCACTTTTGGTGCTTGTATGGATGCTGGTTACTGAGATGCTGGCTGCAAAAAGCACCACTACTGGCAGTAAAGCACAGTTGCTTTCCCAGTTTGCCCCCTTCCCAGTTGCAGGCTTGTAACTTCTTTCTCTGCCTAGGTTAGGGCTTTTTAGATTTGAAATACCTTCCTCCCCCGCCCCATCTCTGGGAAGACGTGTGAACGTGTGGTGGCAAGTGTCCCACTGGAGGGCAGTGTCTGCCACCAAAAACCCGGCAAGGGCTGCTGCTGCTGCAGAGCTGTGCCCCTGAGCAAGGGCTGCCAGCTGCGGGGCACAGCTGGAGCAGGGCGTCCCGGGCTGGACCGGGACCGGTTAGTGCAGCCGGTCTGTTCGCACTTGCTGGGCAGCTCCGGGCAAGACGTGCTGCGGAGGTGTGGGGTGAATGAAGCTGCTCGCATATGTTCCCAGCTCTGCGTTTGGTCTCCGGGGTAAGCTTAAAAAGGGGCTGGAAAAGGGCCTGCTGTTTTTTCTCTGCAGGGAAATGGTGAGGATGCTGGTGAAGGAGGAAAAGGAGACCTCGGAGAATTCCCTAGAGTAACACTTTTCCATCCTTCACTCCCCAAAAGTGATTCCTGTATCTCAGGATGAGACAAATCACGAGAGAAACAATATTTACAGCATGGAGGGTGATATGCCAAGGAGGGGGCTGCAGTACAAACTGGGGCATCATAAATGCCACTGTTGTGCAAAACCAGGTGAGAGCATGTCACCTGCACTGGGATGATAAAGGACCCTGCAGGGCCCCTCCTGTGTGGGGTGGCTGTTGCTCTCCAGTAACAGGCTCATCCAAACCAGTCGATGCTGATGGGGCCCTCTTGCCTGCAGGGATATGCAGAGCAGAATGAACACCTCCCTGCACATGCTTCTCCAGTGGCAACTCACTCCAGTGCTGTTTAGTGCCAGCCAGATTGGGGTACCAATAAGATAAGACAAAAATAGGCCTCGAAAAGACATCCTGATCATCGCTTCCTTTGACGTATGTGGAGCAATCAGCTCTTACTGACCATTTGCTATGTGTGGTTTTCAAAGTATTTTGCAAATAGCAGAGAATTAAATGCAAATGTCTCCCTAGGAGACAGATAAGTGTGTGTAATTTTCCATCATAAAGAGAAGGAAACCATTAATGGGTTTGCACAGTGTGCTTTTTTTCCCCGCTGAGGTCAAAGAGAAGTAGGACAGGCTAAAAGAACACTGTCCTTGTCTTGGCCTTGGATTTGGGCAGCCATCTTCTCCCTTTCTCCCTCTTTGGCTCCATTAAGGGAGCCTGGGGGCTTTTCAGGTTGCAAACTCCTCTCTATCCCAGTAAGGTAAGGTTTGGACCCTGAAGCCAAGCAACTAATGAGCAGATTGATGCTTCTGCTGACTTCCCAGCTTTTCTGGGAGCAAGGTGAGCCCCACACTGTGCTCCTGTGTGGGAACTGAGCTCCTGTAATACTCTGCAGGGCAACAAAAGTGGTTGTATCTTCCCAACCATGTGCTGCCATCCAGGAAGGAGTCAAAGGAAGGGAGTCAAAGGTACCAACTTACTGTCCACAAACCTTTTGAGCAACCATCCCCGTGCCAGTTACAAAACCAGTGCATCCCACTCCTTCCTCTAGCCACAGCATATTTTGTCCCATTTTAAGAGTTTTCCTCAAGTTTGAATATTTCCATAATGTAGCTGCTGGAAAGCATAAAAAGCTGGGTATTTAGTTGCACGATCACAGTGGGCTGGAGGAAGGGGTGACAAGCACTGGGAATGCAGCTGGTGCTTTCAAGAGCTCATGGCAGCATCACTGCATTGCTGCTTCTGTAAGTCAGTGCTTTAGACCCAAAGGACTGCTTATATATTTAAAAATACATATGTATACTTATCCATCTGTGTCACAGGCACGTGGTATGAGTGTAGCACGTGAAATAATTCCTCTCTAGGTGATTCCCAGCAGCTTGATCTGAAAATTGCCCTCAGGCTGATGCAGTGCCACCACAGCACAAGGGGGCTTGGGAATGACCCCAGCTGTTTTGGCATGTGCCATTCCCTGGCTTGGCTTGTTCTAGATACAGAGAGGATTTAGGGCTGAGCCAGGCCAGGCAGCACCTGGGGCCTATTACCCACCAAGGAGCTTTCAACAGTGCTTGGCAGGGTGGGTTGCCCCAGCAACCAGGGGCAGGGAGAGATGATGTAAAAGGTGATGTTCTGCTGTCTTTAGGGCTTTTCCACGCCCTTTTGAGTGTGCAGCTCTGGAGGGAGGCAACAAGGTGACCTGAGGTGGAGAGGGGCTGCTGCAAGCCCCAGGCCCTCAGGGTTTCCAGGTCTAATTCACACTGTGGTTTCCTCTGTGATTTTGAAGATGACAGTGTGGAGGTCTGGGACAGGCATTGAGAGAAAATGCAGACTTAGGGATGAGCTTTGTGCTTGGCTTCAAAGGAGCAAGGTTTGTCCTCCTGCCCATGGGCCTGGTCAAGGCAAGGGGTCTTCTCCTCAGGACTGTGACTGCTCTGGGATGCGCAATCCCTGCAATCCCCAAAGAAGGGATGCCCTGGGGGGGGTGGCTTGGAAACCCATGCTTGAAGGTGTGGTACAGCTGCAAAGCAGGGAGAAATCCTGCAGCATCCCCTGCTGTGCAAGGCAGGATGGGATGATTGCCTGGCAGCTCTCAGTCAAGGCATCAACACTTTGAAATATAGATACATATCTTGTACATGCATGGGCACATAGACAAGAAGGAGATGGGCTGGAGGCTTCCTGCCCTTCAGGGGGTGGTTTTCTTCATTTTCTTTAACTTATGCCTCAGAGAAGAGACTGAGTGAAAGGTCTGCCCCGATTTGATTGGGTTTTGGTGGGGTTTTTTGGTCACAAGGTATCTATGATAACATGGATATGAAGTGTTTTAAGGGCTTAAAACACCCGATCTGCGCTGTGTTGGTTGTCAGCCCTGCCTGTTGTGACTGTGCCATTAATAAGCAGATCATCTTCCACACACAGTGTTATGCTACTGCAGAGCACAGCTGGGACTTCTGGTAGTACTGTGGAATTATCTCCCCCTTAATGGATCATGTCCACTCTGGCATTAAGGCTGGGAAGCGTATCCTCAGCAATATTATGGCTTACCACAGAGATAATAAACCTAAGGATGAAGCTGATGCTTCTGCCCGGAGCCTGGGCCACTTGCACCTGGACCAGTGCATGATTAGCACAACCCCATGAGTGCTTGGTGAGCAAAGGAGCAGATGCAAGGATGGAAATGGTTTGCTTGGTCTGCAAGCTATGAGAAGGAAAGAGACTAAGGCATTCCCCAAAAAGACCATCAGCTGAGCTGTCATTTATCAAGGACAGGTTTCAGCCTGGATGTGTGTGGCACAGGCAGCAGCAGAAGGAGCAGACTGGAAGAGTTTCTGTTCCTGGGTAGGATGCCAGCCAGCTGCATCTTTGCTGGCATTTTCCTGTTTGTAGCAATGCAATGTAACCCTTGCCTAATGCAATTGGATGCCCTGCTCATAGGTGTAATCCCATGATCATGTGTAAGGGGCTGCAGAAATGTAAACTGTTGATCATCTCCTGCATGACATCAGACAATGCTTTTCCTGATGTAAAGCAAATGGTGGTGCCTTTTACAGTGTACTGTTTGAGAGGCCAGTGGGTTTCTCTGACACTTCAGGTGCTTAGGGTGGCTTTTGGGGTCAGCAGAGCCAGAAGATGATGGCTGGGCAATCTTGTGACTAGCCTGTGAAGCAGGTGTCTTGGAAATGCTTGTTCAGCCAGGCTGGGGCTGGATCCCCAGCAGGAGATCACCCCAAGCAAGCAGCCTCCAGGTTTGGAGGCTGTGGCTTCTCAGGCAATGAGGACAATGGGCAAAGTTCTGCCTGCTTCTGCTTTGCCCAGCACACAGCTTGCTCTTCAACCCAGGAGTGGGGAATAATTAATGCTGTGAGGAAAGTCCCTAGCATTTATTTTACCTACTCCAGCCTATTCCCATGCACTAATGTTGCCCGGAGAAGCTGTGGATGCCCTACTTGCTGGCTTTCCTGTCTCAGTTGAGAGGGGCTGACTTACTTCCCTCTGCCGCAGGTCAGGCATTGGAATCTGCTCTTCTCTCCTATCTGCAATGAATTAATAGACAATAAAATGAGGCAAATCTGCTGTATCTGTACATTTGAATTCAGGCACTGCAGTCCAAGATTGACTGGAAGCTCTGCTGCTTCTGACATCCACAAGGAATTTGTCACCTTGCTGTGCAGCACTCTGCTCGAGCACAGCCCCTGGCCATAAGAAATGACACATTCTGTTGATTTATAGGCCACCAGGTATGATTTTTTTCTGCAGCAGGAACTGCTCATGTATTATTGCTGAGCGACTGCAGTGTGTGCAGAGGTTTCAGAGGGTCCATGATTAACTTGGAGACGTCCTAGGAGCTGCAAGGGAGGAACAATATTTGAATGTCAGCAAATTTTTAATTTATTTTTTTTTAGACATTTACTGAGCCCTGGTTGAACTCATTCTTCCAAAATGCTTCAAGTTCATAGATTCTTTTTTCCCTGGGTGTTGAAGCAGGCAGGGCAAGCCTCATCTAGCCACAGAGCATGGTCCTTGGATGTGAATCATCAAGCTAGGGGAGATGTGGAGGCAGTTCCTTGTGGGAGACCCTTTACTCTATCCATTTGCACCTACCTCATCAGAAAGGCCATGAGAAATGGGTGACACCTCGTCCAGTGGCCATGGCTGGTGCCTCTGACTGGGTAGCGAAAGCAAAAAATAATGTGTGGAGAGAATCATTGTGAAAGGACATACTGGAAAGAAGTTTGGTTTCCTTTCTCACCTCCAGGAGAGA
>NW_009952566.1:453032-456951 GCF_000747805.2 Chaetura pelagica
CCAGGAGAGAAGGGGAAAGAGATGTAGGGGCCTTCAGGCTGCTGGAACACCACTTGTGTGTCTTCTGCTGCTTGTGAATGTCTGCCTGTTGGTAGAGGCTGGGGTAGGCCTGAGGTTATTGTCATGCTGAGGGGGATCTCCAGAGACTCAATGTCCCTGTGTGCCCTGGCAAGTTTAGCAGGACAGCTCCTCTCGCTCTCCTTGTCCATTGCATCTGTGTGCTGGGGAGAAACTTAAGGCTTGGCTAAGGCCTCATTCAAGGTACTAGATGGTGGAGCAGTAAACGAGCCATGAGAGAGCAAAAAGGGCATGTTCACAGACAGATGAGGACAGATGATAGATGTTTAGGATTGGGGATGAGATCAGAGACCTGAAAGATGCTTTAGCTTGGCTGCTTCTCCCCTGCTGAAAAAAGGATCCTTGCAGAGGACCAAACAAGAAGGTAACAAACCTTGAGACAAATGTCTATGGAAATACTAATCCTCAGAGATGTTGGCTTGCTTCTCCTTGTAGTTACTGAGTCATATGGGTAGTACATTTTCAATGGTTTGGGGGTGATGGTGTAGCCTGTGCTCCACAGGGCAGGGGCTAGCAAGGAGTCTCTAGGGAGACTTTCACTGGGCAAGAGTTTTGGAAAAGTACCCAAGAGGAAACTGAGGGGAGGAAAATCTTCCTTCTTCCTATAGGTGTTTTTGAATGCCACTGATGCTTTACTCAATTGTCCATCCATGTGGTGATGTGTTGTAGCACTGCTGTTGCACAAGGCACTCTCTGCCAGCTGGAAACTTCCCTGGCCATGAACTTCACATGCAATGTACATATGGGATGTCCCAAGCAACTCCTTGTAGTAAAGGAGGTCATGGAGGCTCCAGCAAACCCCACGGAAGGGCAGGAATAAGCCCTCCCATAGGCAGGTGAGGCTCATAGGAAATTGCCTCTGCTTGCATTGCAGATGCCTGAAAGAAAACTGAAGCCTGGAGCCCAAGATAAATGGCAAAATGGCTTCAGTTGTTCAAAAATTCAGGCAGTCATGGGACTGGGTGTGCGATGAAAATTATTACTGTTTGGAAGGGCTCGTGGATTAGAAACTTAGGGATTAGTGCAGCTTTGTTTAAAGGCAAAAGAAATAAAAGGATGTGATGGTGATACATACCCTAACTGGTTTGTCTCATGGTAGAGGAATGAGGGGATGCTCCCTGAAAGCAATTAAACTCATAAAGGAAATATTTAAATTAATTTTTTTTCATGCAAAATGGGGCAGTGGAGTTCACTGACATCAGATACAGCTGAGAGCAAGTTCTGCAGTGGGAGATAGGTGTGGGGGCAAGGACTGAGGACAGCCCATGGTTACATGAAAATATATGAGGAAGGAGTGGAAAGTCACCTGCTTCAGGCCGTAACTGGTGTGAACGGGGAAGGGATTTCTCTGCACAGCTGACTAAACCACATGGGGCTGATGTTCTGGCACCTTCAGCTGGGACTGAGCTGCACAGGGTCATGCCAGCCCAGTTAGGCACCGCCACGCCAGGGTGGGAAGCCTAGTGGATGTATTAAATATAGATACAGCTGCATCATCTTCAAATTAACCAGGCAGAGAAGAAAAATGAAGCCTGCTCTCTTGCAAAAAGATAGTGCTCTTCCTCTAGCCTGATTCCTGATTTTAAAGCCTGTAATCTTATTTCCTATGTCTTCAGAGGCAGCAGCTGAGGTTCCCCACCCACCCTGTGGCCAACACATGAGAGTTTGATTCTTCATTTTAGCTGCTGTCAGGTACACAGTTATTACCTTCAGGTGTGTGTGTGTGCAATCATGGGCTCTGCATGGAGGGACTGAAGAAGCTGGCTTTGTGGGAAGTGATAAGCACTGGCTAAACAGTGAGATTTCCTGGAAGAAGGCAGCACATACAGCGAATTGGGTCTCTTCCCAGAGCATCGGAACTTGTAAGTGATTAGCTGTTAATTATTATGCTATAAATTAGTTTAAAAAATTAGTATTCTTCACAGCACCTTTCGTACCATATGGCACCTGCTAAGCTGTGTGAAATACATATAATTACTGTAGCAGAAATGTAATTATAGCTCTTCCTCCCCAAATTCTTGTGTAGCCACCAGCCGAGGTGTGGGTGCTTAGTTCAGGGTGATGCACAGGCAGGGCCACCATGCACCACAAGCCATACCTTGCACCACCTCCAAGCTTGCTTTCCATTTTCCAGGAAACACCAAGATTCAGCCTACAGAAGGCAAAGAAAGCCAGGCTCAGCTGGCATTGCCTGGGTTTCTGCCTCAGTGTAAGGCTTAAAAGCACCCTGAAGATAACATTAAGCTCATTGTAGTTAGCTTTAAAAAACATGATTTTAAAAATCCTACTAAACATAGTAATTTTATCTCTGTTTTGTTTATAGGTGTTTTTGCTTTAATAGTTGAAATTCCAAGGAAGAGTGCTTTTTTCTCCTGGGGTACTTAAAAATGTTTTTCCAGTGACCTAACTATGTTTACAGCCCTGAACAGGGAGAGGTGGAGTCTCTTAACTGAGATCATCAAAATATTTGTGCTGGTATGTACTTTTTAGACCTGCCCTTGAAATTATTCAGCTTAGCTGTGGCTTGGCTTGTTTTAGGCATTTGAGCTTATTATTTCCCCCCAGTTCTTGTTGGTCTGGCTCGTGGTAATTGGCTGTGGGACTGTGTAATTGTGGGTTTGGGTGTTTTCAGCTGGTATTTGGGGACATGCAGTGGTCTGTGCTTGCTCAGAGATGGAAGGGGAAATAGAAATGGACAGCACAGCAGAAAACCATCTGCATGTGGCTAAGTGCAACAGCTTAAACTTACTTAAGACGTTTTCAACATATTGAGCCAAAGTGCCTTTCTGAAGGGGGGACAGCACATGTGAAAGATATTGCAGTAAAGATGTGCTTGATGATGCTAACTGTAGTAGGGTTTTGGTCTTAGCTTCTACAATTAAGCTACATGGTCACAGTGGTGATGGGCAATATTATTCTAGAATTTCCATGTTCCTCTGTATGTCCCTCAGACTTTGGCATGCTCTTCTCTTCTCCTGTCTGTAGATAGATCATGGAAAAGACCTGACAGGGCTTCAAAGGTACAACATGGGTGCATTTAAAGATATTAATTTTTTTAAGGGGATGCTAGGCACTTCTAGAACTTAGATCTCTCAAAGTGGGTGGCTGAAGCCAGTATATCCTGCAGAAGGAGCCTCGTGCTGTCCCCATTGACAAGTTCTGGTGCAGTCTGGGTTTTTTTTGTTTGTTTCTTTTTGTGTTTTTTTTTACACATTTTAAGGAGGATTAAGGTGCCCGAGATGGAGGGTTTAGATGACTTGGGAAAGTTCAGCAGTGAATGCAACTCTGTGCTTGCTCTCCTGCTATAGCTTCTTCATAGGTTGCAAGGGATCAGGAAGCCATCAACAAGAATAATAACCACTGTTTCTTATATTTCTTATATTGCTAGCAAGAGAAAAAGCTCCCCTGCCCCTTTTCTGACTGATGACAGCATAGAAGGTATTACCAATATCTTTTCCCCCATTAAAAGGTTCCAGGCAACAGCATCCATGTAAGTACATGCTGCTGAGTGAAGCTGATGCCTCTCTTTTTATTGGTTTCCAAATCACACTGATGCAGCAGCAGAGCAAACAAGACTGTAAGCATTGCTCTGAACACAGCTCTGAAAAGGACTGTCACACATCTAATGCATCAAAACCATACAGAAGTGAAAGCAAGAACAAACTACGTGCTAGAAAGCCTGCAGGGTATTAATGATGTATAGTAAATGGGTGCTAAATAACAGGGCTGTCACTGCAAGGCTGCTTTTGTGTCAGCATATACGTCCTAGCTGAAGCACTGAACCAGCTGTATGTGCCTGTTCTGCATACAAACAGCACTGAAGTTTCTGAAGGGCTGAACC
>NW_009952566.1:457217-471505 GCF_000747805.2 Chaetura pelagica
TGAACCGCATGTGTCTGGCAAAGTGCCTAATTCCCATAAAAGTATAGGGAGGGCTGTGTTCTCAACATCCTTCATATGGGATGGTGAGCTGACAGAATAAATCGGGAAATACTGGATTATGCAGGGCATGCAGCAAGCAAGACTGGCTGAAGTTTTCCAGCTTTGGGAGAGAAGAGTCCATGATCAGACTTCAGATCCAGAATATCACTTGCTCACCAGCTGATCTCAGAAGTACTAACAACAAAGCAGTAAAATGGCTCAAAGCACTGTGCAATTTCTCTAAATGTCCTGATCCTCAAAGCATGAAGAAGAAATTATTTATTTTTACAAGCTTAAACCATTTATTCAGTGGGACAGTGGGCAGAGCTCTTTCCTGAAAGACATGATGTTTAGAGCAGGATGGTCTTTCTGCTCTGGTTGGGAAACACACCCATAAAACTGGCAGTCAGCAGTGTCAACATGACCACCTTGGCTTTTTTTCCCTCTTGGAAAATATCCTCTCTCCTTTTTTTTCCTCCCAATTGTTTAAATTTTTTTATGCTTGAAATAGGGAAATATGAATTTTTGAGTGTCTAGATGCCTGAAAAAGACTACAGTGGTGAAGAGAGAAGATGAGAAGGGTACCAGGTGCCATTGTTTGAAGTCACTGGTTTTCTGTAGATGTCATGAGAAACAAATTGTACCTGCCCAGGTGCTGGGGTGAGAGGAATACAACTGTTTCCTCTCTCAAGCAAGATTATGTACATCCTCAGCAGCACTTCTAAAGCCCACGTGCTTACTCTGGTTTTGCATTCAGATGGATGTAGTGGTAGCATGAAGGCAGACAGGCCACAGAAGACCTGCTCAAGCTCCTGTCACAGCTGGTGACCACACTGGGCTGGGATACTAGCAACTGGCTACCAGCCAGCACTAAAAATTCAAGCTGCTGGCTGCCTGATTAACTGCCAGCAATACAGCCCAAAACAATGGCAGCTGGCCATATGGTGAAATTAAAAACACAAACTCTTCCTTGGGTCCCTGTTGAGGGTTCATCATTTTCTCAGTCTTAAAATCCCCACTGGCAGGGGCTGGATTTCAGGCTGACAGCATTTGTGCAGCACTGGCGCGTCCCCCTTCCAGGAGAGTCCCAAAGCTGCTCTGTGCCCAGGGAGGCAGGTAGGAAAGACCCCTTGGGGATGGAGATGCTGAGGGAGGAGTGACCCCTCAGCACACTGGGTGGGAACGTGCTGGCTAGCAAACTTGGGTAGCTGTGTCGCTGCTCCCTTGCCTTCCCAGACCAGCACTGGTCCTTTAGCAACATATAATTGAAAGCTGTACTGAGAAATGTGAGCACAGCCAAATGTGTCCCATCCTACTCATTGCTGTTGGGCTGCTTTGTTGCAGGCGATGTTTAGGACTGAACCAAATCCCTCTTTCAATGCATCCTAAATAAATCCTTAAAGACCTTTCTTTGGTTGGTGTGTTTTGTTGTTTGTTGTTTATTCTTTTATTTTCTAATCTCTGTTATCACTGTAATACTTCATGCTTTATGCTTCTGGAAAAAAAACCTTCAATACTCAAGAACAAAGCAATCCAAAGCTTTCCTTCATTTCAGTCTTCTGTATCCTAGGGCTGTCCTAGCTCAATAGCTGAGATTTTATTGTGTCACATTTCACTGTCGCTGACTGCAACCAGTCTGGCTAATCCTTTTGCTGCTGCCTTATTGGTATTTTTTTGTAATTTATTCTTTGTCCATTCTACTTTCGTAGCTCTTAGGGTTTTTTTCTTGTTTCCCCCACCCCCAATTCTATGAAATTTGTGGCTGCCCTCTGTGATTGCTCTGGTAAGGGATCACACACAAAGACAAGGAAGTAGTTAATATTGGGAGCTTGATTTTGGCAGCTGCCATCACATTTTCTCCAGTACAGAAAGAGGAAAAATTCAATATTCTCCAGAGCTGACAAAATTGAAAGATTTCCATTCCTGATAGGAGTGGTGGGGTATGGATCAGCACATGCATTGGCACACATGCAGAATGCTGACCTCTGGGATGCAAGTGGTGTTCACCTGCCAACGCCTGCCCAACACAGCATGCAAGCCCTGGTGGCAAGACCCTACTTTTTCTAGGACACAGGTTGCAGCTGCTGCTTTTTCCTGAGTAAAACTGCATAAAGAATAGCTTTACATTATCAAGCTCTGACACACAGGAATTCTGATTCTGTGAATAGGGGTAAAGGCAATTGTAAAAGGATGTTTTTTTACAGAAATGCAGACTGCACTGTGCTGATGCTCTGCTACCTGGGTGCTCTCACATGGGAGTGAGCACCTTCATGGCAGGAGGAGCAGTTAATTTTGCTATCTATCAATCATAGAATATGCTGAGTTGGAAGGGATGCATCAGGATCATCAAGTCCAAATCCTGACCCTGTGTAGGGCACCTGAGAACCACACCATGTGCCTGAGAGCATCATCCAAACACTTCTTGAACTCAGACAGGCTTGGTTCTGTGACCATTTCCCTGGGGAGTTTGTTCCAGTGCTCAGTCACCCTCTGGGTGAAAAACCTTTTCCTGATATCCAGCCTAAATCTCCCCTGATTCAGCTTCCTGCCATTTCCCCTGAGTCCTGTCATTGATCACAGGAGTGAAGAGATCAGTACCTGCCCCAACTCTTCCCCTCACGAGGAAGCCATAGACTGCAACGAGGTCACCCCTCAGCCCCCTCTTCTCCAACCTGTATTTTCCAAGTGACCTTAGCTCCTTCTCATAAGTCATCCCTTTCAGACCCTTCACCACCTTTGTGGCTCTCCTTTAGACACTCTCCAGTAGCTTGATTCCCTTTTTATATTGTGGTGCCCAAAACTGCACACAGTACTCAAGGTGAGGCTGCACCAGTGCAGAGTAGAGTGGGACAATCACCTCCCTTGACCAGCTGGCAATGCTGTGCTTGATGCACCCCAGGACATGGTGCAGCTCTATCAATCAAAGCAGCTCTATCAAATCACTGGACAAGCTGTGATTTTTAATTATTTTATATTTTTATTTTCAGATGACAACAATTCCAGTTTTGAGTAAGTGGATATTTAATAATCCCTCTGACTGGCTAAAAGTTCATGTGTGTATGTAATGGGCAGTGCTCATTGCTTGCTTAGCACAGGATTGTAGACATTGCATAGAGGGCATTATTTTTCTACATGGGGATGATCCACATATATGTTTTCAGGTGCAAGGTACTAGTGTTTTAGTGCCTACCAGCACAAGATTCTTATTTTTTTTTAATGTGTGGTTTGTTTATTAAAAAAAAAATATTTAAAAATTGCCAAACTGAGTAATGTTTCTTTTTTATGGGATTCATCAGCTGAGGACACTTGCTTTCATCACATGCTCTTCAATGTGGCACACCTGAGCTGCTCACTGGCAGTCCTGCATTGCCTACTGTTGCTGCTCCTCACCAAGTGCTCTTGTTTCTCCTGGGTATGAGGAGACATCTGTTAATTGGCCAAAATTACATCCAGGGCATTCCAAACAGCTGTTTCCATTCAACCCGTTAATTCTGATTTCTGAGTTTCCTCAGTGAGGGCTGTGAGACATCCTGAAGCTGCTCCCAGCTGGAGTGAACCCTCAGGCTATTTAAGCGGTTTTCCCCTCTGCAGGAAGGTATGCTGATCTAGAGGTAGCTTCTCAGATGGAAGCTGGTCTTTCTAAACTGCTCTGACTGTCAGGTACAAGCCTGAGGTAAGTGTTAATCTGTTGTTCTTCTTACGAGTATAGCTTTGTCTTGGCTAAAAGATGTTAGTAACTTTTGGAGGTATGTTTCTAACAGTGTGATAACCTTGAAAGTTACCTGTTGTCACAATCTGTGTTGAGAGAACTTAGCTTGAGGGCTGAGTTCAGAGGGTACCCTGGGCCATTATCACTGCATTTATGCTATTCAGGGTGTTATGGATGCCTGATCACGCTGCTGGCACAAAGTCTCTGCTGTATGTTGAGGATTTTCTACTTCCTTCAATTCTGGTGAATCTTCATGGGCTGCTGGAATAGTTTGTGTGCCTACTGAAAGATCCCTGGTAAAACACTTCTTAAAAAATACCACTCTCCCCTGGGGTTTTATACATGCTCTGCTAATGATGCTGACTCATTTGGGGAAAAAAGGTGCTGTAGGTTGCTCCAGGATTATTCAAAGTGAAGTTTCTGTTCAGAGACTTGTCCAACTACTTCTAGCTGCTTTTATAGAGAGAGGATTTCTAGCATTTCTGGTTGTGGTAAGACTTCACATCCAACTGGGGTCTTCTAGAAACAAGAAAAAAATAAAATTATTTTTTTAGCTATGTATTTTAACTGCTGACTTTTACATTAGTGTCCTGCGGTCACATGAATACTTGGGTATCTTCTGATGGGCTCTTGCAAGTTTTAACCCTGTGATAAAGTCTGTGTTTCCTGTGCAAAAGGCCATGGGAGCAAGGGTAGAACAAAGAGAGAACAGAAGTTCATGCTAAAATCCTTCCTGTAATTCAAACAGGAGATCAAACACATTGATACGAGTCACTCTGGATTGACACAAGCAGTAGGTTCCTTTTTACGCAATGGGGGGACTAGTAGCTGCACGGGCCAAGAGGTTCTGTTCAAAACTCCAGCCTGGCATAAGCTTTCTCAGTATAAAGTAGGAAGAAACTAAGCTCCTCTGGCATTAGTAGTACCACAAGTGCTTAGGAACAGGTACATCTGATCTTCTTAATGAATTCAGTTTATGGCATGGTTTCCATAAAACAAGAACATGGTAACTAAAGAGCGTTCAAGCATTTTTTACTGAATTTTTCACTTGGAAACAGCATGGGTCTGTCAGTCTCTTCTGTCCCTTAAAGAACAAGAGTAGCTTCTTTCATAGATTGCAGGAACTCCTTCCTTAAGAACTGCCTTGAACACCCAGTATTAGGGAAGTCACTAATACTTCCTAAGCTCACGAGGGAAGCCACAGGTCTTAGCATGGTTGTGTTTGCAGCTGCCTGCCAGACTTCTTCCCTTTCTCTCTACAGTTCTCTGCAGTTTTCTCTGTGGTTCCCAGGGTTTTTCCCCAGGGTCCCAGTACTTTAATTTCAAACTTGGAGTGTCTGAATAAGAGACTTATTTTTTGTGTAACAAGCTGAAGTTGCATATATTTAATGAATGTGGTGGAAGAACAACTCCTCTGAATCCCTGTGAGCTTTCAAGCTTGTAACTTAGTACTTATTTCCTCTTAATAAATCCCCTGCTTCATGTACCCAGGGGCTCCTTCAGTGGCATCAATCATCAATAGTTCTCCATCTGTGTGGTGCTTCTTGAAACTATTTATTCTATTACAGTTTAAATTATTCTTGGTCTTATCAGCTGACCTGCATATAGTACTTTGCTTTCCTCCTACAGAAGACCTGTTTATTATCTTTGCTTTAGTCAAAGCACTGAACAAAGTCCTTTTTAATTGCTGCCATCTGATCTTTGTCCGGGAGAAACAAAATTTTGTTTTTCAAAATAAATGAATCTCTGCAGCCTTACCCAGCTATCAAATATTACTGTTGACTCTGATCAGTGTGTAATGATGCCAACTGTACCTACTGAATTAACTATTTGAGGACTAACACCACATCTACTCTAGGTTATGTTGAGACAAAGGCAAGAGTGAAATGTATGATCTCATTCCTCTGGGTGCAATTCTTTTAGAAGTCTGAAAGAGTGAGTTGTTGATATAGAAAGGTTAATGCTATACTCCATTTTTATGAATTGTCTTTTTATCAAATCTGTGCCTTATCTCATGTCTGCTTTATCAGATTGCTTGAGTAAGGTACATAATTGAAGCCTCTTCCAAATTTAATTCTCCCTTCTCAGAAGTCCTGCAACTGTTAAAAAGATAAAAACCTTTTACAGAGTCTAGTTCAGACAAGGAACACATGTTGAGTTCAGGTATTAAAACTCAGCAACTCTGTCCTTGAATACAAAATACTCCTTACCTCCAAGCTGACCAATAACTTTAAAAAAGAGGATTTTAAGATTACTTGCCCATTCTTCATTCCTTCATTTAAAGGAAATTTGCTGGTACAAGTTTCCTTTCAAATTGATTGTTGACTGTTCCTAATAGTAAATGTTGTTAAATAACTGTATCTGGATGTTTGCTATTCAAAGATCTTGCTAATGAAGGGACAGTAAATTAGGCAGCTATCTAGATAATAATAATAATAATAATAGAACTGTTTTGTCGTTTTCTGCAGAAACCCTAGTGTGACAAAAAGCTGCTGTTGTGCAGCTTGCATTCAAAACTGTCTAGATGCTGCTCAAAGAACTTCCACTGGCTTCCAATGTTCTTGAGTTTCCTCCTTTCACCTTTTCCACCTAATCTGTAGAGGGGAGGGGGAAGTCACTAACCGCCCTTGCTCCCCAAACATGTGCTTTGCTCAGTCTTAAATTCTCATGTTCTACTTATGAATATTTTATACTGCAAGATGAGTATATTCCTCCTGTTGCAGGACAACATGTCTGCTCATAGCTATCCGAATAATGGGAGGAAGAGTATCTATGAGGGATTGTTACTTTGTTTGCTGTTTCCCTTTGAAGTTCTCTACTACCTTCCAATGCTTCCAGTCTGTTCTGGCAATTATTCCCGAACTTCTTCATTTATAACAAACCATTATTTTCCATTTTCCATTATTTTCTTTAAAATGTTAAAGCCATTATTACCTCTTTGCTCTTGATGCTATTAAGTTCTTCCACTTGTTTTATGACTTACAGTGTGTGAGTACCTTCTGCAATGTTTTTCCCCTTCTACTTGTGTATCTCTCTCCTCTGTTATTTTTTCCTTCCTTACATGGTTATCAAAAGTTTCTGAAGTTTGTTTTATGTGTCTGAAATTGACTGTTACAAGTGACTAGTATATTTTCTGCTTGTTTGATGTCTTGCCAGTTCTTGTGATATTTGGAAACTGGAGGAAAAAAGTTTCAGTGTGATTCTGTACTTGTTCTGTTTTCCTGAGTGCTACTGTAATTTTCTTCTCCTGTCTCTGGGTACACAAGGAGTAGGAAACTCATGGAAAAACTGCAGTTGTAGGCACTGAATGCAAGTTCTAGATGCTTGCAAGCTTTCTTCATAATTAAATGTTTAAGCTGGTAATGATGAAATAAAAATTGACCAGCAGGTCTGTTAGGAAGCCTGAGCAGAGAGAATACAGAGATCTTGAGTGTATCAAATATATTGCTGAATTTACATCACATTTCTACCCGAAGCATTTCCAGGCAACTCTTTCTAACAGTGTTTCTCTGAATTCTATTTCCTGTAACACCACATTGATGTTCTCTCCCTCTTTCTCTCTCCAGCAGAGAGTTGTATCTCTCTGCATCTTTGGCTCCTGATAATTGCCCTGCATGGTAATTTGATCTTCTAAGTGCATTATTTTCTTATCACTAGAAGCAAGGATTTTGAATCAAGTTTTGTGGTCATAGCTTGGAGGCCAGTTCCTTTTTGCCAGCACTGGTATATGGTCGACATTTTCAGCTTTATGTTGTATTTGATGTTCTTGGTGATTAAAAAGTCTTCCCAGCCATTACACTAACGAAGTATTTTGTGAGATTCAGTTTTAACATTTTTATGGCATTACTGGAAACAACCAAAGGATATGCCATTTTCTAATTAGGGCAAGAGACTGGATTACTACAGGTGATCACTGTCTCCTCAGAGCCTGGCTTGCTGTATCATCTTGATGTACTTTCCTACTCATTTCCCATAGCAGGCTTTCTGTAAGGGGAACAGCCAAGCTCCATGCAGAGCACGAGGGATGCCAACTGCCTTAGTGTCTCTTCTAAGCTGCTCCAGTGCTTGTTCTGCCAATGATATCGAGAGCAGAGATAGTCAGCTGGTGGACCTATGGAAAAGATGCTGCTTTCCCTTAATGTCTGTTATTTTAGACATTATTGGAAGGCACTGAAAACTAGCAGTGCTCAACTTCCATGCTGCATCATTAGCCTATACTTCCCCAACACTCAGGTTTTCTTAGTGGTAGATATGAGCTCCTTGGAGATCTACCCTACATCCTTGGCCAGGAAGAGCAGCTTTTGGTGCTAGTCTCATTGTGGCTAAGAAGGCCAATGGCATCCTGGGGTGCATTAGAAAGGGTGTGGTTAGCAGGTGAAGGGAGGTTCTCCTCCCCCTCTATTCTGCCTTGGTGAGGCTACATCTGGAATATTGTGTCCAGTTCTGGGCCCCTCAGTTCAAGAAGGACAGGGAACTGCTTGAAAGAGTCCAGTGCAGAGCCACAGAGATGATGGAGTGGAATGTCTCCCTGCTGAGGAAAGGCTGAGGGAGCTGGGTCTCTTTAGTTTGGAGAAGAGGAGACTGAGGGGTGACCTCATCAATGTTTACAAATGTGTAAAGGGTGGGTGTCAGGAAGATGGAGTTAAGCTTTTTTCAGTGATGACCAGTGATAGGACAAGGGGTAATGGATGCAAACTGGAGCATAGGAGGTTCAATGTGAGTATCAGAAAACTTCTTTACTGTGAGAGTGACAGAGCACTGCAACAGGCTGCCCAGAGAGGTTGTGGAGTCTCCTTCACTGGAGACATTCAAAACCTGCCTGGACATGTTCCTGTGTGATGTGCTCTGGGTGACCCTGCTCTGGCAGGGGGGTTGGACTAGATGATCTTTCGAGGTCCCTTCCAACCCCTAGGATTCTGTGATTCTGTGATTTGGGCAGGAAGAGGCAGCTCTGTATGGCTAAAGAGACACTGAAACATCTGAGTCACTGTTGACAGTCATAGGAGGAAATACAGAATCACAATGTCCCTGGCTGGAAGATACCTCTGAGATCATCCAGTCCAGCTTTAGACCTAACACTGCAAGCTCACCACTAAGCCATGTCCCTAAGCACAAGGTCCACATGCTGTTTTAAATGCCTCTGGAAGTGGTGACTCCACCACTTGCCTAGGCAATCTATTCCAATGCCTGACAACCCTTTCAGAGGAAAAAAATGCTTCCTAATATCTAACCTAAACCTCCTCTGGTGCCCCTTGCATCTGTTCCCTCTGGTCTTATTATATGTCACTAGGCAGAAGAGGCTGTCTCCCTTACCACTCCAACCTCCCTTCAGGTAGTTGTAAAGAGTCATGAGGTCTCCCCTCAGCCTCCTTCTCCAGCCTAAACAAACCAGCTCCCTCAGCTGCTCCTCACAAGACTTTCACTCTAGGTCCCTCACAATCCTCAGTGTCCTTTTTGGACAGAACTTTTCCAGCACTTCTATGCTCTTCTTATAGTGAGGGGCCAAAACTGAACATAATATTCAAGGTGTGGCCTCACCAGTGCGAAGTACAGTGGGAGGATTACCTCCCTATTCCTGCTGGCCACATTGTTCTTAATACAAGCCAGGATGCCATTGGCTTTCTTAGCGACCTGTGTGCACTGCTGGCTCATATCTAGTTGACTGTTGATCATTACTCTCAGATCCTTTTCCAGCCTGCTGCTTTCCAAGGTATCTTGATGTCTTCTGTTTGGCCTGTCAGGACCAATCGTGCTGTCACCTGCTATCATAAAGGATCCTATCAAGCTTCTTCTGTAATTCATCAGCCCTGACCTTGGCATTCTCCAGTAACGTAGTTGTGATTAACACAAATATATGTGCAATGTTCCCATTGCATCAGTTAAGTGTTTTTTTTTTTTTTAAAGGAGTTTCTAATGTTATATTACAAAATGATGTAACTTCTGCTTAAACCTCACTGTCTCTCTTGCAAGCTCTGAATATGGAGCTTTAAATGTTTTATATTAAACATTAGACACTCTTTGAGATTCTCGTACAGAAATCTTCTTTTTCTGTCTAATAACCAATCCAAGCCAGTAATCAGTTTAAAAAGACTGCCCTTTTTCACTTTAGACCCATCTTTACACTTTAGGCTGGCACAAACTTCAACTGCTTAAAATTTTACTCTTGTCCTGCTTGAAGGAAGACTTTGAGGATTCATATGAAAACTTTGGATTTTGGTGTGTGTGGTTTTTTTTGTTTCTTTCTTAACTGATGACCCAGACATAAAATATGTGCAACATATCTGGAAGAACAGAGAGAAAACTGGTATAATCACAAATAAAATGTGTATAAAAATTTATTGTCAACAAAACAATTATGTGCAAACAGTGAGGGGGGGAAAGACTTCCATTAACACCACATGACTTCAAAATGTAAAACCCATCAAACTCACTCTGTCAATACTGTATGCAGTAACAGTCCACAAATAGTCCACTCCACCCAGTTATGTAATAGGTTTTGATTTTTCCTGCAGAGTGGAGCTCTGATCCCAGAGGCTTAATATTCATTCTTAAGCAGGATCTATTTTTTTTTAGTATCTCTGATGCTGGGTTGCTCTTCACCTTCCTACAACACACAACTGTAGCAACAAGAGATCCCCTCTGTTAGCTTCTCAGACCCTTGGGGTATGATCCACAGCCAGTACTTGCTGGGTGACCCTCCTCAGCAGGGGCCCCTCCTGGACATGGAAACTGCTCTTCCTTCTTCGCTCAGGCTGTAAAAACCAGGCACAGGATGTTCGTCCAGCTGGTCAAATGCATTAAGGTGGAAGCGAGTTGCCAGTTTGTTTACCATTCTTTTCAGGGTGAAAAATGCTGTAATGGCTTGGGAGGTGAGGAAGAGGGCAAAGATGATATTGACCACTCGTTCCAGTGGCTGAATGTTCAGGCCTTCATTAAATAGCAAGAAGCTAATCATGGGCAACTGAAGGAGGAGAGTCAGGAGCCAAAACGCAGCCAGCTCAGGGATCTACAATAAGGAGACATCACCTATTAACTGGCAGTTTGGAGATGAAAAAAATCCAAAACTTAGTGAAGAACAAAATATTTTAGCTTCCCAAACCACCACATAATGTAAAATGGTAAAAGTGAGATACTGTGGTTTTTAACTGTATTTTTTCCAGACTGAACGCTTTTGGGGAGCAAGAAGGCTTTCTTTGGAGGAAGAAATTCATGGAATGCACAAAAGTAAAAACTGATGCCAAGGGAATAGAGGAGGCAGACTAACTTGTGGAAAAAAAACACCTCCTCAACTTAGGTAAAATAGTCTGCCAGTTCATTATGTTCAACTCCAAAAAGCTCTCCTACACAAAGTAGTATGTACATGCAGTACAATACCTTCACCTGCAGATTGCCCATGTATCCCAGGTAGAGTCGAATGACCTCTATTAGAGAGGCCAGAATCATGACTGTGACCAGGATGAACTTGTAGCCATCTGACAAGATGGGATACTAGAGGGAAAAAGAGATTAAAAGTTCTGTTGTGCTGTCTTATAACATGCTGTTTGTGATTACAAGAAGATCACATTACTGTAAGCTGACAGTGTTATATTTGGTTTCAAATACTCTTGAACCTCCAGTTCCAAGGAATTCCCAAACAAGTCTAATAACCTGTAATGCCAGTGAACTCTTTTACAGTACTAGGAGGTGTTTGATCAGGAACATATTATATTTGCAAGCCACCACATTCCTTCAGGACTCACCTTCAGATAAAGCATGACAACTGTGCAGAGCCACCAAAATGGGGAAAAATAAACGTTGAAATAGAGGGACATCTGCAGTGGTAAACTGGGAATCATTTTATTATCTGTAGATAGAAAAGTCTTTATCACTCCTAGTTTGTTCCATACTTTCATAAATATGACAAATATATTGTTCTATCCTAGCTTCTACCAGGGATTTAACATTCTTCCTAGTCAAACTAAACATCAAGTAACTTTATATATCCAAAGGAAAACATATACCGTATCTTGAGTTACACCATTTCCTGGAATCTAATGCAATTCCCAGTTCAGAGGATACAGAATTTTTATCACTCAGTTGTATATTCATGTTGACAGCTGATTACCTGGTGGCTTATGGCTACTCCACAATGTGACTGACATGCTTAGTTCAAGTAGTGCTGCACACTGATACTGAAGAAAGAGTGATTTCATTGCTGTTCCTAAGAGACTGGCTGAAGTTTAGTTGAGTGCATACTGGATTATCATTATTTTGTAGATGACCCTCCTTGGTAAGGACCCTCCTGTGAGAAAGCACATTTCCATTGCCCACTCTTCATTTAATTTTCAATCTTTATTTAAATAGACACTTGAGTGGAAGCAACATTGTGAGAAGCCACTAATTCATCTAGTTCTTAAGAGCTAACAATTTCAAGCATGTGTCAAACTAAAACTTACCCTTGGAAGCCTGAAGATAACAAAATGCATTCATAAAATGTAGTGAGAGGCAAATATTGAACTCTAAAATGCAGACAGGAAATTCTGTATTTAGGATTTAACAACAGATTGACAAGATTAGACTTAAAACAAGGAAAAATTAAAAAGAGCATTCTAAGGAAAGGATTAACTTTCAATGGGTGAAATTTTATTGCCATATTCTAATTAATGGATACTGTATCCATTAACTTTAATTACCAACCCTGTCCTTTCTCACATTTTCCCCAACTGAAGTCTGTAGGCACAGAGCAAGTTTAGAAAGTATTCACTGTCACCTGCTGATTTGTATTCATGTCCTGTGCCCTTGTCTGTCACAATGGTGATACTCCATTGAAGCAAAGTCTAAACAGTCACACTGTCTCACTTCCAGCCTTGGAACCACCTCTCTTCTGACATTGCCTTTCTCCTTCCATATCTTACAACCATTCCCATACCTGTCTTTGTTCCATCTCAGTCTGTTTCCAGTTCAGCCACATGCAGCCTGGTACAGTCTGTTCCAGAAGTCTTTATGCCAGTTGCAGAAGTATTCATGGTAGCTACTGGACTAGGTGGGAAGGGATGAGGGTGTGGGAACAGAAGTGGGACAGACCTTAAGGGCAGGGTGTTAGGGGCAGGACTTTGTTATACTGAAATAGAAGGAGCAAGACAACCAATAGTATTTTTTTTAATAATCCCATTTTTAAGCATCAACACTTTCTTACACCTGCAAAGGAATGAAAACCCTCAAAACAAGTTTTACTATCTACCTAAAATTGTTCTAGCTGTCCTAATGAATTAATCTTTTCAACATGAGGAGGACTTTGGAGGGCACTGCAACGCAATACTAAAACACTATTTTACCTTTCAAAAAACACGACCATCCAATTACATGTAACTATGTTAGTGCCCTCTGTGTATTAGATGAAAAGTTAATAGTTCATGGCCCTGTTACTTAAAGACAGAGAAGCCAACAGCTCTAGTATCAATTGTGACAATAAAAATGTTTTAGGTGTAGTAAAGGTTTCATTGCCACTGCACTGATGTTTAACTTCTTCTTAAATGTTAAAACTCAGTTTTGGATGAATCTTAAGCAATATAAGCCAATCCTAAGTCTTCCTCTTCAGAAATTGAAATAGTGCATATTTTCTGGGATTGCTAAAATTAATGGAAATGCTAGACAGTATTGCAATGGCCAGTTCTTTGGTGCCATGGCACCTCACTCTGGTATCTATGAATAAACTTAATTTTTAAGATTTGCATCTCCAAGAAGTTAATGGTACGTTTGCAATGGGTTTCAATAGGTTGGATATTTATGTAGGAGTTCTATGATGGCAAATGGAAAAGAAATTTCAAAAAATAGAAGCCATTCTTGTAGTTTAAAAAACATTTCAGTGCTTAATAAATGAAATTAAGAGCTAGCAGGAGTTAGCAGTACAACTACACTGGCATATAACTACACAAATGAGAACTCCTACCTTCAAATATTACTTTGGTATTAATTTTGTCAGCTTGGAATGGGTGTATTAGTTGAAATTCGCATGCTAACTTCTATGAGTATAACATTTCTACATAGATAGTGGTTTATTCCAATGGCTGGTGTCTCTCCAAAGACATGAAAAGAAGGCACGTCTGCCTGCAGGTTTCACTGGCAATGTCATGGAGCAGTTACTAGTTCTCGTGACAGACTTGGGAGGAAGGAAGAGAAAGCTTCCGTAAGGAGCTTCAGTCTTTGCTGCCTAAATCTACCCTGGTGCACCTCTCTTCATGTTTTAAGTGTCCTGGCGTCCTGATCGTGCAAGAGTAGTGAGCTTCAAAAAGCAGCTCAGTCCTTTCATTTCTTCTCAGTGTCCTCGGCAAGTAACTTTTTACCTTGGCACGGGCGGAGTGCCTGGCGTGCCAGCCAGCAGCGGCTTTTACCGGCAGTATTTCAAGCCCTCTCGCTCACCAGGCTGCAAAGCCGGGTGCAGAGCGTTTTCCCTGTCTGCTTTTCAATCGGCCTGTGCATCTGAAGCACAAACGACGCCTGTGCGAGGCCCTGCGGCCCCCCCAGCGCAGGCCCGGGCAGCAGCGGCGACAACAGCCCGGGG
>NW_009952566.1:472392-492623 GCF_000747805.2 Chaetura pelagica
TACCGAGCCCCGGAGCTTGGGGTTACCGGCGAGGCGTACAAAGCTGTTTGTTTGTGCTGTGAGAGCAGTCACGGCTACCTCGTTTTGCCTTTTCACACGTTGGGGTGTGTTCCCGCTTTCTTCTGTGTGTACGAAGGAGAAGAACGTTTTTTGCTTGTCATACCGCTGTGCAAATGTGGTGCTTTCTTGTCTGGTTTGACTGTCCATTGCCCCTGGGAAATGGAAAAGCAGTGCCCCGCTGGCATATCGCCCTGAGCTGTTGGTGGCAGTAAGCCCAGCGTGCAAGAGTTGTCTAAAAAGACGTCCTTTTGCCTCAGAGGTGCTGGGTGCGTCAGCCCTGAGCGTCTTCCCTCAGCTCCCGCCTTGCTTCTGTGCCTTTCTGATCGTGGGGAGCAGGTCCTTTTTCTAGTCTGTTAAGGTAGAGTTCAGGGTTTTCTGGAAAGGTAATTATGACACGCTGGTCTAAGGAGAGCCGTTGTTGGACTTCTCTGCTTCTGTCAGGGGAGACCCAAGGCAATGATGGTGCTTTATGATGGCAGGGGGGTAAAATAAGGGTGGATATTGACACAGTGTTTTATTGCTTCAGGAGAGCATAAATGTTCCTTGTTTTTTGAGAACTTGAGACATAGTTGAACTTAAAAATACCTTTTCCTTAAGGAATCCTGTCTGTGTCACTGTTGAGTTAAAAGCAGTGGTAAGTTCAATGCAGCCTTTTTATTCTAGTTAGTTTTTGTCCCTTAAAGGAGGAGGCCCTTATAGCATTATGTAAAGTTAATAATGTAAATACAAGTTCTGCTTGTTCATGTTTTATTTGGAAAACTCAGTCCTCCTAAAAATGAGGTAATATCTTCACCAGGTTTTTCAGCTGCCTCAAGGCCTGATTCCTTCAGAGAAGGAAAGATGCCGTTCTGCAGTGTGCAGGAAACGATTTTCTGCATGACCAGAATTAAAGCAGCTTGTGCCTTTTGAGAACTGATAATACTTGTGACTTTTACGGTACCTACTATGGCATGTCGTCTCCCTTTTCCTGCTGCTACCCCCTCCCAATCATATTGAGCTACTTCCCTGGGTGATCATTTTCCAGTATGGCTTTCCAGACTCAATTATCTCTGACTAAATAATTTAAAGCCTAGTATAAATTTAATTTCATTTTGTCCCACTGGGACAACTGCAGAGAAAGATGGCTAAACAAGCAGGCATGCTGAGAAATCCATTTGGCTTTTGAGCTGATTTGGTATTGACACCAGATACCTTTTAAAGAACTCCAAACATGGGTATGACAGGAGGAATCTGTATTTAAAAAAAAAACCAAACAAAAAAACCAAAACAAACAACACACAAAAAATCAACATAAAACAAACAAGAAACAGTTGAAGACCTTCAGAAGAAATGAAAAGGAATTTTTTTTTAAATAATAACAGCCGATTGGAAGGGAGAAGGAATCAAAGGTGTCTCAAGAGTTTGAAGGTGTTCTGGGCATGTCCTCTTAGAGGCAGGGAGGGCAGCAGGCTTTGCTGTGTTAACTTCTAGAAAATAGTTTTAAGCACAGGTGAGGGTCATCCCTGATTTACAGATATGACAGAACAAGGAAAGTTGAGTCCTGTGAAATGCTGTTTGCAGTTTGTGTTGAAACCTACAGAAAAGGGATTGGAACACCTGTCTTGCGAGGAAAGGCTAAGATACCTGGGGCTTTTCAGTCTAGAGGGGAGAAGACTGAGGTAGAATCTAATTAATGTCTATAAATACATAAGGGCTGGGCATCAAGAAGGCAGGGACAACCTCTTTTCACTTGTGCCTTGTGCCCTTGATGAGGGACAATGGATTAAAACTCGAGCACCGGAAGTTCCACCTCAACATGAGGAAGAACTTCTTTACTGTGAGCACTGGAACAGGCTCCACAGAGAGGTTGTGGTGTCTCCTTTTCTGAAGACTTAAAGACCTGTCTGGATACCCTTCTGAGTGATCTGCCCTAGTTTTTTTGCTCCTGCTCTGGCAGGGGGGCTGGACTCAATGTCCCTTCCAACCCCTGAACTTCAGTGATTATGTGAAAAAGACATCTAATTCTGCATGTCCTGGATGTAAGCAGACAGATGTATACTGAAAAATACCCCTTACAAAGTGTCAAAATAAGGTAAAAGAAAAGAGGTGATATAACTTCTGTCATACAAGATGTGTCAGCACACAAGATGTGTGTACAGCAGTTATCACAGCTCAGCAGTGCTACCTGGTCTACCTTTGTACTAGGAAGGTGCAAACTAGGTACAACTAGGAAGCTCAGCCTTGCTGGCAGGACAGCTCTACAAGCAAATAATGTAGTAAGGGTAAAAATTAAGAATATTTTTCTGCTTTTTTGACCTGACTATCTGAAACTATGAGGCTTCCCCCATTATCAGCATAGTGACTGTGATGCTTGCACTAGCTATCCTGTTTGGGGGGGTATAGTCACACAAGCTGCAGGCATAGACTTACATGTCATGTGTCTTAGCCAGATGAGGACCCCAAAGCTCCCAGCTGTGAGGTCACTAGAAGTATAGCACAGTTTCAGTAATAAAAATCTGAGTGGATGCCTGCTAGTTGGCTAACTACCTAATAAATAATACAAGAATTTAAAGTTTGCTTTTATATTTGGGAAAACATTATGAAAAACTACATTGTTAGATAGGTGTCTGAACTTTTAAAAGTGCTGATCCTATTTGTTTTATCTTGCCAATTGCCAGAAGGTGCTAGAATGCATTTTCTGTTGTGCTCAACAGTGATACTGGTAAATTTTGCACTACCTAGCAGATCTCACCATAAAGTTCTTTGCTATAGGCAGTGGCAAGATGATGAATCTCTGCAAGATTTCCAACAAGATTGCCTGAAACCTGGTTTTGCTGTTGTTGCCTTGGTCTTCATCTGGCTAACACCCTTTATATGAGGGGAATACAAATCTTATACTCTCAGCTGATTAGACACAGCAAACAGGTTTGTATGATCTAGAAGCATGGTGGGGTTTTGATGAAGTCAGATATTCATGGAAGTCTAGTTTTGGTTTGTTGGGGTATTTTTCACACTGTAAGCTGGTGGCCTGTGAAAATTCAACCTTCAAGGATTTTCCTTTTGATTACTTTTTTCAGAATGAAATAAGGGGAAAATTTTCCCTGAACTGCACAGTGTTATGCCTTTTCCTGATGCCATGGCTTAAAGTGGCAGCCCTGATCTCCCAAACACTTTGATTTTTCTTATGCTCCCCAGTTCTGAAAACCTGTCACACATACAGTCAAGGATCCTGCCAGCAGCTCTGTGGCAGTTAGTGGGACTTGGCAATATTTGCTCATTCAAAAACTATGAAGCAATCCATCTTAGCAGTCAGTGGAGTGTAAAACTGAGGCAGTAGGTGAAGGAAAGGCCAGTGGAATGCAGACACCACAAGAAATGCATGGGTTTGCCATCTGAACTGAATTTCCATACTCAAGGTGTGAATCTGTGATATTTGGCAGCCTTACATTTTCAGCAGATGGCCAAGCACATCCCCACAAAATAAAATTGTGCATGCTTTAATATTTTTGTCTACATGGATGCTTAAAATATTCCCTGAAGATAGATTAGTAAAACCAAAGAGGATATATTCTGTTTAATTTTCTTTAGGCTGAGGCATACAATTTTTATTTTTTTTTCAATTGTAATGAACAGAATTATGATTTTCTGCAGACAGGGCTGCTGTAGTTTCAAGCAGAAGAGAATCTTAAAACCTCAAGGATCAGAACACCAAGCTGTCTTCACTAACAAGTCAGAGCTTCCTGTAAGAGGATAAAAATCTGTGTCATAAGGAGTTGAAGGAAAAACATTTAACTGTTCTGTGACTGTATTAATAGTCTTAAGAGTCTAGCTTTTGTGATGAGACTGTATTTGGCCTTTTCCCTTTCTTAGTGGGAAGGCATTGCATTGCTGAGTTTGTCTATCCATGTATGAATAGATTAAGGTAGAAATAACTAGATTTCCAATCTCTGTGCTTCAAAATAAGCTACTGCTGCAATGTGAAACTGAAAGAAATAGGCCCGTAATTATGCAGCATATTAAATGACTGTTTTACTTCTCTCCACACGTGCTACCTATAAATAAAACAGAAGTCTCTGAAAATATGCCTGAAAGCTTTAAATCGGAGGAATATTGGATCTTTGTGTATTCACAGTAGTCCAGCTAAGTTGGTAGACACTGGCTTGGCTCCCAGACTGAAACTCCAGGGGTTCTCTGGCAACAGCACTAAGCCATAAACACCAGATGCAGTATATCTAACAAAATTAAATATCAGCAGTTTTTTTACAGTTGGCATTTCAGAAACACAGAGTTCATTTAGATGGTGCCAGTGGTTTATCTTTGCACCTGAATTGCAATTGCTGTATTTCTGAAGGTGCTGGTGTGGAATCTCAAATGCTGTTTAACCTGGCATGCCTGTGCTGCTGGCCCTTATGTGTAAGTGGCCATAAGTGTGTAAGCAACAGAAATCACTCTCCTCTTTGCTTGCCTCTAAAACACCTGCCCAGTGTTTTAGCAGAAACACTGTAAAATGTGTTAAAAGTGCTGGTGAGCAAAAGTATGTGCAGGCAAGCATACATGCCTTACTTTCTCCTCATGTCCTCAGAATGAAGTGACAGATGAGTTTTAACAAACTACAAATGCTATGAAGACTCTAATGTGTGTGTTTGAAAGGATGTGGTGGTGTCTGCCAGAGCAATTTCACAGCTATGCTCCTGGCTCTTAATACCCAAGGACAATATTTTCTGTGTGTCACTTGTACACTGGTCCCTGGTGTTCATTTAATACCTACAGGATATTTGTGCCTGGTAAACAATTATTGTTGCTGATGAGATTTATTCCAAGCCCCTGTTTCAAGTATTGCATACCCCTGCAGTCATTCCATGCATTAAATATATCTTGGTTATTTTAGTCTTAAAAAACAGCACAAAAAAAGCAACCCACCAAAACAAAATCACAACCTGCCCTCCCTCCCCCCCCAAAAAAAAACAACACACCAAAACAACCAAACAAAAACCCCAAAATAAACCCCCACTATTAATTGCTCCTGTGGATCAGTTTTCTTCTTGGTATAGTTGGCATTTAGTTAGAACCACTCACTAGCTATTAAACAAGTTTTACCATTTGTGTTGCAAAAATAATCAAGGTTTTTGTGATGCACAAGGAAGTTACTGTGACTGGATGTCTTTTTGAGCCAGATTCTTGCTTCTGGGAAGATACTTGACATGTATCTTCCTTGTGCTCCCCCATGTCCTTAAAGGACTCTCTGCATGACCTGGCCAGTGCAGATGCCCCTTATTTTCAAAAGGTGGATTTGAAATAGTGAGGGAATACCATGTTATAACACTGCAAACAGGCTGGGTACCTTTTTTCCTTTGTCTGATGACAAGGTTTCTCAGCTAAATGATGTTCTTCTTTGCTTCCAGACCTTGTTGGGGATAAATTCTGCCCCAGTCACACCTGCAAGTCTGAACAAGACTCGAGACTTATTCAGGGACGTGGTGGAGGCTTTCAGTAATTCTCAGTGAGTTGTGTTATGTCTGGTGTGTGGTTAGAATAGCTGCACTGTTCTCTGTGCAGACATGCGCTAAGAATCTTGCCTTAGCTCTATAGAGTAATTTTGCAGTCCTCTGCCCCTTGCAGAGTGTATGTGTGGGAGGATTTTTATGGCAGAGAATCTGATGGCTTCAGCCTTTGTCTCATCTTTGCTTGCATAGGTAGGTGAGATGATCTTTTCTGCAGTAATTTTAGCTAAATATTACTTGTACAATCTAAACTAATTAAGAGAGGCTTCAGCTTTGTGGTGGGTTCCCCCAGAAGGCTGTTAAATGGAAAGGAGTAATGCACTTTCTGCATGTGTCTGTTCTTCTCTACTGGTTGCTGGTAGAGTCTAGTGGTTTTGCTAAACCAAGGTGCCCAGCCAGTTGAAAACTGAACACTTTACAGAGAACTAAGCTCTCCCAGAGGTTGTTTGGTGGAGCTGAGTTCTTCTGGATGGTAGGGCTGTTTGTGTTCCCTGGGCATCACACCAGATGCTATACCTGTACTCACTCTAACTCTTCCAAAATGCTCCATGGGATGTGGGCCCTGACAGTGCCAGTGTGTTCTGCTTTTATTGCAGAATCCAAAGATGGCACAGTATTAAAAAAATTACCTTCAAGGTGGCATGCATCAGCATGATCATAAACCCCTGCGAAGGCAGGACCTATTTTGCTATTGTATGCTGCTGACAGTTACCTGTAATAGCTGTTTTTCACATCCTTTGCAATTAGTTCAAGAACAAACCTTGAGTGGGCAATGGAAGATAACATGAGTAATTTGGTCATTTAGGAAAAAAAACCACACATGCCACAAGGCAGAGGACTATTGTTTAGTTAAGGAACTAATTGCAAGGTTGGCTTTTTAACTTTTAGTTTCTAAAATCCTATTTGAAGAGTTATGTAAATGCCTAATTTCAGAAGTCTTGAGTGTGTCAAAACTTCAGTGCCACTTACGTGAGAGCTACAGCAGCACCCTAAATAGAGGCCAGATATTTGGATTCGCTAATATGCATTTGGGTGCCTAATTTTGGATTTCTAAGCAAGAGCAAACTCTCCCTCAGCTTTGAAATGTACTAAATGTAAAGGTACACATTATGTTGAGAGGGCATCAACAGTGGGTTTCCTTTATCTGTTCTTCATGTCCAGGCCAACACTTCCTCCTTGTGAGTGTAAAGGATTTTGAGAATGACTGGAAATCCCACAAATCTTGCTGCCTAAGACTAAGGCATAGAAGCAGAGTTTTGGTTCAAAGCCTTTAGCTTCAATCATCATGGGGATATTAGTGCAACACCACTGCAATCTACAGTATCTCTCTGCTGGAATGTGGATTTGGCTCCGTATTTGTTTTGTTCTATAATCTGTTAGCTTTAGGCTCTTTGCTGTGTTTCCAGACAAAGCAAACTTGGCTCAAGTTCTCAAGTAGTAAGACGAAAGAGTATAGTGACTCTGAAGTTCTAAAGGGCACTTAATTCTTTCTTTATTACATTTTCAATTATTTACAGCAGGGGCTTCTTATTTGTGGGTACCTGTTGGCTACTTCCACCATTGTGTCTCCATCACAGCTGTGATATTAGTTGCTGTTGTAGTATGCATGATAATTTTGAACTTTACAGTCTGCTGTCTTTGAAATGTAAATTTATCATTTGAAGATGGGATTTCTCATGTAACTGGTGGTGTTTAAGGCTGGAGAAAGTCTAAGGGGATTTTTACTATAAAGATTTTGCTTAAAATCAAGGAATTCCCTTCCTGCATGCTGTGTTGTTTCCATTCACTGAGGGTAGGTAGGAGGGAGGACTGAAGGATCAAATCCAATTTACTTCCTTGTCCTCTCACTCCTTGAAAAGCTTCTTTACAGGAATCAAGAGCAAATTTTTCCCTCAGACTTTTTCTGAGGGTCTTGCTGCCTTTATGAAATACTGAATTTATGGCTGCAGGGTTTATTACAACAGTATTTTAAACCACAGTATGCTGCAGCAGTAGCTCCGATTAGAAATGCACTGAGTGCAGGACTGTGCAGGTGAGGTGTTGTTTTTAAATTGCAGCATCTACATCCAGAGGCAAATGCAGACTGTTTATACATGTTTAAGGGACAACCAGAGATATCAGGGGGAAAAGCTAGAATCTGCTGTGAAGTGCCACTGTGCTGTAATCTATTTCTTCTTTAACTTGAATTTAGCACAGTTTGGGCCAGAGTCTTTGCCTCTGCAGAATCACTGAGTTGCAGTGGTTTGGTTGAGATGAGAGACGTGTGCTGAGGTGCCATGGCCTTTGTGTTAATGGTGTGACAAGTTATGTACGTTGCCATTGTGATCAGCAAGAGTTTTTATATACACTGCAAATTGCCCACTGCGGTAGCAGACAGCCCTCATTGATCACGTCTGAAGAATATGTTCTTTCCTTGAACGCTAAATGTGGCAACCCACTGTACTAGGGCACAGGATTAATATTGCTGTCCTGCAAGGATAATTAGGAATTTACCAGCCCAGATTAACAGATGCCTTGAGAGATGCGAGTCTGATTAAATTCATAAATAAGTATTATGAAATCATGGGCAGTGTTCTAACTGTAATGTATTTCCCCTGAAGGAAAACATGCCTGAGAAAAAAATTAGAAAGAACTTGATGCCAGATGCACAATGAAAGGAAATTCCTATAAAGCTGGAGTCTATAAAAGTGGTTTTTGAGTGGTCTTTTCCTATGAAGAATCGCATTAGGAGGTAGTTCTCTTACTGTCCCCTTATCTCTCAGCTCTGTGGCAGTTTCCTAAAACACACTAGCATCTATCATGTGTATACATAACACAGCATTGCCTAGGAGACTTGTTACTGCTATGTGGTCACTGCAAGTGAATTTGTTTATAAAAAGGCAAGAAGCATAGGGAGTCAATATTTGCCTCTGTGCCCTAAGTGGGTTTCTGAGTGTGTAACAGTATAAAGGAGATGAGTTTTCTGCAAAGATGTAAGACCAGAGAACCCTGGAGGTGAATTCATGTGGTCCTCATAAAGATTGTTTGTTATAAAAGTCCCAGTTATCAGATGTGGAGGGCCTTTGACATGAGGTCTGGGTTAGCTGCATCAGTTTGCAGATTGGTCAGTACCTCCAACTTGATGTTTAGCCTTGCCTCAAGGAGTCCTAGTTAAGAGCGACTGAAAAAAAAATAAAATAATGGCAGACAGTCCCTTCTCAGCAGTCTGTTCTGGCAGAAGATGGTGTGTTTATTCCCAAATCCTGCTGACCCTTGCTTGTGTGAATGCCTGTTGGCAGCAGATGTGACAGAAGAGCTTACAGATTGCTTCAGCTTGCACAAGTGATTGGTCCTAGGATCTGGCAGCTGTAGATTAGAGTTACACAAAGCTGCCATAAAGCTGCTTCATGATGAGGTGTGTTCTGCACTGCCAGGAGGGAGAATTGCAGCCTCCAAGCCTGGACTGACAACACTTTATTCCAGACATCATGACCCAAAATCTCATCCTGGTGAAAGGTGGAATCAATCAATGGAATAACTTATTATTCTGTTATTTCCGTTCTGTTCTCAGTGTTTCTTTACTCTGCAAGAGTGAACTTCTGCTGGACAGATATTTTAGAGTAGCTTTTTCTGTATGCCTTTCAAAGAGTAAAGAAGTGCCAAATTAAACTAAACTTCAGAATATCAGATTACATGGGGGACAAACTCATCAACTAGAATTTCCAGTGCAATGGGTAAAAAGCTGTAATTCCATGGGGCTGTCTTATTTTTGCTAAGATCAGGCAAGTAGTGTACCCATATTTTCTGTCCTAAGTGTGATCAGGGTCCTTACAGCACTAGGCACTCCACGCAAGTGGCTTAAAGATGTGGGTTATTTTTTTTTCAGGTTAGGAAGAGCTTTAACCTTTCAGATGAAGCACACCATACAACTTCACTAGGCACTTCACAGTGTGCTTTGTAACTCCTGATGCAATGAGAGCTTGTTTCTTGTCCAGTCTTGATTTAACTGGGTTAAGCACATGTGTAAGAGTGTTGTGGAGTCTATGCTGAGAAATACTTTCTGGGTAGGAATGCTGCAGAAAGGATAGTGACCACAAGAGTCTGGGTGGCAGCAAAGGCTTCATCCTGCTCCCTTTGAGCCCCAACTTGACTTGCTTTGACATTAGGAGGATGTTGAGATGTAGACTTTAGTTGAAGTAGACTTTCTCATCCAACAGATTTACTTGTTTTTTGCTCCTTGCCACCCGCGCCTTTTTGCGTATGTGTAGCACTTTTCTTATCCAGAACGGTTCAGATAAATTATAATTTTAAAATTATAATTCTTGGTCAGAACTTTCATTAAATCTAAGTGCTATTGAGTTAATAAGTGATATCTGATATTCAGGATTTTGGGCTGATTAATTTCACATGCTGTTTTTTGGAAACTGAAATACTCTGTTGTTGCAGGTTGTTTAATAAACAACGGATGTGTGAGCAATCCTGTTTTTACTGAAGAACACCTCGGCCTCAGTGACCAAGGGCTTTCTCATGAGAACCAGTTGATAAAAGTGAAGCAACGAAGTAAACACCCGGATGTGCCGAAGAAGGAGTTGGGGTGGAGAGTTCTGACTGAGCATGTGCATACCTGACCCTAGGAGCCAGTCACTGTTCAGATCATGGCAGGCTCTAGTACAACTGACCAACCGTAAGTGTAGTTCTGGACATGTACAACTCGGGATGTGGGTATATAAGTGCCTGTCATTTCTAATAAAAGTTGAAGTTTGCTCTATCAATCATATTGATTGTCTTGCATTCTTCCCTCGCTGGATGCCTCCGCACCGACACTCTGTAGCACAGGCAAATATTGGCTAGTGATCCAGCTGCTCTAGGGTTCCCAACTAGAGATGCATTTAAAAGAGCTGATTTTCAGAGTGTCTTCACCTTCTGAAATGGAAAGTTATTCTTGGATTTTACCAAGGCACTGGGGTCTTTAAAATCAGTGCTGAATTTAGAATATTCATTGATCACAAATGCTCTACTTTGTCCTCCAGTGTTTTTCATCTTAATTATGGCAATGGGTTATAATCAAGTAGTGTTGGAATAAAAGGACTAATGTGCCATGCAGATGCAGCTTGATCCTTGCCTGCAGAAGATACCTGAGACTGCACAAGTACATGGTGCTCAGCTGGTAGTTCTGTTCATGGTATGCCTCTATGTTAATTAATGCTGGAGGTGTTCCTTACCTGGTGTCAATCTTTGTGCTTTTGGAGTGATCCCTTATGCATACCACCAGTGTGCTCAGAATGGTTTCCTTCCTGCTGGGCCAAGGTTGAAGTCATCTAGGACTGCTCCTGATGGTAACCAGCTGGTGTTGTGAGCACAAGGTCCTCCAGCAATTAGTGTACTGCTTAGGCATGCCTGTGACCCACAACTGACACAAGCCATTTTCAGTAAATGTTGTGTAGATAAAAAGTTCTAGGGCTGCAGCAGAGCCTGTCAAATTAACCCTAAGCTTCCCCTCTCTATGCTATGCCAAGGGGTATTGTAGATGCACAGTCTTGATCCAGCTGTGCTACTATGGGATGCTGATGATAGAGAGCACACTGAGATGTACACATAGAAATAATTAGGCCAGATGCCAGCAAAAGAACCCATGGGTAACTCATGCAATCCTGTTCGCTTCAATTTGGCTATTTGTCCAGGTGTGGATTTGCAAAAACCTGTGCCATAGCAAGTGTCACTGCCAAGCCACTTTCAAAGTGGCCTCTGTTCTTTGTGGAAGTGGTGAGGAACTTCCTTAACCTCATGGTGAGAAGCCAAGAGTCAAAGTAAGCGGTTTTATTTTTGCTTTTTGGATGGAGTTTGTTCTGACTGGATAAATCTTTGTGGCCCCAGGGAAATTTTCTGGAAAATGTTAGGTGTCAGTGGCCTGAAACATGAAGTCTGGGAAATACGGGATTTAAAGCACAAAAGACAAAGCAGCTGCTTAAAAATTTGCTCTGTGAGAAAGTTGGTAATTTTTTCTCTCTGGTCATGTAGCATGTAAAAGGAGAGAGAAAAATAAAAGTTGACTGTTAAACAGTTTAATGCAGAAATTACTCAGCACTTGTTTTTTCTAAGCTTGAAACCAGAAAAAGTGTTCTGTCCTGTGTTTCCATCATATCTATAGGCAGGGTGAAAGGTCTAGAGTTTTGAGAGAAAGCTAGTAAATTTGGCAGGTTACCAACCTCTACTAAGGTGCATGTTTCCATTGCTTGAAATCCCCAAATGCTTCCATGTGTGGTTGTTTGGAGCACTGCTCTTTTCAGCAGCTAGACACAATCACATGTAAAGGTCACATAGGAAATACACATTGTTTTTCCATTTGATCTTACAGTTCAACCTTGACAGTATCTCAAAACAGAGAACAGCAAAATTGTTAGTACTATAGGATATAGTGTTTTCTATGTAGTCAGCTATGCAGATTGGCACAGCTTCCTGGATTGTAAAGGAATGATGCCAGGTTATGCCAGCATGGAGGTGGGTACATCTATAACTGTGACTTCTGATTTATTTTATTGCCCTTGCTGTAGTGAGGATCCAGTAAGACTCTGTTACTTTGATTTGTGCAAATACAACCAGACTGAAGTATGAAGAATCCTCATCTCTGCAGCTGTTAAATTTATAGAAATATGGTTTCTCAAATGGTACATATAGCTGACAGTTTCTGACATATTAGAGTGTCTCTAAAGCTCAAGACTGTTACATATAATATCGTAAGACATCTCTGTCTTGTCTTTCTTTCCAGGTATCTTTCAGGAGATGCCTTATTATATACCTGTCTTGCACCAAGCCGAAGTAGGAACAACTGTTGGTTCTAAGGTAAAATTTTGATCCTACTGAAAGCAAGAGAAGTTGTCTTGGTGGGAGCCTGACTTTTGGCTGGTTTCTTACAGCTGTTTTCTACAGCATGCTTTGCAATTTGTTTTCTGGATATATCCCTGAGCTTCCTTAGTAAGAGGTGGTAATTTATACATCTGCAGCTTGAACGTACTTTTGGTCACCACCTACAGTCACTATTTCTGTCTGTTCTGCATGACTTCAGGCTAGAAGTCAGTGCAACCAATGGATCCACAGGGTGTTCATGGTTGTCGAGGCAATGTGATCTAATGGTTAGCATGCAGGATCAGAAGCATACTATCTTCCACACACAGGAATATTTATTATATTTATTTATTATATTTAGGTTGTTTCGTGGAGTGAAGAGAGAATGAGATGGCATTTACAGTAAGTTGAAAACTTCATTCTGACATATATGGTCTGGGTGGCTTTTCAACTCAGCCCAAAAAACCAGAGTTCATCTCCTGTCTGAAATTATTAAAAAATATTGTTTGTTTTAGACAACCCTATGAATCTCTGCTCTTATTACTCTAGGTATAGATGTAGGCTTATTGAGTTTTGCAGCTGAATATTTTATTGCCAGAGTGCAAAGGCTCTTGCAGAATGCTGTGGCTAGTATCAAAACAGGATTTTGAGTAACTTCACTGACTTAAAAAAAATCTGCTGCTTTATTTGGTCTGAGGGGTTTTTACTTCAAGCTACATGATTTTTCTCAGCTGTTTTTTTTTTTAAGATGGGTGTTTTATAATTGTTGGACTCATTCCACAATGATTTTGGCTCTCTTCTAACGGCCAGATGTAATCTGGGTCTGCCTGCAGTGAAAGCTATGGAAAGTTGAATTCCCTATACTTGTCAGGAGCTCAGTTACTTTGTTGCCCAATGCATTAAGAAAGCTGCTGACAGTCCAGCTGATTCATTTAAATGGGATATCTTGAATTTTTCCATTGCTCTTCTAATTTATTTAATTCTTGCATGCCGGGTAGCATCTCAGCATGGGCAGCAACCTCCAGAAGAGCTATTTCTTCTGCCTTAGTCTATCCCAAATCATACCCCAGTGTAAACACTGATTGCAAAGACTTCATTTGTCTTAGTTGCGGCCTCATTGTTTGATTGCTCCCCTTACTTGCTGGGGCTGTCAGAGACCTACTATTTCTGTAGGCATCTCTCTGCTTATATACTTAAGTCATTTTATATTCTTTCTTCTGGCAATTTAGTCTCCTGGATTTTTTCTTTAATATATCTTTTTCATTTTTCTTGTCAAAGTCTGTTCCATTGTATTAAGGACACATGAACTCATCTCAAGGTGCCTGAAATATTGTTTTGGCCCTAAAACTCACTCCCTGCCACAACACTGGAAATTATTGCAACTTTTCTGTGTCATTACTTAAAAGGTCCCATTGAACTCAGGAAGGCATGTGTGGCATTTTTTTAGCTGGAGAATACTTATTCAATCCCCTTGTAGAGAAGCAGAGAGTGCAGTCCTAGATCCATTCAAATCCCTGGGCTCCAGTTGAGCTGTGCCTTAGTAGTCAGGTTTTTGGTCTGTATTGGCCTTCCAATGAGCAGAGATGGAAAGCACAAAGCAGGATTTTCATTCCTGTATTCTGGGATGAGAGGCTGAGCTACTGCTTCGGAGAGCTTGCTGTACAGCAAGAGGTAGAGGACCTGGAGGACCAAGTTGTCTTCCTGGTTTTTGCACTGGCTTCCTAAAAGATGTTTGCCTGGCTGTAAAGTAATAAACTTACTCAGCAGCATAGTACTATTTGGATGTGTAGTTTTACTGGTGTATTGAAATTGTATTTAAGGTTCTGGAGATGCATGTCCATCTGGGATATGCTAAGCCCATAAAGTAACAGATAAGCTTTTAAGCTGCAGGCGTATTCAGGTGCCTCAATCAAGTGTATTGCCTGCATGGGGCCTTATTTATTCCCTGTGAATTGTGGTGCTATGTCCCAGTGGGAGTCATCTGATTTGGTGACAAGCCCCACTTAATTCTCCCAGCAGAGAAGTTTGCTGAAATAAGGTGGGTTAAAACAGTTGCCCCCTATTCCTGTCCCCAGTTGAAGAGCAATTTGAACAGCAAAAACTGTCAAGAGTGCTAATTCAGAAGGGCAATGTTGGAAGCTGAAGATAAGAGCATTTATCTTCATGTCAAAACTACTCAGTGTCTTTGATGGCTCCCAACACGCTTTAGCAAGGAGCTTAGGCTGGAGTCACTGGAATGCAAGGAGTCCAGGGGGTAGTGTTTATCCCACTGAAACATGGCATACATCAAATCAATTACACGGTGCAAACGTGTTTCCCGTTGTCACCAGCCAGCATTGCAAACTGCAAGAAAATATGTTCTCCTAGGCACTAGAGGAACCTCCTCTCTTTAGATGCTGATTTAATGTGAAATGTATATTAAAGGGGAGAAGGATGTGGAGAGGGAGACTCTTGTATGTTCTGCAGCAGATTGCCACATTGATCTTGTCATTTAGACAAACACAGCTAGACCTGAGGCTATGAGTCTGTGGGATGTGCTGTGTTTCTGTCATAAATTATCAGCCTCAGAGAAACACGGGAGAAAAAGAGGCACTGTAACAGAGTAGAAAATGTAGTAATAAAGGGACCAGCAAGCCATTTAAGAGCAAATCAAAGCAGTTGCCATTTTGGCTTGTGCTTGCTTCCAACTGCTAGAAATGTGCTCTGTCCTTGCTCCCTCCTCCAGTGAAGCGGTGATAAGAGGAGGCAGGAGTGAGGGCAGGACTGGTGTTTCTGTCATGGCTGCTGCCATCCATGCTGCCTGGTGGGAGTTAAGCTGTTTGGCGTGACCATGTTCCCATGGTACGTGTGAGTCCCAAAGGAGGGCTCAGCCTGCACTGTGCCTGCCCTTGTGCCACTCGTGCTGTGGCTTGCCAAGCCCTCCCTGGTGGCACCTCTGAGCCAGCTCCTCCGTGACCATTTCTCCTCTGAGCCTACAGCCTGAAATTACAACCTGTATTACACATTGCTGATGGCCAGTCTGGGAGCTGATAGGAGCATGCTCATGTTCTGCAGGGACTTAATCCAGGATCAGAAACTTTCCAGGAATAGTTCTTACCATCCTGAGTGTGGTTTAAAAGCCTGTTTTTGTTTAATAAACAATGCTGTGGGAGGCATTGTGCTGATAGGGCCAGGGGGGCACAGCCACATAGCTGAAGTGGCTTGACCAGAAGGTTCAACCAAACAGATAAACTGGCAAATTCTTCCTAAGTAATAGCAGACCTTGGTCATCCCTCTGCCTGGATGTTTGTACCACACTGTCTGGAATGATGTCAACGCCTTGGGATACTTATGTTTCTCCCAAGCAGAGCAAAGACACTAGAGAGCGCCACGTCTTTACAGATGTTGATTTGGGAAGCTGAGTCTGGGTACGTGAGTGCTCCCTGAGGGGAGGACGTGGGAGACAACCTACTCCCGGGACGCAGCCGGGGCTTGCTGCAGTGTGCAGGGAGAGTTGTGTATGGAGAGGTGTGTTCCCTCCAGACACGTGGCGCTGCAGATGGAATGTAGCTTTGCATGTCCTTCAACGAGCACTTTGTCTGTGGGGGAGAAAAGGCAGTTTTGCTGTCTGGAGGAAATCCCCTTATTCTCTTTGCTGGTCGAGGTGATGTATTTGAACCAGCAGACCTTCCCAGCCTTTTGTGCAAACCTGTCATCACATCATCTTGATCACAGGAACCAAGAGAGGGTACCAGGAGGGGTCTGTCCAGCAAACTCCCATCTGAAGAACCTGAAGGTACACAAGTCTATGGGACCTGATGGGATTCACCCACAGGTCCTGAGAGAGCTGGCAGATGCAGTTGCTCTGTCCATGATATTTGAGAGGTCATGGTGGTCTGGTGAGGTTCCTGCTGGTTGGAAAAAAGGAAACATAGCCCCTTTTTAAAAAGGGGAAAAAGGAAGACCCAGGGAACTACAGGCCGGTCAGTGTGCCTGACAAGATTATGAAGCAGATCCTCCTGGAAAATCTGCTAAGGCACATGGAAAATAAGGAGGTGATTGGTGACAGCCAACATGGCTTCACTAAGAGCAAACCATGCCTGACCAATGGCTAACCTACACAGAGATGGTGGATGGTGGCAGAGAACTGACGTCATCTACCTGGATTGTGCAAGGCATCTGACACTGTCCCACATGACATCCTGGTCTCCAAACTGACAAGGCAGGGATTTGACAGATGGATGACTCGGTGCATAAATAACTGGCTGGATGGCTGCACCCAGAGAGTTGTGGTCAATGGTTCAGTGTCCAAGTGGAGATCAGTGACAAGTGATGTACCTCAGGGGTCAGTATTAGGACCAGTGCTGTTCAATATCTTTATTGGAGACATGGACAGTGGGACTGAGTGTATGCTCAGCAAGTTTGCTGATGATACCAAGCTCTGTGGAGTAGTTGACACCCAAGAGGGAAGGGAGGCCATCCAGAGGGTCCCTGACAGGCTGGAAAGGTGGGCTAGCACCAACCTCCTGAAGTCCAACAAGGCCAATTGCAAGGTTCTGCACCTGGGTCGCCACAACTCCAAGCACAAATACCAGCTGGGGGAAGAATGCCTGGAGAGCAGCCCTGAGGGGAAGCACCTTGTGGTGGTAGTAGATGAGAAGCTCAACATGAACCACCAGTGTGTGCTGGAGCCCAGAGAGCAACTGCATCCCAAGCTGCATCAAAAGAAGTGTGGCCAGCAGGGCCAGGGAGGTGATTCTGCCCCTCTACTCTGCTCTGGTGAGATCACACCTGGAATACTGTGTGCAGTTCTGGTGCCCTCAGCACAAGAAAGATATGGACCTGCTGGAGAGGGTCCAGAGAAGGGCCACAAAGACGATCAGAGGGCTGGACCAGCTCTGCTATTGAAGACAGGCTTAGGGAGTTTGGGCTTTTCAACCTGAAGAAATGAAGACTCTGGGGAGACCTCATAGCAACCTTCTGGTACCTGAAGGGGCTACAGGAAAACTAGGGTGGGGCTTTTCACCAGAGAGGACAGTGATAGGACAAGAGGTAATGGTTTTAAACTGAAAGAGGGAGATTTAGGTTAGACATAAGGAAGAAATTCTTCACCATGAGGGTAGTAAGATGCTGGTTATCTAGGGAGGTTGTGGATGCCCCCTCCCAGGAGGGGCAGGCTGGGTAAGGCTTTGTGCAGCCTGGTCTAGTGAGAGGTGTCCCTGCTTATAGCAGGGAGGTTGTAACCTGATAGTCTTTAAGGTCCCTTCCAACCTTAACCATTTTATTATTATTCCTAACTCATTTTTTATTGTTTTGTGGATGTTTTATTGCTATTTCTGAAAACATTTCACACTGGAAAGACTCAAAAATAGTAAAAGAGAAAGAAAATGGTAGAAAAGGAAAAAAGTGGTAGTGAAAATATGTTTAGGAGGAAAACTTTTTATTACAGTTGCCAGCAGGAGGGAAAAGAATCATAGAATCATCAAGGTTGGAAGGGACCTTAAAGATCACCAGGTTCCAGCCCCCATGCCATGAGCAGGGAACCCTACCACTAGACCAGGTTGTGCAAAACCATTTGCAACAATGTCTTAAAAACCTCCAGGAATGGGGCATGAACAACCTCCCTGGGAAACTCATTCCAGTTCCTCACCACCCTTATAGAGAAGACTTTCTCTCTAATATCTAACCTAAATCTCCCCTCTCCCAGTTTAAAACCATTACCCCTTGTCCTATCACTATCTTCCCTGATGAAAAGCCCCTCCCCAGCTTTCCTGTAGGCCCCCTTCAAGTACTGGAAGGCTGCTCTAAGGTCTCCCTGGAGTCTTCTCCAGGCTGATCAGCCCCAACTCTCTCAGCCTGTCTTCATAGCAGAGGTGCTTCTGCCCTTTGATCATCTTGGTGGTCCTTCTCTGGGCCCTCTCCAACAGGTCCGTATCTTTCTTGTGGTGAGGGCACCAGAACTGTACAACCTCTCTGTTGTTATTGATATATTTAGACATTTAATTGAAGAAAAAATCATACCTGGGTGCATCTGAATGGATAGTTTTTCCTGCCCTGTTTTGACCTTCCTCAGTTCTCCTTTGCATTACTGCTAGCTCTGCCCCTTAGGCTGTGTCAGAGGCATCTGGAAATAGCAGATAAGCAGGAGCCTTGGGGCAGTGCAGCTTGGGAGCAGCAGCCACTGGCTGGAGGGCAGGAGGCATCTGTATGCTTTGGGGGAACTATATGGGCATGAGGAGCTGCTGTGTGCTGGGAGGAGTTCCTTTCCAGGGGGAAGCCAGCAAAAGGTGAATCTGCACCTATGTGATTTGAGTACAGTCCTCTCTCCTTTCCATGCTAGGGGGATGTCACCTATCCAGCACAGATCTAGGCTGATGCTTACCAGGAAGGCAGTGGGCAGCAGGTTACTGACTGCAGAAACAACTTTTCACAAAGTCCCTGTCGAGATTTTACCTATTTGTTTGGGGAATGTTCTGTCTATGCAAATCCCTGAGCACAGGGAAGAAAACAACCCTGGGCACAGGGCTCCTGAAATGAAGAAAAATGAACCCTAAATTAGAAAAATAAGTGAAGCATTTGGACCCAGAAATATTAGAGTGGAGTGGATGTGTTGAGTGTAGTTTTAAAGATTCCTTCCCATTCCTTAGTGCAGTGGTTGAGACACTGTTGGGAAGGATGAAGTGCTGTCTCTGAAGGCTCGGTATCCTGTTAAGTGCCCTGTGTTATCTGTGTAATATCAGAAAATCATTGCTAATTAGGCAGAAACACCCTCAGACATCACACTCAGCACCCAGTGAATAGTTTACTGTGCATTTACACGTGCAGGTATGAATTGCACTTACACGGAGCATATATGAGTTATGTTATTCTGATCTCTTATACTGCCCGTCCACTCTTTACCCTAGAAAGCTCTGATGTTGACCAGTTTTGATCAAATCTGGCCAAGGGGTAAAGGTCTGAAAAATAATTTTTCCTTAAATCAGTGTAAGGAAATCTGATTTCCTTAAATCAGAGTAGAAGCCGCCTGTAGGAGTGTGGTCCCTTAGGAAGGGCAGCCCCGTGCCTAGTCTGGGAAGGAGGTAGTTTCTGGGATCCTGCAGCTTCTAGCTTCTTTATCCAAGGAGTAGTAGTAGGAATAAAGATAATAGGAAGAGTTGGAATATTTGTGATGGGGAATATTGCCAAACTGCAAATATTCCGCAAATATTTGGCTGGGGGAGTAAGACATGTATGATAGAAACCTTCAGAAAACCAGATTTTATGGTTCTACTGCTCAGTGAACAATGTGTTTACTAGGAATGTTGCATTAAAACAGGATTTATCCATCAACAACTGTGATCAGTGTGTGCTGTGTTGTAAGTGGGCAGGAGACTTTTGCCTGCATTAAATTAAGGAGTGCAGTGTTATGAATAGTTTCCTTACTTAGGATGGCATTACTCCAAGCCTCAAGGTAATTTATACCTCAGGTAGTCATGCTGTTGTTTAACAAGGCTAAATATGGAGAAATGAGAGCCTGATGTGGGACCATATGCTGTGTAAGCAACAGCAGAGTTTAGGATGGATAGCTCAGTGTTCTTTATATTCTAGTAACATGCATAAGCAGATTTTTTTTTAAATTGGATTTTGGGACAAAGCACAGCTGGGACAAAGCTTTAGCAGGAATTTAAATGCTGCTGCTTATTAATGCTGCGAGTGATCATTTGCAAGTTCTAGTTTTTTCTTTGCTGTTTACTGCTCTGACAGCCATAGACTTACATAGCATTTTGCAAACATAAGATTTTTAGAGAAAATCAGTGGCTACTTCTTACAGCCTTAGAACGAAGGTATTTTACCAAACCTGTGGAAAGTATCTAGCAAGGCAGGAGAATTTAGCCACAAGTTGGTAAAGGT
>NW_009952566.1:492637-494452 GCF_000747805.2 Chaetura pelagica
AAAGAGTGGGTGGGAAGCAAGAGAGACTGAGAGTAAGTATCCTTATGGTCAGTGTGAAAACAGCAAGTTGGAAGAAAGTCACACACACACACGACTTAACCGTTTTTCTTCTCTTTGCTTAAGAGAACTGGTAAAAAAGTGTATTTGGCAAATGAGTTATCGTGTCAGCCCCTCCGGAAAAGAAAACCTTTTTGAGCAAGAAAAGAACCATCCTTTCTCAGTTATTCTGTAGGGTTTTTTAGTGTTTTGGGAATAATGGTAATTTGGGGATTTTTTAAAGTTTGGGGTTTGTTGGTTGGTGTTCTGTTTGGTTGGGTTTGGTTTGTTGGTTGGCTTGTGTGTTTTTTTCAGAGAAGAAAGGAGGGAGGGTGTAGAGGCATTAATTGGTTGCGTCTTCCCTGCTTTTTTAAAGATTTCTGATGGAAAAAGAAAACCCAGTGATCATCCTTAGTGCACATGGGATTCATAGTATTTGGCACAAGGCAGCACACAAGATGAAAGTGTGTCTCTTGACAGCCAGCTTTGTGTTGGCAGCCTTTACTCCAGGCAACAAATTAATCCACTCAACTGTGTTCTGCATAATTGTTGATACTGTCTTAATTGGTACCATACGTTTCTCTGTGTCGACATGTCCATCATGTTAATGTCTAGGGACTGTTGTTTCCTGCCAACTCGGGAACAGCACAGCCTACTCTGTCCTAGCTGAACTCCTACCTAAAATGCCTCAATAAGAAATCTGACTTCATGGCAAAGGGAAAACGTAGAGCCATGTTAGGGCATGACTCAAAATTCATGGGGAAAAATGTGACTCCTGATTTCAACAGTATTTGGAGGTGACTGAGCTCTTTCAGGACTCTCTAAAAGCAATCCAGTTCAGCTGAAGTCAAGTCCAAAGGTAAAGGAGCTTATTCTCCTGCTCCCAGGAAATCAGTAGTGGGAGCTGGCAAGTATTTCCAAACGTGTCACAGTGGGGTGTCCCGGGTAAGGCAGCTGCAGAGCTAATTGACCCCACCGCACTGGTGGTTTTGTGGATTGGGATTAGCATTTTGAATTTCATCTATTAAGGAACTGACAGCCAAGGCAGAGCCGGGAGTGCAAGTGCAGTCTGCTCTCCCTCCAGGTCCTCCGTAAGCCGTGGTAACAGGGGAGGGAGGAAGGAGGAGGGAGAGCTGGGTGCACGCCAGGGTGAGGTAGCTGTGTGTGAGCATTGGTACTGTCTGCTCCTGAGAGGAAATTACCATCTTATTACCAGGCAAAGGCATCACTGATGCCTTCGGTGTTGACAGGGTGGAGGCACTAGGAAGCATTACTGGATGCAGTTGTCTCTTAAGTCAGCCTCCAAAAATCACGAATTAGACGCTGTATTAAAAGGGCCCTTCTGACCCTCTCTGGCCACTTCCACATCTAAAGATACACAACTACTTTGTTTCACTAAGGAGTTGTATGTCTGCGGTCTTTAAAGTTTAAAAAAGTTTAAAGCTTTAAAGCAGTCAGGATTTATAGGATAGTGTCGTGATTTGGGTTCAACACGACAACAAAGAACAGTCCCCCCCCCACACACACACACACTGGGATGAGGGTTCTTCACCAATTAAGGTCTTGAGCAAAACAGACTCAACTTGGGGAAAAAATAATAATTTCACACTAATCACACTCAGGACACAGACAACGCACAGAACAGGGCTTGCATATGTTACCCCACCCCTCCCTTCTTCCCGGGCCCAAATCCCTTTGTTCCCCGTTTCTCTTCCTCCTTCCTCCCAGCAGCACAGGGGGACAGGGGATGGGGTTTAGAGTCAGTTCACAGGCTGGGGG
>NW_009952566.1:494796-534315 GCF_000747805.2 Chaetura pelagica
AGGTGTTAGAGCTGTTCTTTCGTATGTTAATCGCTGAGGCGCATCTATTGTCGCTCTAATGGATCTTTGGCTGGTTTTGGAAGCAGGAGGAGCTTCTTACCGGAGCCACGCCTGTGGCCCTTCCCCCACTACCAAAAAACCCACCAAACCAGAACATTCCTGGCCACTCACTTAACTTCCCCAGTAGTCAGGATCTATAGGATAGGCATCTCACTGAGGGCTATATGGAAAGTGTATTAGTTTTGTGTTCAGAGGAATGCTGGCACCATGCACAGTACGTAAGGCATGAGCCAGCAAACTGACTGATAGTGATCAAATGTTGAATAACTTTTTACTCTGTTAGTGCCACCCATGCTAAGCATTGAATTATTTGGGATGGAAAAAATGGCATGTGATTATTAAATGTGAAGCTTTATTATAAGGTAAAAGTGCAAGAAGGGGAAATAATGTTTGCACAGGCAACCTCGCTTTGAACACCTCCTGGTGCTAAGTTACTTGACTTTGCTTCTGCAATGGAATTTTTTGCTGCATTATTGCCTGTGCACATACACACACTTACATATGTGCTTTCTCATTTCCTTCCTCTGCTCCTATAGTTAATTGATATGAGCTACACTTCTTTACATAATTTTATGTGCCATCTTGTTCAAGCTTTTGGCCAATTTTAAGCAACAATATTTATGTAGAGATGAGAGAAAGAAGGCTTCCTGTCCTTTTGTAAAGCCGTCTCTGAATATTTAAGCTACTGTCAGTGTATGGTTGAAAAGCTCATTTAAGAGAGCAGCCAAAACATGTAAAAATGTTTTGTTCTGGTTTTAAATTCTAATATTGACATTTGGATCTGGAGAAGAGAAAAGCAGGAGTGGAATAAGGAAGATCTTTGGCATGGATTTTTTTCAAGTGTGTCTAGAAAACAGAAGTCTACTAAGCTATAGTTTTTATTTAAGAGTCCTGGCATTCTTAGAAACCTGTTTTTGCATGTGGAGTGCAGTGGCAATATCAAATCAATATGCCAAGAGAAATGGGAAGGCTGTGGGCTGCCTTACCCTTTGTGGTTCCCAGGAATTGGTATTGGGAAATTAATAAAAGCTGCTTCAGCAAATTGAAATGAAACGCAGATGAAATGGCTGAACTAAAGGAAAACCTTTATGAAAAAAAAAAGGCCACATAAGACCTCCAAACTATTTCTGGCATCTCTCTGTACACCTTTGGTGTGCCAAAGCACATTTGCAGTCCTGAGAGTGTCCTGCCTGATGCAACTTCAGTCTCAGAATCATGCATTCCCACAGCTTCCCTCCCAAATCCTTTCTACTCTCAGCACTTCAAGGGTTCAGGGAACATCTAAGAAACACAACATTTCTAGGTGGCAGAGAGAGGTGTAGGCTTCATGCATAGAGGAATTATAGTCACTAAACTGGCCTAATAAGAGAAACGGCTCAATAAGTGGTTTGAGATTTCACACTGAGTGCGCTCAGCAGCTTGTCTGCCACTTGGAGGCTTCCCCCAGTTCCTGGGAGCAGAACAGGATTTGGCCCCAGCACTGCTGGTGCTTGTGCAGAAGCAACCCCCTCCCTCTTTTAGTGCTGGCAAAGTCAGTGCAAGTCATTGCTCTGATGCCAGCGTGGCTGGGAACAGGGAAGCAGGCAGGAACTGCAATCCCAGGGCCATAATCACACGTGTCTTCTGGGGGAGAGCCCAGCAAGTGCATCCCACCAGATGCCCTGCACTGTCAGGTGCTGCCTAAGTGTCCTTTAAGCATCAATTAGTGCTGACTTGCTTTAGCAGCTGGTGGTATTGTGGTGTAAAATCAAACTAAGAATCCTTGAGCTGCTGCTTGCAGGGACAATGTGTTTCTGAAGGCAGAAAACCTGTACATTTATTTTTATTTTAAGAGCCACCCAGCCCTCCCAATGACTCCTTATAAAGCAGTGTCTGGGGGCCTTTCATTTCTGCACTTGTCTTGTGTGCCTGTGAAGAAATCATCTTAGCCAGGCTTTCTAGAGAGCTCTGAGACACTTCTCTGCACTTATGCTGTAGCAACAACTCTGTGAAGAATCCTCAAAGATGTGATTAAGCCTGTTTTGCCAGCATTTGAAGTGGAGATTACATCATCTTATATATATATATAAAGTCATAGCAGTCTTCCATTTCATAATACGTATCACTGTGAGGGAGACTTGAACACTGCATCTGCTGATCAGATTCATAGTGCAGCACTGCCTTGTTAACCTACAGCTTTAATTGCATGTGGTAGCAGTTTTTTAGGACAGGAAGCATATATTTTCCAACTGGATCTTTATTTAAGTTGAGTAAGGAGTTGGAATTTGTACAGGGTAACATGTCTAATGTAGTTACTTGAGCATGTGGCAAGATCACTTAGGGACCTCAAATGATAACAAACTGGGCTGCTTGATGCTTCTAAATTAAATGTTGCTTTTCATGAGCATTCTCTTTAAAAATATATTTCTATTATAAAATAATCAGATGCGTATTTTTTTCCCAACTGACTAAAATGCAATTGTGTTCTCCAGTCCTATTTTTCTAGATTTTTGTTGCAATTTTATAGGAGAAGAAAAGTTCTCAAACAGGTTTGGCTCAAACACTACGGCGGCCTTTGGTTTCTTCTGCTTTTGACCAAGTCTAAATGTGACTTATCCCCAAAAGAAGTCACTTCTGGAAATAGGGAGGCTTATTGCCAGCTGAGGGAGGAATGGTGCCATTTTCTTATCACTTCATGTAGGCTGTAGTTGTGGATGCTTGGTCTGCCAGAGACCAGAGAGCCTTCACCTGCCTGTTGGCTCCTGTCTTGCCCTCCATAAACACCATCAGCCAGTCCACCCTTGCTCAGCTTCTGAGGGATTGGTTTCAGCCCCAGCCAGAACCCTTGTAAATCACGTATTTAAAATGTTTTACAAGCCCATGTGCTAAATGGGAAACGTGCACACAGGGTGCATTGTTCACGTACGTCAAAACCGAAGCCAAAACCAGCAGGAGAATGGGACTGAGGCCATGTAAAAGCCCAAGGGAAAACAGTTCCCAGTCATGCAACTGCACAACCATAGGCCTCTTCACAGGTTGCTGGGTGGTTGCTGCAGCTGCATTCAGGTCTCAGAAGCCTCTTAATTTGGATACATGTTAAGGTGACCCCAAAAGCACCTACGAGCCAGACAAATTCAAATCCCTAGTCACTGAGCAAAGAGACTGCTGATGGTAACAAAGATGAAGGGATCACCTTCCCCCAGTGCTGGAAGGAAGAGAGCAGGGTCCAGGCAGAGGAGAGCAGGGGCCACTGGATGAGCTAAGGGGGAAAGGCAGCCAAGCACCTCAAGGGGTAAGATGGGCTGTCTCCTAGGTTTGCAGGATGAGGCTGTTCATTGGGGAGCCACAAATCAGCATGACCCCAGAGTCAAGAGGAAAATGTCCTGAGAACTCACTACAGCAGCGCAGTTTTGGGCTTAAAACCTGGGAATGGGTTTCCCAGTAGCTGCAGGCATCGATGCAAGTGGCTGGGCTGCTCTTCCCCTGCAGCAGGAAACCTTGTACCCTGCCATTTAAATTAAGCTGGCACAGGCCTCGAGGCATTTTGTGCTTTCATCCTGACCCAGCTAAACCTTGCCTACTTTTTTTTTTTTTTTTTTCATGCAGACAAGACTGAGGACTTGTTAAATGGGGAGAAGTAATCTTACGTTCAACATAATTATAGTATTTATATTTTAAGAAACAACTTTAAATAGTTTAAATGTATAGCTGTAAAAATTACTTACATATTTTAGATAGCATTGTATCCATTCACATAAGTCTGTCTTTTTTCCCCCAGGTTAAACTTGAACTTCATAAGCACTGATGATATGAAAAGATACAATTAAATAAACCTATCTAAAGAAATTAAGTGCATTAGGATGCTGCCAAGCTTTGTGCAGGGCTTACTTCTCTTACCTTTTCTTCACTGTTCCATCTAGGCTTTCTTCCAAGAGCTCTTACACCTTGTGTAGCTTTCCTGGCCTCGCTGAAGCTGCATCCCAGTGTAAGGTGATCTCAGATGTAGCCGTGGGAGTTGAACCTTTGATCCCTGTGCTAGAGTCTGTGCCTCACTGGGGTGGTAACATCTAAAAAGACATGGAAGCATCACATAAATGTAAGTTCAAGAGCTGATTTCAACATCGTGTTAAAAGACAGAGCAGGGTGCAGGAGATCTAGGCTTTTGTATCAGGATTTAGGGTGAGGCATAGTGGGGTATCTAACCCCAGCTTGTATGTTAGCTTTCCTAGCAGTTAATTAATTGTTAGGGCTAGAATGGTTTTCAGGTTGGCTTTTGTCAGCTGGTGGTGGTGCTGACCACCTGTGATTTTGTTGCTGAAGTGTGTTTTTGGCAAGCAGTGATTCTCCTGCTGTCCTGGTAGCTAATAGCTGAGGACTGTGCTTCTCACCAGGGAGGGTCTTTACTTAAGAGTTGTGCTGAGATAGGTGACTTAGAGAGGTCTAACCTGCAGTTACTGCAAATTCTCAGTGGTGACAACTTGGGGACCTCAGACCAGGATTTTCATTGACTTTGTTTTATGAAGGGTGTTTTTTTCATTGTTAAATGGGTATTTCAGCCTTCATGTTCCCCAGATGAGTTGAGGTCAGCAGGAGCACCCTGCAAGACCAAGCTGGGCACGTTGGGCTGTGAGATGTGATTTCTAGGCAGTGCTGCTGAGATGTTTTACACGTTGACATCAAACTGCTGCTCTCCAATGTCTGCAGCTGTCTGAGGATGGAAGGGTAGTCAGAAAGCTGACTTCTTGGACCTAAGCCCACCATATTTCTTCCCACAAGGGAGGAAATTGTAAAAGTTGTTAGAGGCTGGAATGCATGGAGGAGGGGGAGCAAAAAGTGCAGGGCAAGTAGAAATGATCCATCAGAGTCAGTGTGACTCCCTTGGCTCACTGCTGGCAAGAGCCATCCTAATGGTGGCCACACAGGAGCCTCTTTTTTTGTAGCCAAGCCTTTGCAGCTTCTTGTGCCAGGCATCTGAACTGGCACTAGCTCCTTTGCTTTGTAAGTACTAATTTTCAGTCTGCTCTGTGGACTTCTAGATTTGACAAGATGAAGCTGGTCTTTAAGGTAACTTGTACCTGGTTCAAGCCAATTCCTAGGTCTGGTCATGTATTTCCTAGGTGTCACTTGGCTGAGGGCTCAGTCAGCCAGTACAGTGGATTTGGTGTCTGTGACAGGCTGTGGATATACTGCTACAGGAGGCAGGCAGGAAAAGAAATAGTGGCAAATACCTTGCTCAAAAGTGCCCTTTTTGGGTTAAGAAAGAGCAACAGGTTAAAAGAGGCTGATGGGAGTCTCTGCATGTTCCTACTCCAGCCCCAGCTCAACAGAGGTCCAACTGGATCAAGTTGCTTGTGATGTGTTTACTTGATGTTTAAATATCTCCAAGAGCAGGGGTCCCACCACCTATCTGCACTCCATTCCAATGTTTTACCACCTTCATGGTCAAAGCACTATTCCTAATGCCTAAGTAGATTTTCCTATCTTGCACATTGCCCCTTGTCCTTCCCCTACACACCTCTAGGAGGAGCCTCACTCTTTTTCCACCATAACCCTCCACCAGTATGGGGTGAACTGGGCACTTGGCCTGTTTCTCAAAAGCAAGATGAGGTGAGTGAATAGCTCTGTAAAGCCAGCTAGTGTTCTGTGCACGAGGACAGTGAGGTCATGCTGATGGTGACAGTACTTTGTGTTGGCGAGTTCATTATTAATTGTGTTGTTTAGACGTTAGTGCTCTCTTTGTGGTGCACTAAACAACTGCAGTTTAACAATGCAGAGCTCTCTGGGTTTAGAGAATCCTTCTGGGTCCTGTCTTTCATTAAATATGTTCTGCCATGTGTGCACAGCATTCCTTTCCACTTAGCCAGCCATCCTCCTAGGTTTTCAAGCAAGCCAGGCCATTGAAATATTTACATTTTTCTATAGCACTTGGTCTGTACACAGTGAAACAAGCATGGCACTCGCTGAGAAGTGGTGGGACTTGGATTCTGTGGGATTCACCTGCTCATGTAGAAGTGTGTCTGTTGCTATGAAACTTCTGAGCAGGCCACAGAAAGAAGCAGTGTGTTGGAACAGTGTATCTAGATGTCATTCCAAGCAGCACATTGTTAACATTATTTTACTTGTAGGAAAAGTCCTTTGTTTTAAAGACAGGTGTGGTAGTCATTCAAGATGTGTTTGACACAGTTAAAGCCCACTACTTAGCAAGATTATAATAGATCCCCTCACCACTGCTTCAGGCTGCTTGGGTAGTGTTAGAGGTGTCTTCTCTCCTGAGTCAATGTTGATCCTTCACCCACTCCCCTGCACTCTGCTTATGTCAGCTCTGTGATTGATGGTGCAGAATCTGGCCTTTGGGGCTTATCTTGCTGAGCAAAGGTTTGTTGCTTCTGTGTGCACATTTGTTGTTCCCTGTTCTTTGTACCCCAGTTTCAGAGCAATCATGGCAGCCAAGGGGAAAGCAAGCTCAAGGGGAGCAACCAGGCCGTGGCCCACATACAACCTAGGGCACGTGCTCCAGTCCTACAGCACTGTAAGTGCTCACTGGTGCAGGGTTTTGCTGGAATTTCCTGGATCCAGGTGTCGCAGTTCCACTGAAATTCACTGGGATTCTGGCTCCAGGCACTCTGTCACATGCGCTGTGCTGTTACAAGTGAGGCTTAAGTAGCTACAGGGATTTTCCAGCATGCCTAGGCACCTCAATCCTGTTAGTGTCAGTGTAAGGTAGCAGCCTTGGTGTGTTCGAAAATCCCTCTAGACATTTACTGCAACACTCCTCAGCCAAACCCCTCAGCCAGGCTCCTTTTCCTTTCAGCTGTTCTGGGATATCCCTGGAGATAGAGACAACAGAAATGCAGGAATCGGGCCCTAAAACTGCTGAACTCCTACCTAGTTGTCCTGAAAGACTGTAAATACTCTCCAGATGTTAAGAAAAAGTAGCTTATCTGTCTTCCTCTATTATAAGGGAAAACCTTGGACTGAATTTATATCAATTTATATATTTGTGTTATATAAATATATATTGGTGTAGCTAAGCAGAGTACATATTACACTGTCTGATGTGTCCACTGGAAGTCAAGAAACTGTCTGTAGAAGCGTTCCCCTGTTCTACTGAATGAATGTATGAATTTGATTGTATATATTCTTTCACACGTGGGTGTGCATCTAAATGGAAAAATACATCTCTGTAGGCTCTTATCTATGATTCCTATAGACTCCCATCTGACATTTCTATTTGTACTGTATGTATGATCTGTCTCTCTGCACAGTGAGCTTGTGAGCATTACTACATGTGTCTGATATATAGAATGGTAAAGTGTCTGTGGGTTTTAGAGAAATTTTATTTTTTTATTTTGATGCATATAGATGAAGTGACTTATCAAGATGACCCTCTGAGGAGTGCACTTAAGAGCTCTGGAGAGCTTGAGGGTGGTATGTACAGTGTGGGGACACCTCTGAACTGCCTTGCCATCCCACCGAAGCTGATGTTGATGTTAAATGACTTGATGCTGATTGCATTATTGCAGCAAATACTAAATGATTCTGATGTTGAACACTTTCAGTCCTACCTTTCTTGATAACTCTATGTTAATATTAACATTAATTATTCCTGACTTGCAGTGCTGTTGAATGTTGATAAAGGCTGAATTGCTGCTTGAAATGCTGATCCTGACAGTCCTGTGGCAGGCGCTAAAATGTGATTTCCAAGTCCTAGGGGAAAAGAAAGAATACATTACTACTTCTGATTAGAAGGCTTCAGAAGAAACATATTCTGGTCACATCTTGTGGGGCACTCGCCCGAATCCCTCCTGCTTTCGGTAGCCGATGCCTTTGCAGAAGACATAAAAAGGAATATACACTTCACTTTTTTTATTTAAAATTTTATGGTGATTGCTGATGTGCAATCAGTTCAGCATGTATAAACAGTACCCTACAAGAAAGATGCTGTGTGTACATGAAGCAGTGGGCATTTCCTTCACCTGTGAGACCTGATGCATGAGAGTAAAGCTTATGGAGCAAACACAGAGACCACTTCTGCTGGTATCGCCTTCCTTGCATTTTGGATCTGAACTTTTTGGCTGCCGATTTGCTTATGGCCCATTTGTGTGCACCTACAACTTACCTCAGGTGTCTCTTGTGTGACACTGAGATTTTTGTGATGTAAAGAATATGTGAACTGCACACAAAGTTGAAGACTGCCAGGACAGGGAAATTACAGTCCTTAGTTTCCCAATTAATTGAATGAAATATTGGAAGGAAAAGGGTTTGCAACGAAATTAACAAAAGCCCCTGAGTAGCTAAGGAAGCCTCAGCCATAAAAAGATCTCAGTGGTGACCTCAAGTACTGCCTCTTTCAGCTGGGGGTTCCTGCATGGGCATATGCTCTAATGAGCACCCATTAAAGGCTGGATTAATGCAGGGTCCCATCAGCTACGTTCAGCTGAGGTCCTCCAAATTCCCCTCTTCTTAGCTGCTGCAGGAGGAAATAAGAAGCTGTGACGTCTCTCAATACCTTCACCCCTCCACAAAGTCTGGATGACCTGTGTATCAGGGGAAGGGATGAGGAAGAGATGAGAGATGTTCATAGAGTGAAGTTTGGGGGAGGAAGAGGTACCTTCTTCCACTGTCCTGCACAGGCAACCACTCTGGCCTTCACTGTAGGAAAACAAACAACCCAAACATCTCTTAGAGGGTGTTTGAGGTTTCTGTTTGTTTATTTCTTTCAGGAAGCAAGCATCTGGCATATGTGTGCAAACATCAATGAGTCATTTAAAATATTCTCAGTGCTACAGTAGCGAAGCTGGGATCTTCCAGCTACAAGAAGAAATGTGATGGAAGGAGCAGGCAGACCCTGAAGGGACTGCTTTCCAGTCATGGGGAAGGGGGACATGTACCTCCCTCCTTTTCCTTCCTCAGCTCCACTACCAAGGACATTTCCAGCCCTCTAAAATGCCTTGGTGAGGACTCTGAAATCCAAGTTTAAATGAATCTCTTTGAGACTGCTCTGCCTTCCATAGAAAACTCAGTGCTTCCTAGTGGGTCTATCCAAGAAAAGCAGCTTATTTCCGGCACTGCACAGGACCACAAATAGACTTGCCAGTGGGGAGGCAGAAGTGTGGGTTGCTCTAGCTCTGTCCTTTCCGCTGTGTCAGCTGGCAGCTGGAACCAGTGGAATAAATTAAAATTCATAAATATATAAAAAGTAAAGCTCTAAAGACTCAGCTGCTTTCTCTGAGGTTTATGAGCAGCACAGAAGGCTGGAAAGCTCTGGCTGGAGCAGTGTTTGAAAGCCACGAGACATGGGGGATCCATTGCAATGCTGGGATTATAGAAACTTCTGGAGTTTCTTTACAGAAGGCAATTTCTTAGTATAAATTGAACACTTAACTGTCTGGCAGCATAACATTCAGGGAATTCCAGTTTTGGGAGCAAGACCTCTTCCTGCTTTAGATTTATTTCTGGGAAGGAGGTATAAGCTAACTCTCCCAATAGGAAAAGATACTCTTATATCAGTTTACACTTTCAAGATAAATATCTGTGGCAGTATGATTATGTTGTGTTGGTTGTGCCAAGCATTTTACTTCTGTAAATAAGCCCACGTGCTTAAAAGCTATTAGAATGAAGCTACTGTGCCATATACAAATACTTGATCTTGTTTACTGCTTTGATTTTTCTATTCCTGCTTCTCAGGCCTTTACTATAGAAAGGGAAGCAAGAACTGAAGCAACTGCAGCACCTGGGATGTGTTTAAGAAATGGAGAAGACTGTGTGATCCAAGCATCTGCGGAAATGACCCCCACACACCTGGGGAGACTCTCTCTTCCGTTTCTTCTCTCTGTCCTAGTGAATTCATTAATCTTCCCAATTGCTTCTTGTAGATGGCTGCTAAATCACACATAGACACATTCATGGGAGGGAGAAGAAAGCCTTCCTCAGGCAGTGATCAGCAGTAAAGGGTGGTCGAACAGACCTTTGTGTCTGCTGCTGCAGAGTAGGCTCTAGGCATTGCATGCAGGTCCAGCACCTCTGTTTCTGGAAGTAATTTGCATGTGAGTAAAAACAATATCTTTTTAATTTATTCTCACTTCAGATGCTTTAGACGCAGTTTATTTCCTTTCACCTTTGGAAACAGCTGTGCCGATGCTGTGGGGTTACTGTGGTACGAACTGTGTCAGTTCTAGAAGCATTTCATGCTGCAACAGTGTGCAGATGAGCCTTCCACATCCCTCCATCTTCTGGTGTCTACAGTTCCTTGTGGACAGCTGGGTCCAGGCTCCAGGATACAAAGAAAAAGCATATTTCCATCTGTCAGGGCTCTTTTACAGAAAGGAAGCAGCTGCTTCATCTCCCGTGATGGACCTCAGATGCCTCCCAGAGACTGCTTCAGGGTTTCTTCATCATCCCACATGCTTTGAATGGAGGATGGCTTGATTTTGTCCAGGATGTTTCATACTTCTAAATACTGCATGCTCTAGAGTGCTGTGTGGCTGGAAGGTTAGAACTGAACCATGCAGAGATGTATGTGAAGGATCAGTGAAGCACCTTCTCAACATGATTAATGAAGAGGGAACCAGGGTGCCTGAAATGGGCCAATGTTGCAGGGAAGGATTTTGGTGGTCTTCTCTTGTAGTGCTACTTGGGAGGCTGAAAAAGGACCAATGCATGGGCAAGAGAGAGCAAACAGTCAGCCCCAGAGCTAGAAATATAAGAGGGGTGGATGAAAGAGTGGAAAAACAGGAGAAGTGGTTGCTGAAGAGGCCACAAAGCATCTGAAGAAGAGTCTTTCTGCAGAGACAGTCTGAGTTTCTGCATCCAGGCTGGTGCGATAATTAATCTTTTGTGATTCTGACAGATCCCTGCAGAGGAGCAGAAACAAAAGATCATCATCTGACAGTGATTAATGTGTCATTAATTGTCAGACTAAGATTTTGGAAAGTGGGTAAATAAGCCGTAGGCCAGGCTGTTGATTGTGTTTGGGAAAACTGCAGAGTATCCCAGCATGGAGGGAGCTGGGCTTCAGCACTTACCACAGGCACTTACTATGTTTTGTTACTTCTCTGAAACCACCCTCTTCTCACAACAGGAGGAGAACTGGGCATGCAATTTCTGAAATAAAGTTCTGCCTCAAGCCTTGTTTATACTGAAAAAGTGGCAAAAGGCACAGCTGATCCCAGCCTGTGTTGCCCTGGGATCTGTGCAGGGTATAGGAAGAGGCTGAGCAATGGCTGCAGTTTGCTACTGTCATCCAGGACACTGTGACACTGCAAAGCATCTGTAAAGGAGAAAAACACATCTCTTGCTGTACGTTCATGCACCTGTGGCTGGCTTTAAGGTAACTGCAGGCTCTGCCATGTCTGCTGGAGAATGCTTCGGCTTGGATCCAAGAGAGGCCTCAGAGTGGCTGAACACTTGGCATCCCTCGCCAGGTGCCAAGGATGCTGTGGCAGCGTGAGCCAAGTCATGCACCTGGGGCAAAGGGCAAGGCCCAGCTCCCTGCCTGGGAATTGCCTGGGGTAGCCAATCTCTTCCCCAGCACCTTCCCTACGACCTTGCAGGCTCCTCGTCCCTTTCCTCTCACCCTGCCCTGGGGCTTGCTGTGTCTTGCTACCTGAGAGGTGCCTGGGGAGGGGCTGTTGGGGAGCTCCTTGTGCTCCATGGGACAGGTGGGATGGGATCTGTGTGGGACGGGATTCCCACGTGGATAGGATGGGAGCTGTGTAGGGTAGGATGTGGGGTCAGGTGCTCTCTGGAGCACTTGACCCCTTGGGCTGCTCCAGAAAAAAAACGTTTCTCAGGGGGTGGTAGTGCTCTCCACCGTGTTTCATCTGCATCATCCTACTGCAGCACCCAGGCTGGTCCCTGCTGGGGAGGGGGAGGGCAGTGCCAGCCCAGAGCAGTGATGCCAGACCCTGGCAGCACTCAAGTGCAACCTGGAGTAGAGATGTTTGGACTGGAGCAGCTCTGGACATGCTTGAGAGCAGGTTTACAGCTGCCTATGGAGACTGAGAGCTTAATGAGGAGCAACAGGCAAGTTCAGGCACCTCCAGGGCTAGGCAGCAGCTGGAAGGGAGTACAGAGCTGCCAGATCGCAGTTTTCAACCAAGGTGCCCAAATTATGCCAAAATCCTGCTTAAGGTGCCTATGGTATTAGCAGGTTTTGTTTTTATTTTAATGGTAGCAGCCTTTAATCTCTGTGGCTTGTGTTCTTGTGTAATACAGGATAACTTATGCTCAACCCTGTTTTGCAATGAGCGCTGCTATCTCTGGGCGAATGCTCCTGTAGACAACCACAGTCTTTAACATACAGCATTGTTCTGTGGCTCTGCCTAGTTCTCACATCAGTTTCTAAGCTTCTTAATCCATATACCTTGGGTCTGAGACGTTTCTTAGTGAGTTTTTAGAAGAGGGATTTGCTCAGGAGTGAATCTCCATGAAGGGCTGCAGAAATGTGGCTGTAAACACTTGTTAACCTTAATTAATCCTGCATGAATGGGGTGGGAGCTGCACATGTCCCTTTACCTCAGGCATCCAGCACTGCACAGGATCTGCTGCTCAGCACTGAGCAAAGAACTGACGTTGAAGTATCAGTTGTAGTTGCATATAAAAATCTTGGTTTTGCTGGTTTTATTCTGTGTGTCTGGATGGAACTGCTTTAACCCTTTCAGTTCTTGGTATGGAAGCTGTTAACAACCTGTGTCTGTCCCATGGAGGTGATGAGTATCATGGTCCAGTCCTGCTCTCCTTACTGCCTGCATTGGAGACTCTCCTGGGCCTGTAGCAGCTCTCCTCCAGTCCCAGCACCCAGTTTCAATACAAAAGTAATGGGGTGTTTTTTTTGTGGTTGGTTTTTGGTTTGTGTTGTTGTTTTTGTAGTTTTGTTTTGGTTTTGGGGGGTTTTTTGCCAGACATTTCCTCTGGTACTTGTGTTGTCATTTACTGTGCCTAGTACTGCCCTGTTTCTTCTCCAGAGTGATGTAAAGCAAACCAGCCTCCCCAGATCCAACTCCTTCCAGGCAGGGCTCGATGCCCACAGGGGCATCCAGCCTGCATCATCAGGAGGCTGTTCAAAACCTCCCAGGACCAAGATCCATGCCATGAAAATATGGAGCCACATTCTTGAGCTGATGTAAACTGGTGTAGCTCCATTGATGTTGATCCAGCCTATACAAGCCGAAAATATGGCTTAGAGTAAGTGAATCACGCTGCTGAAATGTAGCCAGCTCCAAAGCATACCTGTCCCATGGGGATGCTGAGAAGTGAAAGTTGCTTCCACCCTTTTTGGCTGATAATCCACAAATGAGCCACAAATCTGGCATGAAAGAAAGGCTGCAGTGTAACACATGAGTCACTTTACTCACTATAAAATGTCACTGGTTCTGGAGAGAGATGCAACAGCTGTTTAGCAGAGTGTAGCCCAGGTGGCAGAGATGGTCCTGTTATCATACAGCTCCGCAAATGAACTCACTATTTTGCAAACTAACAGGCCTTCTTTGAGCAGTTTCCAATGCAACTCACTCTGAAGTGAAGTGGGTCTGAGCTCTTGTGAGCCTGATGATGTTTCAAGGGAAGTCCTAGCTGCTCTGGGGGCCTTAGGAGCAAGTCCTGCAAGAAGGTGTGGTGTCACCAGTTGGGCCACAAATCTGTGGCAGTGAATCAGAATGGAGACAGGTAACTGCTGCCAGGCAGGGGGTAGAAGTTACCTTCAATGTGGCTTCTTCCACTTAAAGCCTCTTTCAGTCCTCTGTGGTTTTGCAAAACGTATCTGTCAGGCGAAGCTCGCCTTTCCTTTTGCTGTCTAGCAGGAAAGACAAGGAGAAGAAGAACTGCTTCATCTTGCAGCTGCAGATGTGAGATGTGGAGGTTAAAGGCCAGATCTGAAACAGATTTAGGACTAGGCAAAACGAGATGCCCCAAGACAGGTTTCCTCCCAGGGGCCGCAGCCAGCATGGCTTCACTGCAGGGAAATGCTGCCCAGGACAGTAACATTTCTGTTAGTAGAGCTAAGGTAACATTTTTCAGATTCTCCTGTATTCAAGCATTTGTGACATCTGGTTACATCCATCTTTTGTCTGTCTTTTTCTTTTTTGAAATTCCCTCTTTTCTCACTTTCAGGTGCCAGGGAGCTTTTCTTACAGGGAGGAGTAAAGGTGCAGGACCACGGGCTCCGAACTCCGCAACCTGGGCTTTCTCCAGGGTTGTTCATGTACATAATCACAGGGTTTTTCCCTGTGATATGAGCCACATCAGCAGCCACTCTAGCTGACGGGGCAGGAGCAAGCATTGCCAGCGCTGCAAAGCTGTGCCCTGGAAAGAGCTGCTGTAATCTGAAAGTGGAGTTTATTAACTCCAGATTTTTCCAGTGTAGCTGGCATGCCGACAATGCTGTCTGAACACAAAGACTCACTCGCAGAGATATTAATCAGGGGAAGGCATCTCCAGAGGCTCCTGCTAGCCTGAGTCACGCACAACCGCTGTGCCAAGTGCCAGCTGCTGAACACCAGTAGGCTCGCAGCTGGAGGGATGGGAGGGCATTCCTCTGTAATCTGAAAGTGGAGTTTATTAACTCCAGATTTTTCCAGTGTAGCTGGCATGCCGACAATGCTGTCTGAACACAAAGACTCACTCGCAGAGATATTAATCAGGGGAAGGCATCTCCAGAGGCTCCTGCTAGCCTGAGTCACGCACAACCGCTGTGCCAAGTGCCAGCTGCTGAACACCAGTAGGCTCGCAGCTGGAGTGATGGGAGGGCGTTCCTGATTGCCTGATTAGCAAACCCACTAAGAATGGCAACTGCTTTCCTGACTGCAGAGCAGGGGTGTCATAAACGATGGGGTTGTTCCTTCCTTACAGGCAAAGGGAGCTTGGGCTAGCTAGTGAGTCAACAGAGGAAAAGGAGGAGGTGAGTTATCAGTCCCGTGGTGGCTCAGGCTTTAGGGAATAGCTAAAGGATTTGCCCCTGGCAAAGGAAGTAGGGCAATAGCTATCATTGTCCCAACCATCATAACCCTCTGCCTGCTTTGAGATGTTTGGAAATACTTCTACCATGTAATTTTGTCTACAGGAACAGATGGAAAGCCTGGAAAAGTTACCTCCTGCTGCTGCTTGATGCTTGTCCCTCAGCTGGAAACAACCACCCCTGGAGCTGAGCCAGTAGGGTGAAAATGTGCATTCACCCTTTGTCTGCGCTGGCAAAGCCAGTGGGGAAGAGCTGGAATTTGAGCCTCCCCTCCTGTTCCTGCAGTGGGCTTGAAATGGCCCATTAAGCCATTAAATGACCATTGAGCCCTTTAATGCTCTTCTAGCTATGCTTGGAAGAGAACCTTTCATCCTGTACTGTGTCCTGAAGAAAAGTTTAGGAAAGGGTTGGATACATCAGTAACAGGTGAGAGGATGGGGAAAACACCAAACAGGTTTGCAGGCAACTCTCTTGCTGTGCTTCTGTGTGATAAAATGTCTCCCACTCTTCAACTCCCCTGCAAATGCTGCTTGCAGTCATTAGCATGTGCATAATTTCTGGGAGGTAAATGAGTAATTGTATTTTTAAATTTTTTATTATTTTTTTTTTGCAGAGGAAAGAGCGTATTTGGGGCCTGATGTTAGGTCAGAATTGGAACTGAAACTTTGAAAACAAAGCTTTTTTTCCCTCAAAACAGTGCTGTGAGCTAGTCCCTCAGGTGAATCTGCCCCTCCACTCTGTTCTTGTGACATCCCACCTGGAGTACTGTGTCCAGTTCTGGAGCCCCAAACATAAGAAGGACATGGAGCTCTTGGAGCGAGTCCAGAGGAGAGCCAGAAAATTATCAGAGGCCTGGAGCATGTCTCCTGTGTAGACAGAGTGAGAGAGGTGACTCTGGAGAAACCTTATTGCAAGCCTTTCAATATTTAAAGGAGGCCTATAAGGAAGAGGGGGAGGGACCTTTTAGTAGGGCTTTTGGTGATAGGAAAAGGCTTAATGGTTGTAAACAGAGTGTAGATTTAGCCTAGATATGAGAAAGAAATCTTTTACAATGAGGGTGATGAAACACTGAAACAGGTTACTAAGAGAGATGGTAGAAGCACCATCCCTGGAAACTTTCAAGGTCAGATTGGACAGGGCAACTCTGAGCAACCTAATCTAGTTGAAAATGTTCCTGCTCACTGCAGGAGGGTTGGAATAGATGATCTTTAAAGACCCCTTCCAATCTAAAACATTCCATGATAAATAGAGTAGGACTCAGGTGAATGTTTTTTTTGCTGTTCATGTCTGTCCTGTACATTCTGCTTCTCGTAGTAACTTCTCATAATACTTCTTTAAGTATCATGTTTTTTTATGATACTTTAATGGATCATATAGAACCTTCCCATCTTGCTTGGAAGGTGCTTTTCATGGGGGCACTTTCCTGTTTGACCCCACCATGTGGATCATGGTGTTAACTTTTGATTGAGACCTTATTGGTATTTCTGCAGAGTAAACAGAGTTATCAAATATATTCAGAACTTAAAATTCAGATGAGAGCAGCTTGTGTGGGTGCAGGGATGTGCATAGGAGAGAAGGGCAGAATAATAGTTCAGTTATTTTTGTGTTGCAGGACAAACCTTGCAAAACCATGGACGGTTTGCAACATGTTTTCTGTAACTGGCCAAATAAAATATTATGTTTTAAAGCATTCAAGGTCAGAGAAGTAACTTGGTCTCTGGGCTTTGCATTTTTTCTTCCTCACAATAGCTTCTGCTGAATTATAATCTTTAATCTGCACATGGAGGGCCAGATTCTGACTGCCATTGCATCTGCTCTGCACTGCAGCAAAAAATGCAGGGCAGGCAGAAAGTTAGTCTAGTTGGATTGCTGGAGATTATTACCCTGACTTAGTTTATCAACTGTGGTGCAGGAACTGGATGCTGTGGCCAGAGTGTGGCAGCAGGAAGAGGATTTGTTGCAATGCTCAAGTGTTTGTGTACCTGTTAGATGGAGTTCTGCATATTTCCCCCCCCATTAGCACCTCAAGGGGGAGATGGTCCCCAGCCACTCTTGCAACAGGGCTCTGATGCTTGGCAGTAGCCAGAGCTAAGACTTTGGTTGGTTTCTGGATATGGATGTCATTGCCATATGAGAAATGCCTGTGTCACATGCTGTGCAGCTTTTACAGCTTGCTCTTGTGTATGCTGCTTGATGCAAACTGCAGAGAGTGTTTTGTTGCTAGATAGTGATCTAGAGCAAGCACTGCAGCTGGGGTATTCCTGCTGCAGCCTCCCCAGTGACCGAGCCTGGGTACAACCACAAACATTTCTGTCATGAAGCAATCTCCTGTAAATGTTTCCCGGAGCTTGGTTTGCTTTCAGCAGCAAGCAAGGACATTTGCTGTATTGGAGGGCCACCCTGATGTCTAATGCAGAGCTGGTTTCTACAAGGAGTGGAAACTTTCTGCGTTTAAACGGAGAAAATCAAACTGGAGTCGTCTGGAGCTATTTGTACAGCTTGCTGTGTTTGAGTAACCCAGCCTTTTTGTTAAAGACTCTGAATGGATGATTGTATACAGGGTTTTTTTTTCCACTATTTAAAATTGATATGTTGTTTTAACAATAATTCAATCTTGGCCAGTTTGTTTTTTAAAAAAGGTCTGCATCGAGTTTACTCATGATTATTTATCTCTGGAATTCCAATATTGCCTATTCTCCATTTTCTTGCAAATTGAAAATACTTTCCTCAGAGGCATGGATCCTGAAACAGAATAAGGAGAAAAATTCAGTTTTCATTGCAATGCAATATTAAAATAATACTTTTTGTTTTGTAGTGATGGAGAAAACATTGCAACCTAGAGCTGAATATACTCCACAAGCTCAGGAACCAGAAAGTAATAAATATCCCTAAATTTATTGAGATTTTTTTGTTTGCTTGGGGTTTTTTCTGATTTTAAACTAGCAACAGGACTTTAGAGGCACCATTTGCACATTTATCCTTAGCAATGGGCAATGCTGGGATCCTGTTGAATACTGCAGGACAGCTGCTCAAAATTGCTCTGCGTTTTGCCTGATCATTAGTCCCTCAACCTGCCTAAGGTCCTCCTCTTTCTACCCTAATCCGATTTCTCTTTGATTTTGTTTACTGAAGTCTGGAGAGCTCGTGTGTGGGGAAGCTCCCTTTGAGTTTGCTTTTGCTTCCTGTGTGCCCTAGGGGAGCCTGCCCATGCAGGATGGGTGCCTGAGGACTGTCCCTTCCACAGGCATTCCCCACAACATGTATGTCCATCCTGGCTGCTCCCAGAGTTGATCACTGCAGGATATGAATAGATTTCCTTCATGAGTCCTTCCAAAACTGGGTGAGAAATGGCCACATTTGGTGAAATACCAACCTGCTTTGAGGGCTGCTGGTGGTGGAGAACCTCCTGGGCCTGTTGGCAGGACTTGTCAGCAGTTTGTGTGTTCTTCTGCCTGATTGTCCACCTGACTCATGGAACAGGAGTGAGCGTCAGGCTCCCCTTTGGCACCAGGGATCCCCAGGGATGCAGGAGGCTGCCTGACCCCAGGGCCAGAGGCAGCTGCGGCCACGGGAGTTTGGTATGATGTCAGAGTGCTGGTGTCTGCAGGCTCCCTTTTTGGTATGTGTCCCATTTTAACTTTATGGTCTTGCACTGCTGGCTCTCCTCAGCTTTTTGAGAAGCTAGCCCAACATGTTCCTAGTGTTTCCTGCTAGGCTTTCCAAGGCAGCAGATGGGGAGAAGTGCTGTGACTGAAATGACTTTTCTGCAGAGAGGGAGTCTGCGCTGGGGAGCAACTTCTTGCCATAGGTTGAGCCTGTCACCTGCCTACATGTGCTGTGATACCTCTTCCATTTGGGCTACCCTGTGTGCCAGGTGGCTGTGAACTACAATGTGGGCACCAAACATCTCTACTGATACAGAAAAATCCCAGGGAAGGAGGTTAAAAGAACAGGTACTTTCTTGCTGCACCTTAAGACCCTTTTGCCAGGACTTCACAAGCAGCAGAACAAAACTATTCTCTCTCCTCCCAGATTCTGCAAGGATCCATACTGTTCCCTACTCATTTCATGCATCCTGCTGTGCGCCCAGTCAAAGCCCCGCTGAGGAGGAGCAGCACTGACCCTGGAGCTCGTTCCTACCAGCGTCCATCAACGAGTTGGGCTGCTGCTGATGCAAGGAGGCACAACTGCACCTTCTTTGCTCCTGAGTGCTTTCTGCAGTTGGCTCTGCCTCTCTACCTGCTGTTTATAGTAAGGACTCGTGACAGCTGTAAGCTCATTAATCACCCCCAAGCCACACTTCCCTGATGCCATTTATAGTGTCTTCCCTCTTTACTCATTCTCACAGCTTCCACCTTAGTCACTACTCAGTTTTTGGCATTTGGGCTTTGTTTTTATTTAAGCTCACAACTGATAAAGCATGAGAAAAGAAAAATTCTGAAAGGCATTCCAGCGTCACATGCGCAGTGTATAGAGGGTATATTTAATGTTGGACTACTTGGCCTAAAGTTTTAGGGCAGAAGACAAGCAGGAAAGCTATTGCTTCAAATGAAATAGAGACCATTTACCCAAAAAAGTTAAGAGGCACAGGACAGACAAACAGGAGCCCTTTCATCCTCTTGGCATCTCTTGAGAATGACTAGCACTGGTCATTAGAGTGTTGGCCCTTGGCCACCACCCTGGCTGACAGTCCCATGGGCAGCTCACAGGAGGAGGGTAAGTGACATGAAATCTCAAAGTCTCTCCCAGAGATATTTAGGTACCCAAAGATGCAGAGGCACTTAGTGGCCTTTTGAAAGTTCCTCAGGAGAATGGAGGGAGAGACAAGGAAAATTCCCATCTCAGCAACTGAGTCTCAAGAGCCTGACCCACCTCGAGCCCTTGGAAAACTTCACCAGACACCTCTCTTCATGTCTATGCTCTTAAGTATCTTGGGAAATCTGCTCCGAAGTAGTTATTTCTTCTGCTGAGCAGCTTCTGCCTGACCAAGGCTGAGTACAGACTCTCAGCAGAGTCCCATCTTGTTGTATGAAACTGCTACCATATCACTATAATGCGAGGGATGAACAGATCCCAGGGAAGTCAAATTACTTCTCAAGCAGCATGTTTCTAGCTGACATTGATTTGCAATAGGGCTGTCAACAGCAGCTGGGGAGCCCTGGAAAACAATATGCTAGTTGCCAGGATTGGTTTTAATTCTTTAATCCTTCATCTGCAACCTAATGTGTTGCAGCATTGCTTAGAGATGAGATGTGCTGCTGCTGCTTCTTTATTCTTGCTGTTTTGGACCATGGGGCTGTCTGGCCAGGTCCAGGCAAAGCTGAGAAGATGGACTGGCTTGCAGTGCTGTGTGAAAGGTACACAGACCTGTGAGCCTCTTGAATTTATCTAGTTTTGTCTGTCTCTTTCTACATCTGAATTTTAAACATCCGTTAGAAGGCAGTGCTGCTTTTAGTCGTAAGCCAAGTTTTTCTTCTAAAACACATGTTCCCTAAAGCCTTAGTACTTAATTTCCTTTGTTCTGATTTATTGCTGTTGCCTTACCACGTGTGCTAGGCACAGAGGAGAAAAACTACCAAAACCAACAAAACAGCCCTCTCTACCCCCTCCCTACACCCCATACATGAGGATTAACACACTGAATCTATTATATCAAGAGATTCAATGATGAACTAATTTTCCTCTCATTTCTTACTGCCTCCAAATAGATCTGCTGTTGAGGTGTAGATTAATAATATGAAGATTATGGTAAACCAAATGAAAACTACTGTTGGGAGCTGAAAATTGGTATAGATGCTAAATCCGGAGAATGATAGTGAGATTAAAGGAAAAAAAAAATTGTCTGCATTTCTAAATAGGGATTTTGTGAACATCAATTTTTATGTGTCTTTTAGTAATACCTAAAATGGCCTTATTTGTCAAAGGGCAAACTCCCCCACACAAAATAAAGGCCACTTCATGGTATCTCAGGGTAAGCATCAAGCAGCTGAGGCATGCAGTTGCTGGTCACTTAGGAAAGAAAAAAATTGGCTGTTACTGTGAGGTTTGTAGAGCTCTTTGAGATAGAAAAGTTGTATCAAAGTTTGCTTTCTTGGAGGTTGTTCAGCCTTGAAAATAGGAGAAGGCTACATTATTTTCACTGGTTTTTATACTGAAGTTAGGTCCATGTTTTCCTCTGCAAATGCAAAGCAATGGTGAAGAGGTCAAGCTGTAGCCATGAGTTACATGGACCTCAGGAGAGAAAAAAACTGATTTGATACTATGGGATGTCTCTAGTGCCCACCTCCCGTGCCCTCAGGCACACTGAGGAAATGTCCAAGTCCGTACCCATAATTGTGGGGAGTTTTTTAAATTCAGGTAACTCCTTGAACGTCTATCAGATGTCTGGTATCTTGGCCATGTCCTTGGCAGGAGGAGGTGTCTCTTAGTCACTTTGAGGACCATGGTGGAAATCCTGAGCAACCTGCTGCATTAACTGTGGGGGTTTCCAAGATGTAGTATATACAAAATCCTCTCTGGCCACTCTCATGGCTATGTTTAGCTACATGCCAAGAGTACACCAAGAGTAGAGCTGCTGGCTGGTTCAGGCCTCACCCATGTGCCATGTCAAAGTGGCTGCTACCAGCATTGCACAAGATTTTGGAATTTTGTGAGTTGGTTGCCACCAAGTTCAGAGACATTGGGATGAAGCCTCTCTTTGCAGGCAGAGCATTTGTGTTTCCAGTGGCAGCGCGAGCAGGGAGCTGGGCTACGCTTTCCTCTGGCATCACCCTCAGCTTTAGAAAAAGCAAAGTGGTGAGGCACACTGTGTCCCAATGCTCTGTGGACATAAAGGTCAAGTAAAGCTAAGCAATCACAAGGGCAAGGGGTGTCCTGGCGGAGGGGAACACTCTTAATATTTGCCTTCTTAATACTTTCTTCCTTTTCACAAGCAGACTCAACAGCGCCTTGTGCTCTGTCGGGTGTACTCCTATGGTTCTTTGAGCTGATGTATCACAAGCTGCTTTTCTTTGCTTTTGTTTTCCCTTTGAGCCAGGCTATTGATGTGAAGCTTGTTGTCATATTCAGGCCTGCTAACTGTGTTAGTTAACAAAGAAGAGCATTCAGAAGCCCGCTCAGAGGCATGTTTGTCTTTTTTTCCATCTCTTTCTTCTTCATTTTTAAATGGAAACCAGCTTTTCTAGCAAAGCTACAGAATCTGCTCCCTTGAAACCAGTATGAGGCAACAGCAGCAATTGCAGTGCGTTGCAACATCTCATCTTGCTAGATGGAGGCACATCATGTTACAAGTGGTGCTGCTGGCAAAACCTCTGTGAAGGAAACCCACTGAGACCTGTCTAGCTGGGGGTTGTTGACTCATCTGAGCTGAGCTCAAGGCCCAGTTTCACTTGGTTTCTTTAAAAAATGAGCTGTGCAGACTCCAGCCAAGTTCTGTGAACTGAAGCTTCAGTAAACCGAGACCTGAACTGGAAAGCAATTGAACTTTGACCCCACCCCAGCAAAGCTTTATGATTTTGAACATCTCGTGAGGATTCAGTTAAGCCAGGAAGTCAGAGATGGTGATGACACAGGAACTCAGATCTAGTGTGGAAGTCTCAGCTAAATCCTAAAGGCAAAACCAAATCCTAATATAAAAAGGTCAGACCACTGCTTTGATGACACAGAGCACAAATACTGTAAAATATGTATAATTGAGCGTCTTTATAATACTAATAATCATCAAATTATTTTAGACTGCTTTTAGGTCCAACCAAACAGAACTTAAAGGAGTGTACTTAATACCAAAGTCCTGTAAATTATTTGTACTATTATGGCTTGTGAGGTTCTTAGAAGCTTCCTCAAAGAGCAAACTCTCTTCTGTTTGGAAGAAAAAGGCAAACCATGGTTGCCTGGTTGAAACCTGCTTGTGAGAAGATCTTTCTCAGAAAGACACAAAAACATTGGGCCTTTTTTTGTTTTCTTAGAAAACAGGAAATTAATTTTAGCTCTGCAGTTAACTTGATTTCTTAAGTGACTTGCTCTCTATGATCACTTTTGGGTTCTGGAATGCTACAGAAGTTATCTGAGGGCATTTTCAACACTTCAAAATTAAAATCAAATTGTTGAAAATGTGCCAGCATTTAAATGAAAATTATTTTCTTTAAACAAACACTTGAGGACTTTCAATATTTTTTTAATCACAAGAGCATTCTTAATCAAAACACCTTTTCTTTGTGGTTTTTAAAGTATCCAGTCTGCACTGCTAAAACCAGATGTGTCTTAGGACGTAATCAAATTCAAAATCTTTTTAGCCAAAAACTAGATGAGCAGGGAGTGCTAGTTTTTCACACAGCACAAAGACTTCAGTGGGTGTAACTGCCTCTGTGCCCACAGAAGTGTCTGGGCAGCAATGCCAGTGCAGACTTTTGCTGTACAGTGGGGGCAGGTGTGGGGCTAAGCATCTGGGGCTTGTGCAGCTCACAGCAGTGTGCAAGGAATAATGGAAGTAGGAGATGGCTGTAAAATTTGCTGCCGTGCAGATGCTCTAATATTCAGTTTACCACACAGTGGAGACAAGAGAGCCACAGAAGCTGCTGTAGATTAATGAGGGAGGATTAGCACAGTCCTAGCATCTTTGTGGGGGGTTGGTGAATTTATACATGGCGCAGGAATTGTTGCAAGTTGCTAGAGAGTGAGTCTAGCTATCAGGAGCAGCACCTACTCTAGAGCTCTGAAGCACTGGAGCTTCTATATGGAGCTCTTCAAACACTCAGCACCTGGCTGACTCTTGTGCTTCTCCCGTGCAGTGGGATATACCTGGCCCTGAGATGTTTTGTGGACTCTAAAGCCTCTCAAGCACAGTTTGAGCTCGGTCTGTGAATCAGAACAGCCAAAAGCTACCCTGTATCCCACTGTAGAAATCTGGAGTTTCTGTCACAGTCCATCTAGGCCAGTATCTCATCCCTGACAGAGGCCAGAAGCAGCCACTTAGGAGAAGAGTTTGGGAACAGGACATGTGTATGACAAGATCATTCCATGATGCTGTCTGCTAGCTCTGGGATTTTCAGGAGCGAAGGACTCCCATGGGGCTCTGTGACCCTGTCATTCTCTAAGAAGACCCCAGGGCAAGTTCTACATCTGGGCTCTGTGTGCCAACTCCACTGCCAGTCCATGGGATAAGGTTTCTAGCAGTGTTGTGTGAAAGCCTGTCCCTCAGTAGAGGGGCTTCTCTTGGAGGACGATCTCAGACCCCCTGTGAGCTTGTAGCCCTGCTGGAGTAAGGCCTTGCACTAGCCCCAGGCAGGTATTTGGTTACAATTACTGGGTCATAGCTGGCTGTGGGAATGGGAAATTAAATCAATGTCCATGAAAGCAGTGGTTGAGGGCTTTTGTCATCATTTCATAGATAGAGTTGGGAGAAGAAAGAAAACACCCTCAGGTAAAGGAAGCTAGCTTGGTGGATGCCAGCTGAGGATGTGGTCCTGCATTATTATTGACTCTTTGATAGCCCAGGAGGACTGAACAGGATGTTTCTCATTTGGAGACAAGAAGTAGGACAGCTTGAAGAGTATGTACCTGGCTTTGACAGGCTCTGTCCTGTCTGTTTATAGCAAATGAAAGAGCCTGAAAACAGTTTCCCTCAGCAACACAAATTACTTGCTGTTATCAACTAATTGCAGATCTTGTGTGTTGGGGGAGGAAAAAAAAATAAATAAAAAATTCTTCCTAATGAACATCCTTCTCAGTCAGGTGCAAGTCAGGGAGCCAATGCTGTGTGTGTGCTTTCAGAAAGGGTGTGGAGCACAAAGCATCCCCTGTGGGAACCAGGATGCTTTTTTCTTTTGGATGCTCTTGGTTATTCTGGCTCCATCAACAAATGCTTTTAAGAAGTGCTGTTGTTGCTTTGCTTTGAAGGATGTAAGTGACCATGCAGCACATGTGATCCCAAGACTTTGATTTCTCCAATATATTGCATTTTCTGGTATTCATTTTGAGATCAACCCATTACAGAAGATTGCCTACAAGGTAAATTTCATATAAAAAATATTCCAATATCTCCAACTTTCCTAGCCTTTTTCTGCAGCAATAGGCAAATTCTTTAATGTGCTAGTAGCAAGGGAAACATTATAAGCCTTAAGTGACCTCTCCCTATATGTGATTGTAAAAGAGCTGGATGAAATCTTTTCAGCCTTATGACTGCTTATGGACATAGCATTCCTTCAGACCATGAATCCAGAATACTCCTGTCTAATACATATTGCCACATATTGTGAAAGTAACCCTCAGCTGGCTTCTGCTTAGCTATCCAGACCTGGCTGGGGCTGGAACTGCAGGACATAGGATCTCCCAGAGACTTATGTTGGCCAGAAGAATGCTGGCTTGGGAAAGGATGTGGAGCATGTCCAAATAAGAAGATTCTGGAAGGGGTTTGTCATGGTCTGCTGTGTCAGTATTACCTAGAAGATATGACATTTCCTTTTCCAGATAAGCACATAACATGTTTTGCATAAGCCAGCTTCTTCTAAGACTTTCCATTTCTGCTAGTATGATGGGTTAGCCTTGCAAATTAACTGCACCAGTCATTGCACAGGCCTTTTTCAAGTTCCACAAGCATGTTTTAGACCTCTTGATAAAGCCAGTAGCGTGCTGGGCTTTCAAAAGCACAAAGACCTCTAGAACTATGTAAGTTATTTCTGGCATGTTGTATTCTCAACATGTCAAGGAAACATGGATTATTTTTACATAAACAAGCAAATCAGAATGGTTCCTTAGCAAGCTGCCATAAACTTTCTTGGACCCTGGGAAAGAAAAAAACCCCAAAAACCTGTAAGAAAAATAATTGCTTCTGAGTTAGGTTTTTTAGAAGTTCATTTGCACCAATTTGGACTTCTGCTGAGTGATGGAGGGAGTGAAAGATAAAACAGAAAAACAAGGACCAGGAATTAATTAGGATATTTAGTCTTTGAGTGGACTTTTTTTTTTTTTTTCTCTCCTTACTGTGACTTTATCATCAAATGTAGACTGTGACAAACTGCAGACAGTTTTGGAAGTTCTTTTTAATAGCTGTTCTTTGAAACTTGGTGTGTAGGTGTTGAGGGCAGAAGGATCTCTGGAGCTGAGCAGACCTGTGTGGAAAGAACATGCCAACATCTTGCTGAAAAGCACAAAGCAGTGCAGGAGCAAGATTACTGGAGTGTCCTGAACTCTCTCGACATTGCAGCACACAAATTAGGTGATACGCTTTGCAAATATTGGAGGCTGTTTTGGAGCTCCCTATTAAGGATTAAAATGCTGACTGCAGTTTCTAGGCAAAGGCAATTAGATATCACAGTTATGGCCTCAGCTCAGTGTTTTATGTCTGAGCTGGTATTGAGCTGGTATTACTGTGTAGGGTTCTTGTACATTAAATTACCTCAGCCAAAATAATGTTATGATACCACCAAAGCTGAGTCCTGTGAGTGGGTAAAAAAAGTGCAGCCTGGTCTCAGCTTTTTTTCAATTTCAGTGTAGAAAAGTATTTTCCCATACAGTGAAGGGACTTTTAAACAGAAATTAGGTGTAAAGCAGACATAAACATTGATATTTAACATGCATCCTCATCCACACTTGTTTCTCTGGATAGTGTTTTTAGTGGACATATCCCTGTGCACTCAGGAATAGCACTTGTTTCTTGGGTCTGGTGGAGTGATAGCCATCTGTATCAAGGTTCATTTTGGCCCAACTGGTGAAAGGTAGTTCTTTTGCAAATACTTTATCCCAGGAAAAAAAAAAAAAGGGCATTTTTTTTCAATCAAGACCTGCAGCAACTGAGTGCTCTTACAGATATGTTGATGGTTAGTGCACACAGAGACAGTGCTGCTGTGTAATGTACATTGTATCTACGTGAGATGAAAGGTCACACTGCTTTCTTTTTTTATTATTTTATTTTTAACCTTATACTTAAAATTTGCCCTCTCTCCTCTGACAAGCTGCAAGAAAGAGCTTTAAATGTGGTGCCAGCAGAACAGCAGCGTGAGAGAAACTGAGAGAAGTATCTCTGATACAATTAATAGGTCATACTGTTATTTCCTATTTTTCATCGGAAACTGAACTCCTGAGAATGTGAGCTAAAGCCTAAGTTTTCTTTTAATTTCTAAGCAGATCATCCAGCAAGTTAAAACTCAGCATCACAAAGTGGTCCTAAGACGGGGTTTGCTCCAGCTTTCTTGCGAAGAAACTGTTTACAAATTGCTGCTAAAAAATGTCAGAGAGGATGGTCGTTGCTCTACTGTCACGTGGGCTGATACAGCACTAAACCTGCTTAGCATTCTTGAAGGGAAGTTATCCAGTGCTGCAACTCACAATTTATAATTGGTTGCATATTAATATCCAAAAAAGGCAATAAAATCTACTATGTGTTTAAAAAAAAAAAAGTAAGTAGGAGTATTACAAGCTGAGCAGTGAAGATCAGGAAGACTCCTTGGCTAAAGCAGAGCTGTGTGCAGTGTTGTTTCTCCCCTAATTACAAACACTTCAAAATCATCTCGTTTCTTCAAAGATGGATTTTGTTCAACATTTGTGTTAATTTTAATCCTGCTAACGTGATACTCTCTTGGAATCTCTCCCTCATGTCGTAGCAGTAAGACATGCTGCCTCTTTTGTCTTGCAGTCTGGGACATGTGCAGCTACTGCTGCTTGTAACTGCAGCACTGGGGCTGGTCCTGTCCATATACTTCCCTTTAAAGGAGAAGAAATCAGAACAAGACCCAACAGCAGCATTTTTTTCCCCCTCCAGAGTTCACTTTTATTTGTAGTATTTAAGCTAAACTATACAAGTGCTTCATGAAAATGAGGGGTTTCAAATGTGTAGGGCTGTATAGTAGTGAAAAGTGTGTTATTCAGCATACTGATTATTTCTAAGTCACTGTGTTTAAAAAATGTCATGCAATAACTACCTCACCCCAACACAAAATCAGGAGTGCAGTATCAGGCATTTTACGATTTTGACATTTTAGTTTATAAACATATTCCTGAGTCTCTTGAGGGCAATGGTGGGAATTAGAGAATGTTTTTATGACTTCTAAAAAATGATACTGAATTTCATAATCTGTAACACTCCATATATACAGTCCATGTTGTGCATTTCATTATGGCCTCAATGGCTTATAATACAAATGTCAGCTGCAAGGATATAATGTAGAAGGATGCTTAGTGGAATGGGGGGGGAGCAACATGGTAAAATCTTACAGTGCACACATCAGAGCCCTTGGGACAAGCTGTAACTGTGTGCCTTGGCCATGCTGGCACACCAGAATTCACCCTATGCTTGTTTTTGTTCCCAGATGGATTACAAAGGCCTCGATGAAGGAGGCTTTTTGGCCAGCGCTTGTCACTAGAGGGCAAGTCGGGGTTTTTTGTTTAGCTCTCTGTGAACCCCCTGTTATCCCCAGAGTAACTGAGAGGCCTTAAATGTCCATGAGTGACAAACTGGGAGTGAGAACAGAGGGGAAAGAGGATGGGTTGCTGTACCAAGTGGGATTCTGAGTAGTCCCATATGGTTTCTGAGAGCAATGGGGGAGATGCTTACCCGAATATGTGATCTTGTAATATACTGTACATAAAACCAGTTTTATATTTTTTTCTTTTGTGAGCTTGCTTGGTGTTATGAAAGTCATGAGTCATGGGTTTGGATGCTGGGAGAAATTGCTATCAACAATAGCCATCCAGCATCTTTCTGGCAAGGGGCAAGTGGTGGTGAAGCAGCCAGAGCCTCAGAATACCTCCAACTGTCACTGAAACTGAGAGAAAGGCATGGCCACTGTTGGGTGCTAGTGGCAGTAAGTGTCCAGCAGTCAGGCATCTCACTACATGATTTGGATGGCAGGGTTAGCCTGCCCCTTTCTCACAAGGAGCTGGTGTTACCAGCCTCCTGTAGACTTGGCAGCGTGTCAGAGCTGCCAGCCCACTCTCACATATACATGAGTACAGGATGGGGCCCTGAAACTGTGGTGGATCTGGCTGGGTCCTGCTTAATCTGAGTGTACAGCTGTTGGCAGACTCAGGTGACACATCCTCTCCTTAGTGCTTTACCCATCAGAATAAAAAGTTAAAAGGAGTGTCATCTATCATACATTTTGCTGAAAGTGAGGACATCATTTACCTTTTCCATATTAGGATATAATTTTCTTCATTTCAGAAACAGACCCATAGTCTTAAGGCTATTAAAAGAAAAATCTAGTTTATTTTTTCTGTGAGCTTTTATGTTTTTTATAGTCTTGAGGTCCTGCAAAATGATGATTTTCCTAAGCTAAAACTTCATCGAAAGTGGAATTCTGTTACTGAAATAAAAGTGAAATAATGATTGTTACCATTCTAGGTGCACAGCTACTTTTCATCTTCCAAGTGCAAGACTTGTACCAACAGCTAGTACTGAGAGAGGTAGGAGACTTTCACTCATCTTTAAGACTCCATATTCTATATAGTTTCTGACTTTTCTGTAAATAAAAACAGCTGTTAAAAATGCCTCCGGCTATTATATTAAAGGATGAGTATTTGAGATACATGAGAGTTGCTCAGGGAATTGAGAAGTTTTCAGGAGAAAAAAAAATGTCCTAAGATCCATTTTCTGATTCAATAGCAGAGTCCTCATATCATATGAAATGTAATGTGATTGTCCATGGCTCTAATAAAATCTTTATTTTTCCACCAAGCTTTCATCTATAAAAATCAAATTTATCCAGCATTAGTCTGCATTTTGAAAGGGATAGGGTTTTTCTGGAAATAGATATGAAAGTAATCCTTTATGGTACATTAATAGAGAAGAACAATAATTTGTTACATTTTCTTCACACAGAAACAATCAGCTGGGAGATGTGCGTAATAATTGTCTTTGTCCTTCATTGTCACAGGCCATTAGCTAATGAATTTAAGCTGTACTTGGCTCTTGCTCCAGTAAGAAAACTACATTAGAGATCTTGTAGCCCTGGCATTATATAAAACCTTTCAGTGGGTTTTATTTTAGTCCCACTGAGGTGATGCTGCCATGGACTGAGGAATGCATCATGGTTTTGCGGTAAGCAATGAGGTCAGCATTATCTGATGCAGTGAGTCAAGCAAGTTGAAGTGCATCTATGGTTATTAAAGTTGCCAGGTGCCAAAGCCTCTTTGGCTCCTTATAATTTAGCCAAACTTTTTAGGCCTACTTTTGTGACTGTTTCAGGTTCATCATTTGGGTAGGAAGATTGGCTAAATTTGGCTCAGCTATTCTAAGATTAATGCTAGGGAAAATAAGCAGTCTGGGCAACGCTTTAAAGAAGTAATAGGAGCATGTAACTGTACGTTGAGCAGTCCTACCAGCTTTGTAGTTTGCCTTCTCAACTAGAAGGCTGGCAAAATAAAATCTTGTGATGGAAGAAGTGCTTTTCACTGTCCTGAGAAAATCTACTTGCATTCTGGCTATTTGCAGAAAAAGATTATATGCAAATCCGTGACAGAATCTGTTCAGCAATTTCTCTTCCCCCAGTAAAATTATTTTAGCCTACTGGAAAGGGAATTGCATTAGATTGACTGTTTGTAGTGTATCTTGATCCATCGAAAAGCACCTGAGTATTTTAAATCTTACTTTTAATGGTGGATAAGTATTGTTATACTCTTGTTGTAGAGACAACTAAGAGGCTGCTAACCTTTGGCAGAGCTGGGAATGGATACCACTTTCAGACCTTCAATCAAACTGCTTCTCTACATGTGTCCCAAGGGGCTTGGCAGGGACCCCACCACTCCTCCCACAGATCAGAGCACACGGGAGACTTCTTCCTGCAGTTCCATCTACCCTCAGCAGTCCTAGGCCAGCTCTTGGGAGCTGTTGTTGCTGGACTGGGCACCTGCATCTGCAGGCCAGCAGGCAGAGTGGAGAAGCTTCTGAGCCATAAAACAGGCAAGTAGCTGGATTGCTCTGCTGGGTGCCAGCTGGTGCAGCCTCAAAAGGCATGCTCCTGCTGCTGAGCCATACTGGATGACACCAGTCCCCCAGCTATGCTGTCTTTCCTCCATCTGTGTCACAGCTGGGAAATGACACACCATTCCTACTGCTTCATGGGTTTTGCCTACTCCCAGGAGAGAGACAACTCATGAGTTTCGTTGGGTTGCTGCCACTTTTTGCAGAACAGCAGGAGTGAGAGGCAAAACCCATGTCACTGTCATTTGTGTTGGGCATTTTATCAGTATCAGAAAAAAGGTCTTAAATTTCTGGACATTACTTTGTATCTGATGTTTGAGCTCATGGATGGCTTAGATGTGGAAAAAAATGGATGGTGAGCATGTGATACACATCTGCTACCTGCAGAGGCTCTCAGGACAACAGTTGTGGTGTGATTCTGCGTCTGTTCAGGGATTATTGTTCCTGCACAAGCTGCAACACTGCAGCATTCAAGGGATGGCTGTGGCAAAACAGTGGTCAAGTTTCGTTGTGTCATGTAGACAGAGATGGTGGCAAACAGCTGGCAGCAAAGGCTATTTCATCTGCAAAGTGGTGTGAGAAATTAGTTGGGACTGCCCCTCCTGTTAACAGGGAACATTTGCTCCCTTACCTCTTTTATCTTCGGAACTAGAGTCTGAGGTGTCCACGGCCTGTGGACCCCCATTCAGTTGTACCATCTGCCTACTTGGGCAAACGTTTTAATAGATAGTGCGGGCAATATTCTGAAGGCCATATCCAAAAATGTGATGCTTCAGTGTCAAATGAGCATTTCTTGCAGCAGAGCAAATGGCTGGAAAACGTTGGCGCTCTGAGGCGTGCAGGGAGCAGGTGCCAGGTAGCACTGATCACCTGTTTTTCTGAAGTGGCCACACTTACATCCCCACTGACAAGGGCTGATTCACACTAGAAGTCAATTCAATATGCATGAAAGGACTCTTGTTCTTCCTCAGCGGAGAGCATAAAGAAAGACTGTCAGACAAACTAATCTCTCTCTGGTAGTTTTCTTTTCAACGTTGCTGAACTGTTATTTCTCCTGGGCTTTGCCAGAATGGTACATTCATTGTTTCCCAAAACAGACAGATTTTGCTGGCTTGGTTGATACAGAAATTTTTGCAGAGAGAGGCTGAAATGCCTTTACCTTTGCTGTTGCTGTGTAGCTCCTTTGCTGAGGTCCAGATCGCTGGTTAAACATGAAAGGAAGGTATCTTGGTGAATGGTTACATTGCGTATCACTGAGTGCAGTCATGGAATCATTCCCAGCACTTGCCCTGGGCTGGGAGCATGTTTGCTGGGGTTTTGGGATTCTACTTTTTCTGGTTGTAAACCCATTTATGCCCCGAGATTTTAATTTTAAAACTAGTGATTCAAGATCGGCCCAGGCACCACTGTGTCACCTAGCTGCAGTTAGAAAGTAGCCCAAACTAGAGATTTCCTTATTTTCTTTATGCTCCTAGGTTTCTAGGCACATGTGAGGAGTCAGTAAGATTCCGAAAACTCTTCAGAGAAAAAAATCTGAATTTCTCAAAACTGTGGATATCTACATTGAGCAACCTCTTTCAGCTGGACACTCACTGAGGAGTCTGCCATAGGGATTCATGGTCAGTGAGGTTGTATGTCCTCCACAATCTCTTGCAGAGAAATTTAGCAAAACTGAGATGCTGAAGTGGACACACTAGAGGAGCCCAAACACCACCATGGTCTGGCAAAATGAGTCCTACATCATATTTGTAGTGAGCTCTAACATTTTTTTTCTAACTGTGTTTCAACCAGCCACTCCCTAAGTTATTCTTGATATAAATGCCATCAGAGAATTTAGGCTATGACCTTAGGTATTTAATGTATTTTTTTTTCCCTTAGAAAAGGTGATTTTTAGGTCCTCAGGGCAGCCAGTGAGGCTGCAGAGATCAGGAAGAGGCTGAAGAATGGTGGTCCCATTCTGTAGCTTGGAGTGGTTGGCTTTCTCCGTAAGTGAAACCACCACATGGATTAGTCAATATTTGCATATTTTTTTCCTAATGTGGGACTGCCAACATGTAGTAGGCAGAGTTTTGGGCTGTAAGAGATCCTAATTTATGTGTTAGAAGTGTTTAATGATTGATCATCAGACCTATTTCAGCCCACATGCCAGAGCAAGTGTACCAGAATGCTTTCTTTGCCATTGTACCAGGACTACCTGCAAGAGGTACCTTTTCTGCATGGCATAATAAATATTCTGTGGAGGACCTAGTAAGCCAGGTAGTACACTCTGTTAAAAGTAACTTGCAACGCCATTTCAATCCATGTGAGTTAATCTGGACATAGTGAAGAGCAGTTTCCGAGTCTGGAATTACCTAACTTGGCTGTGATTATTTTGTTTCATTTCTGTATTAACTAGAGATATTATCTCTCTGCTGAGATTTTAAAAGTTGGAGTAGGAAACTTTGCAGTCAGTTTTACAACACAATTAATTGCTTGCCCTTTCAAAATGGGTTCTCTTCACAACGTTTCTCACCTGCCCAAAACCATGACCAAAGTCTGCAAACACTTGTCCATTTGCACATCTTGCAAATATGAATAGGTCCATGGGGCTCATTTTCATTAGCTATAACTTAGCTAACTATAAATCTTCTGCAGGACAAAGGCCTACATGCCACATATACATATTCGGGCTCTGCACTTTGAGATTCTTTTCATCAAGCACTAACGTCCTATTGTATGTTCTTTGGGATTCTGGTTGTACAAGTTGTTAGATACAAATTTCCTCTTAACTCTGGTAGGAGCACCAGTTTGCATAATAGATTGTCTTATCGCATCTGCAAGGTAATTCCTTCTAGACAGGCTTCTAAGAAGGCCTCAGATTTGATCTATGATGGTCTGTGCATTGAAAATGTCTGTATTCCAAGGAAGTACAGTTACTGTTATGTTAACCTCAGCTACTCATGTATTGTGTAGGTGACTGATGGTGTAGATCCAAAGTTAACTAGGTGTTCTCTTTAAAGGCAACACATGATATATTTGGGCAAAGAAGAATTTCCTGCATAATCTTTAGAGACATTCTATAATTTCTCTGGCATTTATGCAGACTTACAGAAATACAGTTAAAAGGCTTTAAATTTTCCCATTTTGGTATTCTGATTGCACATCCAGCTACTAACTTTCTAATAAACAGGATCCCAGAAGAAAAAATATTGTATGGGCTATACAACATTCAATCCTTGACCTTCCCACCTCTGAATCTGCAGTTTCATTATATGCCTCCATGAGGCATCTACAGCTGGTTAATCAGAGGTCTGACATATCCAGTGTTTTGTTGAACTCGTGTGTGTATAAGAGCTAGGAAGCAAATCTTCCTCTGAACTTGCTCCATCTTGTATTTTCTGCCATAGTTATTAGAAAACGGTCTTTCTGTTCATAATGTGTCTGTGGAGAAAGAGTCTTGCTTTCTCACTTGTGCTGCCATACCTATCTGAGATACTTTTTCCAAATCTTAGCCATAGGTTGCTCCTGTTTTTTATCTTGTCCAGAGCTATGGCCCTTTCACTCCAATAGTTGTCTGTTGGTGGTACTTTGCTTAACAAGCAATTAGATTATGAAAAAAGGATATATTAAAAAAGAAGGCCATGTTTAAGGTTGAAAAGAACTGCAGAAAAAAAATAAAAATATTATTACAATCAGAAAAACTGAACAGTTCCAGAGAATCAAGGTCATTGCTCCTGAAGGGCATCTTAAATTAAATTAAATTAACAGCTGGATTATTTGACGAGAAATGTGATATTTATTTTTAAAAGAGAGGGAGAAAGGCATTCCTTACCTCATTAGTGCTACAGGATGGCCTATACAAGCATAATTACACTTTGTAAAAAGGCTAGGGAGACCACACAGGAAGGGTATTGAAGAACTGGAAAAGTTACAAGAGACACTAAACATGGTAAAAGATCGAAAGTTGTTATTTATGGACCAAGTACAGCCTGCTACTTTTTTTTCTTACTACTTCATTTTTTTAAGAGAGAAATGGGGGCCATTAAGATGTACACAATTCTCAAGGATTTCAAAAGGTGAATGACAAAAGTCATTCTCAGACCATTGCAAGCTAACAGAAGAACTGATAATAAACTTGGAGAGAGCAGTGCTAATCCAGAGTTTGTTTGTTAATAAGTGTAATCCAGAGTGTATTTGCTAATACAGAATAGGAAAATGCTGTCTGTAGGGTGTGAGCTTCACCATCAATACTCCATCTTTTGTCTTGCCTCCACAGGCTCAACTGCATTGCAGCTTCTGCATTTTAGGAATGTGACTCCTGTCCTTGACCTCATCTGCAGATAAAGACAACATCTCCCCTCCTGCTGAGTGCTTTGGGGTGAATCTCATCCAGACAAGAGAGGGAAGGATAGGTGAGGATGTTTTTAATCTGCTCTTTTTGAACCAGCCTGCTTGACTTGACCTACAACATTTGGGCAGAGGGGTTAAGTGAGGCAGGCAGGACAAATGCCTCCAGGGTAGCATAGTGAAGTTGGCCACAGGAGGGCAAAGGGGCTGTGACATGAGGCTGCCAGCGGGGGACAGGCCTTTTGGGTACCCCATCTGGCACAGATCCTGGAGGGGAGGCACTCACTGCCTGGTTGAAAACTTGACAGGGTCTTGCTGCATACCAGTGCGGGCTCTGGCCACACAGCAGGGGAATGGGAGAATAAAGGAATCCATAAAAAAAAAGAGGTGCTGGTGAGTTACCCCAGCCTGTCTCTGCAGACTACCCTTGGCAGCAGACCTGGTGTGAGCCTGCTGTCTGAGGGGGCAGGCCCTGGAGGTCCAGCAGGGTGGGAGGCACAGCTCAGTGCCCATGGCTGGGAGCAGGCCCAGGCTGGGGACACCAAGCAGGTGAAGCTGCTCTGTGGTGAGTGCTGCACTAGCCTGGCCAGCCTGCCTTGGCCCATGGCAGAGCATTAACAAAACACCAGCTGGCCACAGCACATCCTAAAATCTGTTTCTTTTTCTGGTAAGGCAAGAACAAATGGTGATGTTTTTAATGCCTTGTGCCTGAAGAGCAGTTGGGAGTGTTGCTGAAATGATAATGCTTTCCTTACAGGCCATGATAGCAAATGGGCTGGATAACTCTGGAGTGTGGGAATGGCCTTTCCTCAGCTGCCAGTCTCACAGTCAGGCTCTCATCACACAGGTAAAACAGGGTATTCCACCCCTCCCCTTTCTCCTCCCAAATGTCACCAATATCTAGCAGAAGGAAAATTAAGAGCATTTTTTCCTCCAGTATATATAATGGGTATTGGGTGCCATCAGATCGTGTGAAAAGAGAGTCCAGTGGAATTTTTCCAGCCACAAACAAGAAATAAAAGCAGGGAGGAACAAAAAAAATGTTGCTGCATAAGTTTTTATGATATGGTCTGTATATGTCTTTTTTACTTACTGCTGAGATGTGAAGAAACAAAGAAAAAAAGCAGACAAGTGTGCTGCCACAGGACTTGGTGAGCATTACTCGTTACAAAACTGAATTTTAAGGCATCACATATCAGTTAGTGACACGCACTGGGGATCAGGAGGATGGTAGTTTACCCACATCTGAGGTCAGTGCAAGTTCTCCCCTCCCTCGAATAACATGGGATCAAACTTTTGATGGGATCTAGAAGAAAGTTTAAAATGTAGCAGATAAGGGTAACCTCATATGCATGGCCCATTGCCTCAAAAAGCCAAATGCTCTTGTAAACTTGACATAATCTGATTAGTTGATTTCCTCAGTGATATTTCTGCAGGTTCATATACAGAAGGACAGGAAAGCTGAGATTTATAATGATAGCTATTTCTAGCAAAGGTCATTTCTTTATTGGTGAACAACCTGTCCTTAGTCATGCTGATGATGAGGCACTGCATGATAAGGGAGAGGCTGTATAGCTTTAAAGCTTAACAGGCAGTAACATAAATAGAGCATAGATCATCTTTCTACTTGGACCAGGAGGCTTGCAATTTACCACCATCAAGCCAAAGCCAGGAAGCAGGAGTCAAATTCCAGAAAAAAAAATAAAATAAAATCAGGATTTCTGTGGAGATTGTGAGGGAGGCTGGACATTTTATTGTTGCCATAGCAGGGGAAAAAAGGGAGCCACAGAGCTTTAGCATGTATTTTTTGATAGTTAGGGTGTCCTTGGTGGGACCAGCTGCTTATAAAGAACCAGGTCATGTTGCTCTGGCAACTCTTTGGTCTGCCCCGTCAACTTCCCAATTTGAGCAGCATCCTGCTCCATGCCATTTCCAGAATGACAAAGATAAGGGCGTGCTCAAATATACACAGATACACTTCCTCTCAGGTTTCCTTCCCAGGCAAGGCAGCAGTTTTGCTAGGAAGATGGTTTAAAAAGATTGTATGATACATATTATCTATCTTTAAATAGCGAAACAGCATGTGCCTATTCATCACATGACTATTTTTCCTGCTTGCAGAAGAGAAGATCTTTGACACTGTATCATGCACTATTTTTTTCATAAACAGGAGGATCTTTCTGGGAGTTGTGAGAGCTGTTCTTTCTGCTGTTGGCCTCAGAAGTGAGTATTGGGCACTCTGACGTAACTGACTTTGCTTGTTTTCACTGTCAAGCTCATCATATGAAATTAAGTAAAAATGTGACTGTCTTTCTAGATTTTGTCTCATATCCTGAACCATGCTCTAGGGCTGAGCCATGGATTCTGCTGGATGACTGGCACAAATCAGTCTAACAGTTGACAAGACTAGTCCTGAGGTCTTCTCAATACAGCAAAGTCAACACAGGGGTTCCTTGCTGATCCATCAGAGTGTTCTGACCAGTGTTCATCCATGCTTTTGCTAATTCCTTTTTGCCAGTCATTGGTTCTTTCGGGCTGTGAGCTGCCAACCAACAGAAGTCAAAAGGGCTTTTAAGCTGGTCTTGTCTAGGACTCAGTCCAGTAACCTGAGAATTCTGTGGTGGCCTCCAGCTTCCAATCTGCAGGGGAAGATCTCACCAGATCTTTCCAGAGTAATTGCACACACCCTTCAAAATCTCTTAGAGCTTGCCCTAAAAAGAGCTGAGGACTGAAATTCTTAAAAACTGTAAAATAAATAGATAATCTGTAGGATAATTGTCTGTGTTACACTTCTCTCCATGCAACAAAGGAAAAAGTGGCCTAATGCTGTGTACATTTTAGGCCTTGTGTAACTTGAATCCGAAAGCTATGAAGGAAATGGAAAATGTTAATAAATAATGATGTTTGAAACACAAGTCACTGAACAAACCACCAGACCTTCTGTGTTTATCTGTAGGACAGAAAATGTCTATCTCAGTTTGAGGAAAATATAATCTTGGACAAAGGTATGTCTTAGGAATTAGCTGGAATGCTGTATGGTATTCAGAAGATAAATCAAAGCTTACAGATGAACTCTGTACGTACAGAATAAAGACAACTTTTGAAATAAAATCAGTAAACAGACTACTTGACATTTTCCTGGTACAAGGAACCAAAGATCTCCTTAAGGCCACTGGAATTTTAAATTATTTTGTTTGATTCACTTTACAGCTGCCAGATTTCCATGAGGTATTTTCCAAGTCAGAACTAAGCATATGTGTGCTCCAGACTGTGCATTTGCAGTCTGATGTGTGCTGGAAATCCTGGCCTCGTTTCCCTATTAAGTGCAGGTGATCCACACTTAAAAAAACAGTGTGTTGGAATTAAAGCACTCCCTTAAATGTGTTGGAAGTTACCCTGTGTGTGCAGAGCAGCTGCAAAACTGGGATGATAATCTCAGACAAATGTGCAAAATCTTCAAATTTTAATCATAGAATCATTAAGGTTGGAAGGGACGTTAAAGATCACCAGGTTCCAGCCCCCTTGCCATAACCAGGGACCCCCACCACTAGATCAGGTTGCACAAAACCTCGTCCAACCTGGCCTTCAAAACCTCCAGGGATGGGTCATCAACAACCCCTCTGGGCAACCCATTCCAGTTCCTCACCACCTTTATAGTGAATAATTTCTTCCTAATATCCAACCTAAATCTCCCCTCTGTCAGTTTAAAACCATTATCCCTTGTCCTATCACTATCTTCTCTGATGAAAAGCCCCTCTCCAGCTTTCCTGTAGCCCCTTTCAAGTACTGGAAGGTGCTATAAGGTCTCTTTGGAGCCTTCTCTTCTCCGGGCTGAACAGCCCCAACTCTCTCAGCCTGTCTTCATAGCAGAGGTGCTCCAGCCCTTGGATCATCTTTGTGGCCCTTCTCTTGATCCTCTCCAACAGGTCCGTATCTTTCCTGTGCTGAGAGCCCCAGAACTGTGCACAGTATTCCAGGTGAGGTCTCACCAGATCAGAGAGGCAGAATCCCCTCCCTGGCCCTGCTGGCCACACTTTTGATGCAGCCCAGGATGCAGTTGCTCTCTGGGCTCCAGCACACACTGGTGGCTCATGTGGAGCTTCTCATCTACTACCACCCCCAAGTCCTTCCCCTCAGGGCTGCTCTCCAGTCATTCTTCCCCCAGCCTGTATTTGTGCTTGGAGTTGTGGTGACCCAGGTGCAGGACCTTGCTGAACTTCACAAGGTTGCCACTGGCCCACCTCTCCAGCCTGTCAAGGTCCCTCTGGATGGCCTCCCTTCCCTCCTG
>NW_009952566.1:534802-536891 GCF_000747805.2 Chaetura pelagica
GCCTGTAGTTCCCTGGGTCTTCCTTTTTCCCCTTTTTAAAAGTAGGGGCTATGTTCCCTTTCTTCCAATCAGCAGGAACCTCACCAGACTGCCATGACATCTCAAATATGATGGACAGAGGCTTAGCAACTTAATCTGCCAGCTCCCTCAGGACCAGTGGGCGAATCCCATCAGGTCCCATAGATTTATGCACCTTCAGGTTCTTTAGATGGTCACAAACCTGCTCTACGCCTATAGTGGGGGGTAGTTAATTCTCCCAGTCCCTGCTTTCACCTTCTGCGGCCTTTGTGTTGAGGTTGGAGCACTTGCCAGAGAAGACTGAAGCAAAGAAGTCATTGAGAACATGTGTTGTTACCTTGCCTTTTTCCTTCAGAAGAGGGCCTACATTCTCCTTGGATGTCCTTTTCTCCCCAGCATACCTAAAGAAGCTTTTCTTATTGTTCTTTACATCCCTGGCAAGATTTAATTCTAGCAGGGATTTGGCTCTCCTAACCTGATCCTTAGCTGCTCGGACAACCTCTCTGTAATCCTCCCAGGATACCTGCCCCAGCTTCCACGCCCTGTATGCTTCCTTCTTAAGTTTGAGCTTTTCTGGGAGCTGCTTGCTCATCCACATTGGCCTCTTGGAGTTTCTACTTGACTTCCTCTTAGTTGGGATGCATCACTCTTTGGCTGGAGAAGGTGATCCTTAAATATCAGCCAGCTTTCCTGGGCCCCTCTACCCTCCAGGATGTTATCCCAAGACACTCTTCAGCAGATCCCTGAGGAGGCTGAAATCTGCCCTTCTGAAATCAAGGGTAGTAAGCCTGCTGGAGCCCTCCTTGGTGCCCCAAAGATCTTGAACTCCACCATTTCATGGTCACTACAACCTAGGCTGCCCTTGAGCTTAACATCCCTCACCAGCCTTCCTCGTTCCAGCACAGCACAAAAATATTCAGGGAAAAAACCAACAAACATTTCCAAGAAAATCTGTATGAGTAGTACAACTGTCTTTCATATTCCCATGTAACACTCCAAGAAGGAAAATCCCTGCCTCTTCCAGGACAGCTCCAACTAGGTAGAAAACCCATGCCCTCTGGCAGCTCGTGTAAGTAAATCTGCCTTGAGAGAAGGCAAAGGAACGAAGAGTAACACATTAGAAGCAAAGGGCTGACCTTTTAAATAGCTCAGATATTCACCCTTTCCAAAGTAACTCTGTTCAGCTTAGGCCCGTGGCTGCCCACACAGGCTTTTGTTTTCCCCTTCCTCTCCAGACAGTGCGTGCTGGCAGACACTGCGATGAGCCGGCACAGGGAGAGGCAGCCCAGGGAAGAGGAGGAAAAGAGTGGGATAAGGAGCTTCCCAGTCTGCGTATCAGGCTTGAATTCCCCTTGGTTTAGCATGGGAAAGAACACAAAAGAGACTGCAAAGGCCCAGGGTCCGATTTCACAGCTCCTTCAGACCTCTACTGCATCATCTTACTTCCCTGTATTTCCACTTGACAGCTGAGTTGGTTTCATCCTTGCTGGGCTGATACCTTCAGGAGTAGCTCCCACATCATCCATCCCACACAACCACGTTATCCTGACTGTGGGATCCACTTGTTTCACACTGCGTTTTGGGATCTAAGCAGCTGCAGGGGCACACGGAGAGGCTTCAGGAGGTGAAGTGAACGTAAAGCAGGGTGGCATTTTCTCCCCGGAGCAGAACAAAGCACCGTTTCAGTTTAGATTAAGGCTGGAACCACGGGCTTGCCTCTGGCTCCCGAGACCCCCAGAGCGGCCCTGAGGGGGAATTCCCGGCCCACCTCCCAGCGGGGATCACCTCTCGTCGCTCCCTTCTCCCCCGCAGAGACTTGCACATAAAAACACCCAACAACCCCCGACGTTTGGGTGCAGTTCGCGCAGCACCTCACCGAGTTAAACCACTCGACGGACACGGCCCCGTCGAGCTCCGCGTTTCATTGCCGCCAACTTCCCACCCCCCAGCCCCCCCAAAAAGGGCTCCAGAGCTGCTCCAGGGCCCGGGCGGGATGCGGGTCAGGCTGGGACCCGCACCCTGCCGCCCTCTCCGTCCCTTGCCGTGTCTTTCCCTCCCTCTCCCGCCGCCT
>NW_009952566.1:538129-581167 GCF_000747805.2 Chaetura pelagica
GAGCGGAGCGGAGCGGAGCGGGGCGCTGCTCCCCCGGGGGCTCCGCGGGGGCGGCCGCCTCCCCGGGGATCTTCCCGGAGCCCAGGTTGCCTCCCTGCCCGCTCCGGTGCCATCCAGCCCTGCCTTCTCGCCAGGCGCGGCCCCTTTTTCCTCACCCGTGCTCCCCACGAAGACGCTTTTCCCTCCGCGGCCAGCAGAAAAGCCGCTTTCCTTTGGAGGAAGGAGACCCATCTGGGTTCCTCCTCTCCCTGTGGACGTTCCTCAGCTCAGGGTGGAAAGGTGTTTCCATTTCGATACGATGCAGCGAGGAAGATGGGGAATCCTGGGCAGCCAGGGCTCTGGAAATGCCCCTTCGTATTTCATCCTCACCCTTGCACAGGCGTTTAAGTAGTTACACTCCCTGGCCGATTTCTTGGCTGTTGCTTCTCCTTGGGAAGAGAAATAGGAGCGGGAGGTGTGTGTGTGAGAGAGAGAGAGAGGAAACAACTGTTACACCTTTTGTCGTCAAGACAAAGAACTTGTCTTTGCCTCCCTGTCTCCTCACTCTGGGTGCATGTTGGCAACACCTCAGCCGCTCTGCATTGCTTCCTGGAGATGCTTCATGAGGATACAGTGTGGCCCTGACCTGCCCTTTTTTGTTGTTGTTGCCAGTTGTGATGGTACTGATAACAGGACATGTTGATGTTTCCAAATAGACTCGTGGTTTGCATTCCTGAAATCGCTGCAGCATTCTTATTTATTTCATTAATTGGAGGAAGGGGATGACAACAGGAAGGGGATATGTTTTTGTGGTTTACTGTAGGTGTTTGCAAGGTATGAGATCACGTGTGATTGCGGCGCTGTTGTACGGAGTATGCTAACTAATGCTTTTCCCCCTGTCTTATTTGTCTTCCAGTCCTGCAGTCTCCACATCATCTACTGTGTGAGGAATGATGATTCCATGAGAGAACTTCCTTTCAGTTACCTGCCTGCTCCTATTTCATGCTGCTCCTGGCCAATGATGAGCCATTCTGCTAGACTGGGATTTACCGTGAAGAAGGGAGAGGCAGAATATGACTTTTAGACATCCCATCAAGTCTCTTGCTCACTGTTTTTACTGTGTCTGTATATAAATCTGCTAGTATCAAGCACACACACTCTTAAACCTGCATTGGTATTTGCAGAGTTGCTGCTGTGTAAGAGGACTGGTATTTCTCTCCATTATGGCTTCAGTTTGGAAAAGACTGCAGCGTGTTGGAAAACATGCTTCCAAGTTCCAGTTTGTGGCCTCTTACCAGGAACTGATGGTCGAGTGCACCAAAAAATGGTAAGAAGTGTCTCATATTCTTGCACAAATGGTGGAATAAGTCGTTGCTGCTGAAATGGGAAGAATGTTGCTCATTTTGTATTGTTTATTATGTGTGTATTGATCTTGCCTCCCCTCGCTTTCTCCTGCCTGCCCATTGCAGAAGTAGCTGCGTGGGAAGCTTGTCTTGATGGGTGCTTTGCTGCATACTTATCTTGGACCTGTTGGGTTTTTTTCTGCACTTTGATTTTCTTAGCTGGCACTGTTGCTGTCATGCAGAGGACAGTGCATCTGGCTTAGTGGTGTGGTTTTGGTCGCTGGTTTTGTTTTGTTTGTGTGTTCTTTTGTTTTTAATATTTCCCAAGAGCTGTTTACCATCTTCCAGCTCAACTCTTGGTGCTGCTTTTTATCTGCTGGCAGCTTTGTGAGATGACTGAGGCATTTGAGATCAACCCTAAAAATGATGGTAGTTGAATCTGGGGTGGATACCCATTGGCTTTTTAACCTGAAGATGTCTTGTCTCTCTTCCTTCCATGTTCCTTTCCGTCTTTTAATGATCATCATCCTGATGATCTTTAAGGTCCCTTCCAACCTTAATGGGAAGAGGTAAGAGACAGATCCTTGGAAATTGCCTTAAGGTATTTGTTTAGACAGGCAAGAATTTTGTGCAGTGGCAGGTCAGTTGGATAGCTTTGGAGCTGACTAGACAGCACTTAACAGTAAACGGTACGATCTGGTGCATCTTCCTTCCTGTGTAAAATGAGCTTATATAAATCTGCTAGGGAGGACTAGAAGCAGCTTTTAAATAGTCAGACAAAGATTCTCCATTATACAAATACTTAAGTGCTGTTTTATATGTTTGGATTATTGACTTTTGTGAAGTAATTCCTCAACTTAGTGTTAGCCTGCAGCGTCAGGGGACAGCGAAAGTACTTTCCAGACCTTGTGGACCAAGATGTTAAAATTGCCTTGTAATAAACTGCAGGCTCCTTTCTAATACTTGGCCTTCCTTCTTGTTGGCAAGTTTGGCATTTGAATTGGCCGCTTTCACTGGTTATGAGTAATTGCATACAATTGATACAAATTCTCTCTTGGAGTTGGAAATCTCTGTCAAGTATGCAGGAAGGCTGCTCACTGCTCTGTCTTAAAGGAACACTGTTGTGTTACTCTCCTTTTTTTTTTTTTTTTTTTTTTTAACAAGTTATCTTCTTGCCTTAAATGTTTGAAAAGATTATTAAGAAACAGAATAGCTTTAGAAGTTGAACTTGCTTTCACAGAATAAAATACAAATAAAAACATTTTAAAAGTTGAAATAAGTTGTCATGATTATCTCATGAGATCTACTGTCTGGTTTGAGCCAAAGAGTTTTCCACAGTAATTTTGGTTCATCAGATTTATTTCAGCAGTTGTGTTTATTGCTTTTTAAGTTTAGTTGTATAAACTGGCCTGTTTTGGCTTTCATTTTCACTTCAATTCACTCCTTGCTTGAGAATTTGCAGAATGTTTCAGCACTGAAGTACAAACACTGCAGGAAAATGTTCAGATTGGATCTGCAGCAAACTTTCACTTAATTTAGGAAGAAGTCACATACAAAAGTTCTCTTATGAACAATCTTGTTATTTTAGAAACAATTAGCTTATTGTTTAATCATAAACCAGAGTGCCCACCTAGGAAAATGCCTGTGTGTGAAGCAGTGAAACAGCCTTTCAAAACCTCAGATATGCAACTAATTTTTAAAAAATATGTTGTCTTTCTGAACCATCAGTTTACATTCTTGAATTTAAATCTAGGCAAGATCAGTGCTTTTGTTGTTTATGATGAAGCAACAGGGTGGTGGTGAAATGTGGATGAATTCTAGGGAAAATAACAATAGGGAAGAAACTTCACTCACACAATCGAGTGATTGTAGGCTTTTCTATTCTGCTTCCTCTTGTTCAGAGAACCTTAACAAAAATGTTCTTTAAGCATGCAGGCTAAAATACAGTATTTCTGCTGTAAGTGGAACTCCTATATGAAACTCCTATGTGTTTTGAGAACCTTCAACTAAATCTTTCCTTAACTTTGGAGAGGATCCAGTTTTGCACATTTGGACAGAATCAGTCATTCCTCTGTTTCTTAAGCTTGTCTTTGAGCTTGGCTCATGTGAGAACAAAACAGAAGAAATGAACTCCATATGTTGTTCTTGCTGAAAGCACTCAATATGTATTAAGTGTCACTGCTGTAGTATGGAGTTTTTTTGATCAAAATGTAGTAAGCAGTATGTTATTTTAATGTACTGGCATTTCAACAATGCTGTGTTTCTGGAGAAAAATAATGCTCCATTCATATTTTAAAATAAATGACAATGCAGTCATAAATACAATTGAACTGAGAAGTGTCTGTGAGCAAGGATTGCACATGAGCAAAACGGGCTGTTTGTCTGTCTGTGAACTGCTATGTCCTGTTAGGTTGGTATTTGTCGAACTCTTCAGAGAATGTCTTAGAATATTTTTGTAATTGATCGTGTGTGGTTTGCAATGTTGTGTGTATTTCTGGTTGGTTTTAATGCTTTTTGTCTCCTCTGGATTTCTACTGATTTGAATTTTTTTTAACCCTGGTGTTCAGAATAGCTTCTGCCCTTGTTTGTGGAGTTACACTGTGTGAGAAGTTGCTACCAGTCTGGTGTTTGCTGCTTTAGTCTTTAAAAGGATTATCTCTAGGTACAGCAACATTAGTCCAGCTCAGGCTGATACTCTTTTTGCTTGCTTTTTCTGCTCTCTATAATTGTTACTTCTTGTCCCTGCGAATTGACTAAAGATAGACGCTCTTAGATGATTCCTTTTCATTAGTGGTGCATTTAGGGGAGGGCAGGTTGTGACAGAGCTGTCACTGTTGTCACTGTTTCATTAGAAAAAAAACCTTCTTTTTGGGTAATTAACAGGACTGAGTCACTTCTGTGGCATTCTGGCTGTTCCCGCTGACCCAGACCTAGTTATTGTGGCTCCTCAGTATCTTTGAAAAATTGAGCAGTTGGTTCATTTAGAGCCTTTCATTAAAAATAAATAAATAAATGTAGTCTTGGTCTTTAATATGGATTAGTGACTCCTGCTACTGTGAAAGCGTCATACTTTGCATTAATCATATAAGCAGTTGATTTTTTAGAAGGTGCTTGGCTGGCAGTGCTGGAGTGTGTCATCCTCCACTCACCCTCGGAATAAGCTGGGGCAGTGCAGGATTTTCTGCCCACCCTCACCACTGAGCTGCAGTCCTGGTCTGGAAGGACTATGTGTGGTAGGAGAGAGTTAGTTTAGACCTCATCCTCAGTGCAGAGCCATTGAATAAAACCAGAAATCAGTCTCATGCATTTTGATTAGACTTCTACCAAAAAAAAAGTTGCATTTGTTGCTCTGTTTTGTCTTGCTGCGTGGGATCGGAGTGTGCTGGGCATCGCTGCAGGTGTAATGCTGTGACTTGTGCAGGGTGCAGTTCAGGTGCCTGAACACCGGTGTCTGGCGCTGTTTGAGATGCCTTTAGATTTGCTGCCAGCCCAGCTGCCAGTTTGTAGAATCCCAGGTCTCTTGTTGATCCTGTGTCAAGACTCCCAGTCCAGCATGCATCTCTTGCGTATCCTGGGGCTTCTCAGCTGCTGGAGGCCTCTGTTCAGGTGACTGAGTCAAGGCTTGTCTGAGGCACAAGCTCAGCAGAAGGGCCTCACAGGAGGAAAACACTCCATTGGACCAGAGATAACTTCCAATACTCGGACCTGAAGCTGCGATAGCTGTTATTACAGAGCTGCTGAAGCACCTAATGCTAAATATGCGAGCCATCTAGGATGGCTTTTATGTTTCCTTATTTTTATGTGGTCTCGCAAGTCAGGGACCCAATAGGGGCTACAAGTGTAGTGTTCATTGGTTTCCACAGAGAACGGCCTGACTCTTACAGAGTTGAGGTTCCCGAGTTCCTAGTATGAAATCCATTAGATGCTTTTATGAGGAAAACTGCTCACTGAATGTAGGTGCTAACTGCTTAAAAACTCTGGAAAAGAGTAAACATTAAGAGAGGAGGCATTTCTACAGGATTTGCCATTCAGTAGTTGCATTATAGATAAAATAATATATGGGGTGCTGGGGGATTTTTACAATGTTTGTAATACTTGGCATCTCCTATATGAACTGCTTTGCTTTTAAATACTGCTTAAGAATGGATTGAGCCATCATGTTCTAAAAGGGTTAAACTTTTCTTGTATGCTCCCTTAACTAAAGACAGGCTTCATTTCTATGAGGCAAGACACCTATTTTTGTTACAATTAGGTATGATCTGAAGTAGGTTCTGTACTTTCAAATATACATATTTCTCTTTTGGAAATAAAGTAATACTTAATTTTTTTATTTTTTTTATTTTTTTTTCCCAAAAGGCTTTAGCCATCTGTTTTCCTCTTCTATTGTAGTTTCATAACTGGATGCTGAATGAATTTTAAGATTTGGCATGCACTGTGCATGGGAGAGAAATGAGATTCCACGGTTCACACCAGTCTGCTTGCCTTCTGGTCGCTGCTTTTCAGGAAACCCTTCAGTGCTGAAGGCCGCTGAAAGAGCTGGAGTTAACTGGTTGCTGTAGAAATCCTTGGGGATTGCCTGTCCAGGGTCAGGCTGTCACATTGCTCAGTTCGTTTTCTTGCTTTGCATGGTTGTTAAGAAGGGATTTTGTGCACACCTAAGTGCTTTTAATTATTAAGGATGATTGCATTGAAATGTGTGACAAAAAGAGATAAAGTTACAGGTGAGTTCAGGATCTCTTTGAGTTAGTTTTGCTGTGAGCTGTGCTTTTTGTAGTGAGTTTGCTCTTCTCAGCTTTTCATCTGATTTGCATTTGTGCATTAGCCATGTAGGTACACTGTAACAAGCATAGCTTGTGCAAAGAAAGCGTCCTGCCATTTCTTCTGCTTTTCAGCTTTCTTTTCTCCTTCTCAATTAAATTATACTCTGTTGTCACACTCTTCATTTGTGTCTCTGATTTCACACTGAATAATTCCCATCTGCAAACACACTTCAGTATTTTCTTTTTCATTCATTTCCAGTTTTGACTGAGCACTTTTTGAGGGCTTAAATTGTGTATCAAACATATTGTTTCCAAATAATCATGACTAGCTGCCTTCCAGGTCAGTCTTGTCCCTTTCTTCCTACATACATTGGAACACACTGTCCACATGCAAAAGCAGTTCTGCTACCTTGTGTCTCTTTTCTCTTTGTATCCAAAGGAAAATACTTACTTTCAAAAATGGTAAATCTGCTCCTTTGGGCTGTCTGGCTTTTGCTGGAAGATTGACTACCAATTCTTCTTACTCCTTAGCACCAGCTACTTTCATTCCTACCTTACCAACCTAGTCTCTTGCCATATTTTTGTAGCCTTATGTCTGTTCCATGGACCACAAATTAGGGATTTCTCATTAAAATTGCTTGTTGCATATTGAGCAGTGAAGAGGTACAGGTTCAATAGGTGAGGTACAGGTGTATGTGAAATCTTTCTTCCTGATGACTTTTTCAGATAGTCAGTGCTACATACTTCTACTCATTTTCTATTTACAGCAATTCTTTGAGGGTATTTGGAACTCTGTGTCCAGTTCCTAAAAGACCTCATTGGTAGAAGCAGGCATGAAGTTTGGTATTGATAAGGTAGAAAGATTTGGGTTTGTCGTAAGTACTTGTTCTGAATTTCATTTGTCTGTGAGTGAAAATTATTTCTTGCAATTCCGTGGCAGAGTTTACCGTTCTAGCAGTAAAAAAAATGATTGTCTAAAGCAGAAAATTTTAGGTTATGTCCAAGTTGTAGACAAATCCACCTTAATGATCTGTCATTCATTCATTTAGAGGGGTGAGGATGTCTCCTTACATAAATAAAATATGCTAACTTACATTCTAACACAGCTTTATTTTTTGAGAGGAAAACTGTGTGTGTAACTTCCTCACAAAGCTTTACAAATAAATAAAACCTGGCCCAATTCCTGCAGGCACTGTGTTGCATGCACACAGTGAAGTACACGTACTGTTCTTTTGAACTCAGTAGACTTGACCCGCAATAATTTATTTTATTCTTTTTTTTTCAGAATTGGATCCCTGTGAATACTCTTTTCAACTCTTTGTGTTATGAGGTTAAATAAAATGAAATATTATGACATTGTGCAGGCCTCATCTGAGCTGAGGCTTCAGTCACTCAGATTGCTCAGGCTGTATAGTGCCAGTCTGTTGCTTCAATTAGTTTTTAATTGGTTGGAGAGAGCTGAAGTCCCTTTCACAGCTTAATGTGAATGAGGAGAGGAGGAGGAGGCTGGTAAGGTTGACTAAATCTGAGGAAACTCTTCTTATAAAACAAACCCTTCAGTTACCGTCATAAAAGCATTCTGCTTGGGTGGCTTTCTGAGAATACGGGGGTGGGAGGGGTTGTTTGTTTACTTTTAAAGGCTTTCCTAGTTTACTCTGAGGGATGTGTGTAAAGTGTATGTTTGTTTCCTTTGCCCCTCTCTCTTCTTGAACTCCTTGGGGAGAAGCTGGCCCTGGCAGGCTGTTTTCTGCCTTGCTGTGGGGCACTCCCAAGTCGCCCTCTGCACCAAGTCTGTTCTGTGTGTCCTGGAGTGGACTCTGAAACACAGGAACTATGCAACTGAACTTTTGTTCCTTATTTTACGATATGCACACAGGAATAGGGTAAATAAAGCTGACCTTGTTTTCTTCCTCTTGTTTTCTTTATTTGAAAAAATGTATTTCTGCAGCGTACAGTTTATATGAGTGCATCAGAGTCCCTCTCAGCCGGGAAGCTGTACGTTTTGGCAGTTGAGGTACAGAGTAGTTGTGGCTTTTGGCACCTGGAAGGGCATTGCAGAGACTTGGGAACTGTGGGTTAAGCATGAGCTAAAATTAGTGGAAACATAACTAGCATTGCTGTTGCTTAAGACTCTGACTCATGAGGCTTTCTGAATTTAAGAGTGGGACTGAGATGTCACTGTCCCTTAGCAGTAGTTTTCCTCTGGTTTCCTCTGCCCTGAAGCAGAGCTAGGATGACAGTAAGGCAGCCTGGTGTGTTATTGTTAACTGCCATCAACTTCAGTTCAAATTTGTAAGGTGAGCATGAGCTGCAGCAGTTGAGCATATACACCTCCCTTATGCTACCCTGATGCAGGAGTAAGACCTGCCAGAGGGATGAGATGAGCTACAGCTGCAGGCAAGAGCATCTTGAAATGTTTCAGCTAAATCACTCAGATCCTGAGTCAGTGCCCTGTGCTGTCACTGTAGGGCTTCCAAGTGCACAAGCCTTTGAGATTAATCAGAAGTGCAGGCCCTGCTGAACTATAGTTTCCAGCTGCCTGCAAACCTGTAAAGATGAGCAGTGCAGAAGTAATTCTTGTTTGCCTGTTGAGGTTCTCTTTGTAATGGAGAGTCATTATTTGGAGTTCTTATTTTATTTCTATGTTGTTATTTAAGGAGACTTACTTGAGGATTACTCCAAAGCTATGGCCAGGCTCTGCAGCTGCCTGTCTACAGCTGCTGAACTGTGATCTCTGTGGCTCTGTGTATTTATTTTAGCACAAACTGGTTTCAGGTTTTATCTTGTGTATGCTTGGTCTCCTGCACTCATTCTGTGTGCTTTGTTTTGTGTGAGCTGCTGTATCAGAGCCTAGCAGAACACTAGCCAGTTTGATCTTTCACAGTATCATCATGGTTGGAAAGACCTCTGAGATCACCGTCAACACAAAAAAACCCCAAACAAACACAAACAACCACACACACTCCACCAAAAAACACCCACAAACACCACCCTCCCCCCCACCTCAGCCACTAGAGCATGCCCTGAAGTGCCATATCCATGTGTTTCTTGAATACCTCCAAGGATGGTGACTTCATAATATCCAATCTAAACCTCCATGCCACAGCTTCAGGTCATTTCCTCTGGTCCTGTTGTTAATTACTTGGGAGGTCAACACCTCCTTTCAGGTAGTTGTAGAGGGCGATGTGATCTACGCTCAGCCTCCTGTTCTTCAAGCTAAACATCCCCAGTTCCCTCAGCTGCTTATTGTTTGACTTATTCTCTAGACCCTTCACCATCAGCTTTGTTTGTTGCCCTTCTCTGGACATGCTCCAGCACCTCAACATCTTAGAGGTTATATAGGTTAGAATCTATATATAAGAATATAGTGAGGGGCCCAGAACTGAACACTGGACTGAAGATGTGGCCTCAGCAGTGGTACAGTCACTTCCCTACTCCTGCTGGTCACACTATTTCTAATACAGGCCAGGATGCCTTTAACCTTCTTGGTCACCTGGGCACACTGCTGACTTATGTTCATCTGGTTGTCAACCAACACCCAGAAGTTCCTTCCAGCCACTCTGCCCCAAGTCTGTAGTGTTGCATTGGGTTGTTGTGACTGAAATGCAGGACCCAGCAGTTGGCCTTATTTAACCTCATACAATTAGCCTTGGCCCATGGATTCAGCCTGTCCAGATCCCTCTGCAGAGCCTTCCTACCCTCAAGCAGGCCAACACTTTCACCCAATTTGGTGTCATATGCAGACTTACTGAGGGTACACTCAATCCCTTCATCGGGATCATTGAAAAAGATATTGAACAAGACTGGCCCCAAAACTGAAGAACACCACTGGTGACTGGCTGCCAACTAGTTTTCACCCTGTTTACCACAAATCTCTGGAACTAGCCACCCAGCCAGTTTTTTACCCAGTGAAGAATATGCTTGTCTATGCCATGATTTGCCAGCTTCTCCAGGAGAATGCTGTGGGAGATGGTGTCAAAGGCCCAAAGGACAAAGGTGTCAAAGGACAAAGTCTAGGTAGACAACATCCACAGCCTTCCCCTCATCCAGCAGGCGGGTTACATGATCATAGAAAGAGATCAGGTTGGTCAAGCAAGACCTCCCTTTCATAAACCCATGCTGGCTGGGCCCAATCTTCTCACTTCCCTGCAATAGCTATGTGAGCTCACTCAAGATGAGCTTCTCCATTATCTTTCCCTCTACTGAGGTCAGGCTGGCAGTCCTGTAGCTCCCTGGATCTTCTTTCTGGCCCTTACTTTAGGTGGGCATCACATTAGCCAGCCTCCAGTCATCTGGGACCTTCCCTGTTGACCAGGACTGTTGATAAATGATGGAGAGAAGTTTAGTGAGCTCCTCTGCCAGCTCCTTGTTTGCAGTGTTCCACCCCACACCCTGGCTCTTTTTTTTGTTATTGATGAGTTTGTAAAAACTTTTTGTTGTCCCTTATGTCAGTGGCCAAGTTGAGCTCCAGCTGGGCTTTTGCCTTCCTAATTTTCTCTCTCTATGACCTGATGAGATCTCTCTACTCCTCTCGAGTTGCTTGTCCCTTCTTCCAAAAGTGGTCAACCCTCTTTTTTTTCCCTAAATCCCAGCAAAATCTCCTCTTTCAGTCAGGTCAGCCATCTTCCCCACCCTTTAATCTTATGACACATGGGGACAGCCTGCTCCTGGGCCTTTAAGATTTTCTTCTTGAAGAGCATCCAGCCTTCCTGGACCCCTTTATCCTTCAGGACTGTCTCCCAACGAACTCTTTCAACCGATGTCCTGAACAGGCCAAAGTCAGTCCTTCAGAAGTCCCTCCTTGTATCACTAAGTATGGAAAACTTAACCATTTTGTGATCGCTAAGCCCAGGACAGCCTCTGACAACTACATCTCCTACTAGTCCTTCTCTGTGAACAGGAGGTCCAGCAAGGCACCTCCCTTGGTAGACTCACTTACCAGTTGCATCAGGAAGTTCTCTTCCACACAATCGAGGAACCCCCTAGACTGTTTCTTTTCTGCTGTGTTGTTTCCAGCAGACATCTGGTAGGTTGAAATCTCCCACCAGAAAAAAGGCTGGCAATTGTGAGACTTCAGCCAGCCACTTGTAGAATACTTCATCTGCCTCCTTGTCCTGGTTGAGTGGTCTATAACAGACTCCCAGCAGAATATCTGCCTTGTTCGCCTTCCCCTTCATCCTTGCCCATAAACACTCAACTTTATCACTACTATAATCAAGCTCTATACAATCAAAACACTCCCTAATGTACTGAGCCATGTCACTGCCTTTCCTACCTTGCCTATCCCTTTTGAACAGCTTGTATCCATTCATTGCAGCTTTCCAGTTCTGACAATCATCCCACCATGTTTCCCTGATGGCAACTATGTCATAGTTGTCCTGCTGCACAATGACTTCCGGCTCACCCTGTTTGTTTCCCATGCTTTGTGCATTAGTGAAGATGCACTTGAGCTCAGCTATTAATTCCACCCCCATCCTTGGCACTTCACCCCTAGGCTTATCTCTGGTGGGCCTGGTTTTATCCCCCTCCCCCTTCAAGTTTAAAACCCTGTCCATGAGCCCTGATAACTCTTGCCCTAGTACCCTTTTCTCCCTGTGAGACAGGGTTTTCCCACCTGTTGAAAGCAGGCTCAGTGTCATGTAAATCAACCCATGGTCAAAAAATCCAAAGTCCTGCTAGCAGCACCAGCTTTGGAGCCAAGCATCGATCTGTCAGGTCTTCTTGTTTACCCATTCGTCATTCCCTGGAACTTGGAGGGATAGAGGAGAACACAACTTGTGCTCCCAGTCTCTTGACTAGTTGTCCTAAGGCCCTGAAATCTTCCTTCATTGCCCTTGGACTTCCTCTCTCTACCTCATCACTGCCTACCTGAAAGATCAAAAGAAGGTGGTAATCGGTAATCTGAGGGCGGTACCAGACCAGGAACTTTACTGGCTCCAGGGAGGCACCAGATCTCCCTGTGGGAAGGGTCTGGCCAGCATATGAGATCCTCAGTTCCTCTCAGAAGGGAATCTCCTGTAACAACTACCCTCTTCTTGCTCTTAACAAGAGCAGTCCTAATGCATGGAGCTGGCTGCTTTTGCAAATCCTTGGATGGGGCTTTATCAACATCCTCATTTCCCTGGTTATCTATCTCCAGAGCCCCATGTATGTTCTGTAAGGGCACCTGGGAAGGTGGGGGAGGTCTGGAGGAGACTTGCCTGCTGCCCTGAGCAGAGACCTGTTTCCATTCCCCCCCGTCCGCTCTTAGGTCCCCTCCTGCCTGATGACAAAAGGGCAGGGGATCCTCTACCTCTTGTGGAGCCTCTACCTGCCACCTTTTCCCTAAGGCTCTTTTCTAATAGATCTGTTTTGAAAAGTGACTTTGAGTCGGACCAAACATCCCAAGGGCAAAATAATTTCTTGTTCCAGGGACAACCAAATTAAAACAACTAGGGGCATTTTAAGGCTGTTATATCAGTTTTGAGTCCCATATTACTATGGTCCACATTACTACCAGTTGTTTCCTTGGTGCCACCTCCACAAACACTTGTAACAATCAGGCATATTCCACGTTTACTGCCTTCTCTTTCTTTACCCAATAAATACTTTTTGCTTCGTTGCATCTGGCTGGTTGGTCAGAGTTGTCTGGGTTTGTCGGATGGGTAACATTGGCTGTTGCAGTGGCAGAGGTATGTTTTGATGGGTGTACAGCTTTGCTGGGAGCATATATTTATCTCCACCAGCTGGGACAAGCTCCATCACCTTTCTTGCAGTCCAGGCAAACCGAAGACATTCTCTAAGTCAGCTCTGGGCTTTCCGTAAGATATGTGAGTGCCTGATGCCCTAAAATGATAGCTGTCTTCAGTTGAACTTTCTTCAGGGCTGAGACTGTGCTTATAATACAGTGTCATAAACTGACTTTCCTTTCCCAGCTGTGCTTGGGAGGAGTATTTGCAGAGGCAGTACTGTTAATATCAAAAGCCATATTAAATGAAGTAATTGGAGAATTTGAACCATTGAATACAGTTGGCAGCACACTGTACAGTGCTGCTCAGCATGCACTGTGAACTTCCTTTACTTTCAGTGACTGCTCATAAAGTAAACTCTGAATGTCTTTGTTTGTGGCAGTACATAGGAGGAGACTGAAAAAAACCCACAACAACCAAAAAGAAAAACAAACAACTACAACAAAAAACCAACAGAAAAGAGCTGTCAAAACAGCTCAATTCTTTTTTTTTTTTTCCTAGCAAAGATCTACCTCAGTAGCCTGTATATTTCCAAACCAACCTGCTGTTGATTTTTTTTGTGGTTTATTAGCAGACGACTTAACCATGACAGCTCTTGGTAACACCTGACATGATTATAGCTTTGCAGTCACAGCTCTAGCTGTGTTAGCAGGTGGGTGAGTGTGGCTGTTCTTAACTGCTTGGCTGTATTTTTCTTCTGGTTGTACCTACTGGCTTGAAAAACTAGTGGCCTGACCCTTCCTGTAGGTAACTCAAGCAGTAGTTGTATAAGGCTGTTGAAAACAATTCAAGAGAAGATTTTCTAAAATCCTTTTTCTCTTAAAGAGCACATATTGACTGCATTGAGTGCTTGAAATAAGTGTTTCAAGACAAGTGAGTGAATATTCATAAAAATTCCCCTTGCATTCTTTTGTCTTTGACATGTAAGAAAATTTTAAGAATGGGAAAGTCCTGACCCATTTTTTACCGCTTCCTCTCATACCACAAAAAGCAAAAGAATCTAGCTCAGCCTTACTTGGTTTTGAGGTATATTTGGGGTGGTTTCTGTTTACTGTTAGCACTTTTAAAAAAATAATTTTTAAAAGTAATTATGATGATGATGTTTTTACCCCCCTTGATTTGAAATTAGAAAAAGGAATTTGGGATTTTAGGCTTTGGTTTTGCTTTTTTGTTTTCTTGCTTCCCTTACTCCCTTTAGATAGCTGCTCTAAGCTGCAGTGTCTGCATACCCTTTCAGAATACCAAGGCACAATCTTAGAACAGTAAAGGACTTATTTTCTTTTCCCTGGATTCCTTTACTGTTATAGTAAATGGGATCTGATTTTTTTCATTCTGAACTGAAAGATGACCAAGAATTATCTTAAGACTCAGTTCTCATAGTGGCTGATGTAATCATGGGATTTTTGACAGAGGATTGACAAAGTGTGTGATGACCCATATTGCTAGAATTATAAACATCTAGTGCTTGAGATAGGATGCCTCCTTTAGTCCATGGCTGTAAGGCTGTCTAGTGGAGGGGGGAACAAAAAGGCAACTCTTCTTTCCTGCTCTCATGCTTCTCTTCCCTCTTTTCTGTGATAAATGCTGTGCCAGCTGAAAGCTAACAGCTGCACAACAGGGGTGTGCGAGGATATGGTAATGCAGAGAGCCTGGTAAAGGATGGTGCAAGGAACTGCCCCTGATGTGTCATCTGCCACCTGTGGGCCTGTGGAAGGCAACTCTGCCACACTCCCTCTTCAAAGCCTGTCATACCTCCACACCAACACTACTGTTCCTTTTCTGGAGAGCTGGAACCCTCTTCTCTGGGCACACAACAATGTTGTGGCTGATGAGACTGTGCTGTCAGTGATTATGACAAGTTAGCTTCCTCAGTGGTTGCTTTTGAACCTTTGGCTTCTTCCTTATTTGTAGCTTTGCTTCATAAGGGAAAAGTTCTTGTGTGATGTTAAAATGTGTCTGAATTTTCTGTATGGTCAGCAAATTCAGCATTGACTCGGAAAGTTTCAGCAGACAATTTCAACCCAAGCTTGTGGGGTTGGAAACCTCCAGTTATTATTTTCATGGGTTTTGTGACAAAGGGCCTCTGGATAGAAGAGAGGAGTCTTGTTCAGACCCTGTGGCTGCAGGTAAAAAGCCAGTAACTCTACCTTTTATTAGACAGTAGAGAATACGCAAGGATGAAAGCTACTGGCAGCCTGACCTCTTTTTCTCTGTCTGGAACTATCGGTCTGTTTCAGTTTGTGCTTCCACATGACCTTTTATGCAAGAGTGTTTTTGGAGCAGGGGGCTGCTAGATACATCATTATTTTTCTGCTCCTCATCTTTTATGGAGCCACCTCCTGCTCCAGCTGCCTCAGGAGAGGCTGTATATATTGCAGTTACCTGTGCTTCTAGTTTGTGGGTTACCTGGTCTTGGTGTTTGTATAACCCATCATCAGTAACTTCAGTACTGCTGATAGTGTCACTGTAGCATTGCAGATGACAGTGCAGACCCTTGTCTCCTTTCCTATTGCTGTATCAGGAAACAGGAATACAGAAATTTTTGCCTATAAGTTCAGTCTTGTTGTCTGGAGTGGACTGTATTTACAATGTACAAAGTCTACTTCCTCCTGGGAAAAAAATGCTGACTTTAGTAAATAGAATAAATCTGTCTGAAATAAATTTTAGGGAAGTAGAGCTGTAGGGGGGGGAAGGAATACTTCTTTTAGCAACTGTTGTTAAAAGGAGGGTGCTTCCTTGATTTGCAATTAACATTAAAGTCAATAAAGAATGATTAGAAATAAATAAATCTTGAGCTACTCTTGACTGTAGGAAGACTGCAATTTACCTTAATTTATTTCCATCTTGTTGTTAAAACTGTCAGTATCTGTGGTTGATAAAACCCTATTAAAGCCCAGAAAAGGAGAAATCTGCTGCCTCACAGGGTGAGTTTTCTGCCCTCCTCTTCCTTCTGTGCCATAAGTGGGCTCAGAGGAGACTCGTTTAGGTTTGTCTCAGGTCTTCTAGCGATTTTGTTTCTGTGCTGCTCACGGAAGCCTTTAAAAAATGTTTGGTCTTTCAGCTTTCTACATGGAATATTTGCTTGTAGCATTTCAGTGTTGCCCAGGAATGGGCACAGCCAGTTGTGAGGTGAGGAGAGCTGAACTGAGAGGGAAGGAGGGCGAGTGAGGAGCAGAATGTGAGGCGCTTCTCCCTCTTTGAGTGTCTTCTGGTCCGACAGGACAGGATCTACAAGGCAGATCCCGCTAGGTTTGGACATACAAAAACAGTGACCTAAATACAGGCAAGCCCTTTGTAGAGTAAGCAAAATTATTTCAGATTACAGCTGTGGAGCCTTCCTCTATTTCTGCCAACGTCATCTCTTTGGTTAGCAGGTGTTTTATTGTTGAGGTCTTAACTTCTTATACTGAACATCCCTTACAGCAAAAGAGAAGTTAAAAGCAGTGGGGAGACATTTCTGGAAGCTGGTAACATGACAGAGAAGCCTGTCACCTGTGAATAGTATTTGCATATATATAGTTTGAGATGTAGTGTGTGTATATAAAATCAATGTATGCTGTTGAACCTTTGTAAGCAGAGGGAAAGCCTGGATGCTGGTGATAAATAGCAGAAGAGGTGGCTGTCACTGGTAAGGGACAAATTTTGTCCACTCTTGGTTACCCTGGGAGGCTCCCAAGCGTGCTGTTGAGCACACAGGCTGAGCAGGGCCAGAAATCTGACTTTCCTTTCAACCTCAAGCCATCTAATTGGTAAACTAAGTAGCTATGAAATAGTGAAGTATTCCGGGTTACTGAAATCCTCAACACTGTAGTAACCCCCAGGACTCTATTCTCCTATAGGACACAATCCCTTTCAGATGTAATCAGATTTTTGTGTTTTAATTAGACAGCTGTTTGCTGACCCAGGCCTCGTGAAATTCATATGACAAAGTGTGCCCACTTTAAAATGAGAACTTACTGTGTCACGTGGAGCTTTCAGACTTGATTTTGCTGAACAAGCAATATGCATGTATGTATACTTGGACCTCATCTGTATGCAGCAACTCCACCGTTTTACGGTGCCTTTGCAATCCATGTCATACAACACCTATTCTGCCCTTACAGAGAGGAGGCAGCAGCACAGAAATACACTATCTAGAGATATTGCCACGGAACAGCTGCACAGCCAGTTTAGAGCACTTCTGTAGCAAAATAAAGTGCGATATTATTTCTGATTGTACCAGAATAACTATTCCAGTTTGGAGGTGCTTCTCTAAGTGAAGTACTTTTGTTGTGATAAAAACTGTCCTGAGCTAGTCTTGATGATTGAAAATATTGTTGTGCCTGTCTTTAAGTGACTGGGATAGTAACAATCATGCTGTTAAAGAAGAAATCTAAATTTAAAATGTTCCAGGAGTTCTTTTTGTGCAAAATGAAAGCAAACTGCATTATTTAAATATTTGTATGTTTAAGACACGGGTAGAAAAAGTCTGGCTATTAGTATAGTATGAAGTTTAAAATTCTGAGTGCATTTCAAAGTGGTTCTTTTATAACATTGTATTCAAAGGAATATTTATAGCTTGGTAAATAAAACTGCAGTATGTGTCTGGCCTTCCTTAGTGTAATTTTACTCAGTACAAATTGATGTCACAATCTCTTTAACCTGTGATGCACCCTTATATTGTCACCATATTTTATTTTCTTCATTGGATCTGTGTAAGTGATTTCCTGTGTTGTGGCACGTGCCAGTTTCTGGGATGTGAAAAGCACAGGAATAATGCAGCATACAAAAAAGGAGTGCTTATATGCTCTTGCTGTTAGGTGCATTTATGCAGTTACAGAAGGATAAGGGCTTATTTTCAATTTGGGCTTTTTGAGCGATGATTGTGTCAAAGCATATTTTCTCTCTTTGAACCTGGGAAGCTGGTTCTGTACACACATGGCTGTGGGAGTTTAATTTTCTTCTATCCCAAGGCAAGTTCCCAGTCAGAGAAAAAAAATTGCTGTGTTCTCTCTCTCTCTCTTTACCCAGGCATAGCCAAAAGGTGCAGAGTAGTTTTTTGAACTACTGAGAGTAGAAGAGTTTGGAAGGCTATGTATGGTTTTCAGTTACTAAAAGTAGTAGTGAAAGTTATCTTTATTCATTACATAAATAATTTTGTGTCAGTCAGTTTAGCACCTTTTTTCAGAGCAGACTTGATAAATTCTGTGTAGTTTTTTTCTATGTAGATATGTTCGATTTGGAGGAGAAATAAGTTCCTCTATGCTTCTCATTTTACTAGAGAGTGTGGTCTAGTGGTAGACACAACAGAAGTCAGAAAATCTTGGTTCCACACCAGATTTCCTTTCAACTTCCTTGTGACTGTGCAGACAAGTCATCTTTTCTATCACTCCGTAATTTGTGTGCACAAATCATCTTCTGTCAACTTTCCTACGGTTTTACATCCACAATTACTTATAAGTAGGATTTATGTCTTCTGTTAAAGACCAGAAGGTAGCAGCTCTCCGTTCAGTAGTACTGGCGAAAAGCAACTAAAAAGACACTTTGCTGTGCAGAAATAAATAGCAAGTGCTGGCAATTTCTCTGCACAAAAATGCTGCAGCCACACAGCCCCATTATTAATTCAGTCTTACAAGATGCTGTGTGATGGAGAAAAATGATCCTCATTTTATACCTCTAAAACTGAAATACAAAGGAATTTTTGGCAACTCCTCTGTTGTATGAGTGCAGATCTACGGCAGCAAGACGCTGCATGAGAAGGAAACTGCAAGTTACACCCTACAAACTGGAAAAAGAAAAATGCCTCCTGTCTTCTTTTTTAAGTACAAGTCATGTTAATATTGAGGTAATTTGCAAGTGGCTTGGTTGTATGTGGTAAGAGTGGAGACTGTCAGAGAACATTGTATGGAGGTAGAGCTGGACCAGTGAAGTAGATAGAGTACATGAGGAAAATGGGAAAGGTAATTTTGGAGGGCAAGAGGCTTCTTGATAACTGACCTACAGTTACTGATGCAGGAACCTAAGTGAGGTTTTTGTTGTGGTGAGGGGTTTGTGTTTGTTTTCTATTTATTTTCCTTTGAGTGATGAGTAATTAAGAGTGTGTGTACTGGGTAAATGCCAGATTGAGGGGAAGGAAGTAATTTGTATTACACTCTAAGTAGATCCTTTCTGGATCGACATTTCTAAAATATTTTATCTAATGGTGGCAGTGTTAGAAAATTACAATAGCCATAAGGACCAAGCTCCTCTGCAGTAGGGGTGATGGACATCTGAAGTATGTAACTGCACTTGAAAGGCTACATGTTGATTACTTCAGTCGGAAAAGCTCTGTGACCAACACTGTTAGTGTCAGATTCACTTGCAAATGGTTGTGACAGTCTGCCTCACAGTTCGAACCAAAGTGCTTTAAAAGAGATGTTTATGTAAAAGCTATAGCACTAAATGAAGGAAGAGAACTTGTTAAGCTTTGTGAAGAATTTTGGCAATATGGTAAGGTGGAGCTCAGTTACAACTGCCAACAAAGCTGTGGCTGCACAGCAGAATATAAGCTTATAATTACTGCGATATAATCAGTATTATTGGAATATTCTGCTTAAGCTTGTTGACTTCAATATATATATACACCAGCTGGATTAGAATTGCTGATCTTTTTTTTTTTTTTTCCTTCCCTCTATATTGCTCCAGAACTTAGTCTGTGATTTATTTTTTGCTTGGGCTTTAGGTGATAGCTTTTTCTTTCATATCACATCCACAAAATCGGTCCCAAAATCTAATGCTTGTGGAAGAGAGGAAGTGAATATTAGGGGAGAGGAAATAACATTTTATTTCCTACCCTTAAAACATGCCAAGAATTCTATGTTTGTTGCTATTATTTTACTTGTCTGTTGGTCCAGTGTATCAGTCCTGTGACTTACCAGTGTAAGATGAGATTAGGGTAGCACTGAGCTCTATGAAATATTTATGAGGCTGAACTGCAGGAACCACTCTTGAGATTGGTCAGAGACAGGCTAAAGTCTCGGCTCTGACTCTATTTAGAGAAGCAAACCTCTGTCACTCGTTTCAGAATTGCCAGTCTCATGGCTGATTCTTGAAGACCAGGATTGTACAGAAATTAAATGCTTCAAAGCAAAAAGAAAAAAACATAGGTACCTGTTCTGTCTCTGGCACTGTTATATGTGTGATCAAGCTGGCCATGTCTTATCTTTACATTATAGATATTTTCTCTTTGTTTGAACTTCCACCCTACCACTTTCCCTTGGGTGTACCAGCTGCAAGGTCCTTGGCCATACGTGATCCCTATCCATGTCTTAAGAGAGATAAGAGGAGGAAGGGAGAGCATGGCTGAGGAGAAGAGGGAGCCTGCATCCATCTCCAAATCTTGGGGATGTTTGGCCATGTAGAGGTCCATTGATGTTGGTAAAGCTGGAAATGTCCAATGTGACAGCTTGTCTACTCATTGCCTCCTCCTGGCCTCAATTTCTACTCTAATGTCTTCTGCCATCCTATTGCTGAGGGACATGCTTCATTTGTAGGATGGCAGAGGGCTGTAAGATCCTCAGGAATAAGGGTTACACACATTGGTCTGCTTATTTTGGTTTGCCCCAGGGAAGGCTGGTGTTGTACACCTGCACATGCTGCTGGGGATGGGCCATGTGCATCAAACGTGGCTCAGACATACATGGATTTACTGCATATCTTTATGGAAGGGTCTTGCAACTTGGAGGCTGGACATTGTGGAGGCAAAGTGCTTGTAGGAGATGCTGCACTAGCTGTGTGTGAGTGGAAGCACACCAGGTTCTGGCATCTGCTGTGGGGTACCCCACTGCTTCTTCTGAGAAACTGAAGGGTTTCTTTGCATTGTTTCATGAAGCTAAAGGTTGGACTCTGGTTTTATGCTTTGACTTAATAATTTTCTGCAAAACATTTGTTTTCATTTTCTTTGAAGTTTGAGAGTTTCAGTGACCCAAAGCATCTTTGAACATTAACTTCACTGAAATGAATTAGTAGATTCACACCTCATTTGGTACTATATTGCTTGTCAGGCTGCAGAACAAACAAAACCAAACCCTGTATATGTTAAAACTGAGTGCTAGCTTTTAAGCTACAGCAGTGAGAAATGAGTCTTGACTCACCTGCAATGAAAAAGGTTAAAGGCTTTAGTCTGCTAGGTTACCTGTCTGCCTTTGTCTGGGTCAGGTCCAATTGAGAGCTGCTACACAGAGGACAGAAGTCACACTTTCTGGCAGATGTTGTTGGGGAAGAAAAGCCATTGGGAAGGCATTGGAACTGTGTGGTAACATGTTAAATGTGAAGAGCTAGATATGCCAGTGCTCATCTGTCAAAGCCCAGGAGACAAGGTTAAATTAACAGATCAAGCTGAGATAAGTGTTTTGTGTAAGGTCTTGTCTGTGTTCAGAAACTGTAAAAGTTACGGAGAGCTGACATAGAGCATGAAGTATATAAATAAAGCCATGCTGAACTCTCCTATGAATACACTCATTCAAGAGATTTTCTCTTTACTGTGGTAGCCCCATGATCTTCATTTTCCCAAGCATTTCTCTGTGGGTCTGCCCATTGTTTTGAAGTGCTGATATTGCTAGAGCGTGGGCTTGCACATGCGTGTGCAATGCCAGCCCTGCGAAGGCTGGTGTTCCATCTGCATGGTCCAGAAGCAAGTATGCTAAAATTCTGCAGGCTTCAACTTTTGAGACTTGTTTGTTTTAAAGATGAAAAAGTACATTTTATGCGAACTATGCTGAAATATGTGGAAAATCTTATTTTGCAGAATCCAAGAAGTTTGTGCACCCACGCATCTCTATTGTCCATGTTGATGACTCTGCACATAACTGGTTTTCCCCCTCAGTGCTCTGTGTGAACTCTATGCAGCTAAATTTGATTCCCATCCTCTTGATTGTTAGTTTACAGAGTGGATTTTATTCATTAGCCTTCTTTGGACCTAAGTAGGCAAATGTATCTAAATTCTGATTTCAAATTTAATTCTTTAAAGTAATTTATTTTAATTTCATTTATTGTAATACCTGTCTAAAACCTTGAAATTAAAATTTTTCTTTGTTTATTCTCATCTAGTGCCAGATATTTCAGCGCTTAAGCTGGTAGGAGGTTTTTGGCTTTTACTGTAAGGACAACATTCTTCACTTGGCACACCTAGGTGTTGCAGTAAGTTTGAGAGGCTTTGTCCTTTACTTTGAGTGGATGGCTCTCAGCACTTTGTAAGATTAAGAGGATATTTTGCTCCAGGAACCCATCTGGCTTCCCTTTTTATTCACCTTTCTGCTTCCAAGGAGAACTGCTTTTTACACCAGACACATTTGTGTTTACAGATAAAAAATTTTTAAATTAGAGTAAAATTGAAATCTAGGGTGAGACAAAATTGCTTAATCTTTTAAGCTGTGTGCCCTATGGGATAGAGGGGCTCTGTCTCTTTATCCTTTTGCCTCATTTAATAGTACAAGACTGGAATCCAGCCTGCAAGACATCAAATCCACTTAATAAAAAACCTGGACAGCATCCAGGAGTCTCTTCTATGGCTGCAGATGTTACTTTACAACTGCTCCATGGTAAGATCCATCAGCTTACTCAAGTAGCCATCAGGCTAAAACACAATAAGGCATTTCATTGTAGGAAGGACAGGGTATGGGTTCTATCTCTTTGAAGTTGATAAAAAATAACTATGACAGCACAGGAAGAAGGGAGAGAGCTAGTATAGTGACCAGGTTCAGTCTCCAGTTACCATCTTGGTGTGTGATGAGTGGCAAAAGGCCTCAACTTAAGACTCTGAAGCAGTTCATACTGGAGGTATCTATATGTCCTTGCATCAGGAGCATAAGCAAGGAAAGGGCAGTGTTAATTTTCAACAGTTTATAATCTCAAAAGATTTTGGAGATGCAGAGGACCTTTTGTACCTTGGGGAGTGTCCTACTTTTGAATGTTACTAACCAGCTGTAAGCCTTTCAAAGGAGAGTAGGCACAGCTTGGTGTACTAAAAAAAAGAAAAAAGAAAAAAAAAAAAAGAGGAACTACTACTCTTAACATCTTCTGTAGGGACACTGAGCCAAAGGGCTGACCTTGCTCTGAGGGCTCTGTTTGGAGGAGTGTCTGACTTGAGTGAAAGCTAGATCAAGCTGTAACAGAAAAAATATAGTATAGGAAGATTATTTTAAAAAATAAAACCCACAAACAAACAAAAAACTCTGGCTGGCTGAAAGATGTAACTTTCTTGTGCATTTTCACTATCAGCATGAATGCAGCTATGCTGTAGGTTCTGCTTGTTTGCGTTTTAAATCAAAACCTGTGCTTTGAAACAGTAATATGAAAGATGTTGTTCATTTCCAGCTTAGCTGATCTTGAAAGACTTAGTTACAGTCTAGTTCAAATTGCTGTTGGGCATCTTACAAACAGCAGTGATTAGCAAAATCTGTTTAGGTCCTTAGTTGTTGGTAGTTTTAGGGGTCCTTACTGCTGCAATATTTACAGTGTTGGCATATTCTAATTTTTTTGTTTTGAAGGTCTCATTAAGTTTGGAGAGGATGAAATCAGTAGAGGCTTTGGGCTTTTTGTTTTGCTTAGTGTGCAAGTTTGTGACTTTGGTCGGGACCTAAGTTTAAATGCAAAGTTACCACATTTCTCCATGATGTTTTGAAGCTGTGGCTGCTTCTGGGATACCCAGTAGCTGGTGCATTGCTCCAGTGGTAACTTCTAGTTTTGTGCCTCTGAAGGGTGGCAGGAAGGTGTGTTACCTCCACCTGTGCCCCAGCTATTGAGAAGAGGAGGTGTGGTCTTCCTGGTATCCAGGTGCTTTGCTGAAAGCAGGTGATTCATAACCCTGCAGTTTTTCATACAGCCAAGGTGATGCCAAAACCAGAGCTCAGAAAGCAGTTCAAGATTTCATCTTTCAATGCCCTCCTTCCCTGAAAGTGAGTTCATGCTGCTTGATACCATATCTGTTGTGGCTGTGACTGCGAGCACCTGATTTGCAAGATCTGGTCTGGGCAGAGATAGGGGAAAGGAGCTCATTTTCACTTCCCCTTCCCCTGCCCCCATTTTTTTTTTCCTCTTCGTGATACTAATTTGTAAAGTGAAAGGAGGCTGCTGACAGATAAGAACCTTTAATTGGAGAGTTCATTGTGTATGAGCCAGGAGTACCCATATCTCAGAATAAATGCGGATTAATTTAGGGCTCAGTGAAGTAATTGTTTTGAAAACTAAGTATGAGTTTGTATCATAGTGGCCCTTCAACGCTACTCCCTGTATGGGCACAGCACATTATCAGTCTGCCCCTTACCTTACTATGTACTTGTGTTGTACTATCCAATGTTAGGTTATAATCTTTTCTGGAATGTAAATCAAGAGTTTGCCCTGTCTTTATAGCTTCAACTGTATATTCAAGCTTTTCAAACATAAAAAGTATCAAAGAGGCAGACTACTGTGTGTCTTAGCACTCATTTGCTCTTTGTAGGTATCGGTCTTTTTAATTAAAAACAATGTATAAGCACCTCAGTCCCACAGTCCAAGCACCTGAGGTAGGTGATACGAACTTTCCCTTCAGACAGACTCTACAAGCTGGTACCATTCTGCACTTGATGCCCACTCACTGGATAAGGAACTGACTAAAAGGTCACATTCAAAGAGTTGTGGCCAATGGCTCAATATCCAAGTGGAGATTGTTCCTCGGGGGTTGATACTGGGGCCAGTGCTGTTTAACATCTTTGTTGGGGACCTGGGAGTTGGGATCGGGTGCACCCTCAGCAAGTTTGCCAACCACACCAAGCTGTGTGATGTGGCCAATACACTGGAGGGAAAGGATGCCATCCAGAGTGACCTTGAGAGGCTTGAGGGGTGGGCCTGAGCAAACTCTATGAAGGCCAAGAGCAAGGTCCTGCGTGTGAGTTTGGACAGTCCCAAACATAAATGCAGGCTGGGTTGAGAATGAATTGAAAACAGCCCTGAGAAGGACTTGGGTGTGTTTGTTGATGAGCAGCTCAACATGAACTGGCCATGTGTGCTTGCAGCTCAGCAAGCCAACCGTATCCTAGGCTGCTTCAAAAGCAGCATGACCAGCAGGTCAAGGGAGGTGATTCTGTCCCTCTTCTCCACTCTCATGAGTGGAGTACTGTACAAAAGGAGGACACGGAACTGTTGGAATGAGTCCAGAGGAGGGCCATGTCTGCCTAAGAGGAGTGTTTGTGATTGTAAGAGAGTGAGAGAAGACATCCACTTGGTTCTTCTTGTGTAGTATTCTTAACCTGTCCCTGGGACAAGCAAGGCTAAATTGGATCAGGCAAAGAAAATGTCTACATAGAGGGCAACTGCATGTGACATCAAATTCAGGGACTGGTCAAGGCACCCTCCTGATTCTGCCAAAAGAACATTCAAGAACTTAACTTCTGAAGACTAGGGTCAGTTAGGGTATCTTGCAATATAAAATTCTGTTACAAAAAGCTTTAAGAAAAGATTTTGCTAGATAGTCCTGTCAAGTTTGTTTTGCTCAAGACTCTCTACTACAATAATTCCTTGAAAAATGAAGCTGAATCTGTCATTGTCACGTGTTCTGCATAATGGATGAACTTGAGCTTTGTTTAATCCAGCTTATTCTGCAAACTTTGTGTTTGGTTTTAAGAAAAGCAAGTCATCAGCAGTACATACTACACATTCCACACACAGCCTTGCAAATAGATGCTGCTCAGATTGAGTAGGTCTGACTGCACTTGTAAAATAGTTGTAGTGTCTTACTTTGTACCTGTTTTGTTGTAAACCAAGTAAAGCCAGTGCTTCTTTTGAAAAGCAAAGTATAATCCTGAGACGTAAATCCTGTAGAGGCCAGTAGGTTTAGCTATATTTAAAAAAAACCTAAAATTCAGTTCACAAATGAATACCTGATCTTTGGACAGCTTGTGTCTTGAAGTCTTAAAAAAATATGTGGAGACCTCTGGTAGGAAGAAATACAGGAGAAATTTCCAGTGTTAGGTGTAGAAAGTGAGGACTCAGAAGTGTACCTAGCCATTTTATGATTCTGTGAAGTGGAACGATTTGAACTATGGTGTCCTCTTGCTGTGCCTGTTTTAATGATTTCTCCTTTGATATTCCCAGCCTTGCTAAGACTACTGGATGGTTATGGTGAGGGAAGAACAAGTTTTGTCTTCAGGGACTTGATGCATATTCTGCAATGAGTTAGTTTTGGGAGACTGCTGTTTTGATTCAGATAGAGCCTGGCATGGTACTGTTCTGAGATGGATCAGAAATCTGCTCACAGGCCTTACATAGGAGTCTACAGTGGAGAAGTGGGAGCAGACAGGCTAGGCCAGATGAACACGTCAGCCATCCTACCTTAATTTGCTGCTGGATATGTCTTGGCATCTTGTACAACTAAACTGAGCAATGTCTTTGTACAAAGTGTTTTGAATACACTTACCTTCCATCATGTAAGTTAAGGGGAGGTAGGGAAGAAAACCTCAAACCCCTTCCTGAAATGCAAAGCTTCATCTTGTGCCATCTTGTATCTTATAATTAGCTCAGATGGGTTTTAGTTGCATGACATTTTATTTTCTTCTTGATGTTTCTGGCTTTTGCAATCAGTGCAGTACCTTCAGTCAGTGAGAGGGCTCATTTGGCAGATACATCAACACATGACATCATTCTTACTGCATCTCCTGGCCTGCTTAAAGCATCAGTGGTGACTTGACTGCACTTCCCAGAGTTATAGGCAGCTGTGGAATTTCATTAATCGTGACTCACAGGAAATTCTGAAGGGGAAAAAAAAAATTAGTTCAAAACTTGAAAAAGGTGATTAGTACCTTGGCTAATGGTAATACATGGCATAGCGTAGGGCCCGGTGTGGAAAACTGCACTGCAAAGAGACCTTTTCAAAGTAATTATCTGTAAAATGAGGAAAAGTAAGGTTCATCCCAAAGTAATGGTGGTGTAGAACCTATTGCATTTATTTTTAAGAGACCAGTAGGGAGCCTTGGTAGTGTTCCAGCAGTCATGGAGAAAGCTATGTGCTGGTGGGGAGGGAACATTGGTTCCTAATGAAAAGCTTACATGTCATGCTGGTGTGCACAATGCAGAGATGACATAAGGTTATTTTAAAAAAATCTGATCAGAAGTACTTTTGACATTCGTCCTCAAGTAATTATTTTTATCCTTCAAGAGGTGCATCTGCATGCTATTGTGCTAAAACTGCTGCTTCTCTTGTTAATTATACTCTTTAAGGCTTACTTCACAAGAGTAATCTAGCAGCCTGTAATAATTAATGAAGTTCAAATAAAACAAGCTCATCCAAAAAATAAAAAATAATAAAAAAAAGGGCAAACCCCAACACTTAGGCAGTTTGATGCCAAAACAAACATGCAGGCTGTAGTGGTTCAATTAAATACAAAAAAAGTACTTTGTTACAGGCGCTTGAAGATTATTGAATGTTATTAAATGTAATGATACCTTGTTACAAACAAATACTGTTACCTATTTTCTCTCACCAAAGGGTTGTCAGTAATTGATCTTGCGATTGACTTCAGTGGCTATAATTAAAGTTAAGTGCATTTGTAATGCTTTCCAACAACAGATTTTAAACTTAAGTCTTTTGTAGTTTTCTATTATTGAGTGGTAGATCTGGTGGATAAACAGGTCCTGGTTAATCTTTTTCTGCTTCAAGGCTTACAAAACAAGAGCTAAAAAGATACCGATACCTTTTATGTCATGTCACAAGTGATATTTGGGGAGTTCTTTAGTCAAAGGATCGTGCCAAGTATTTCCTGGAATGATCAAACCAAACACCAGAAGACCTTGAATCCTGCACAACCTCCTTTTCAGTTGGTGACATTTGTGGCATATAAGATGATGATCAGATGACATGTTTTTGTTCTTTTTCTCAGTCTGTAGGATGTTTTTTTTATTACTTTAATTAAAAATTGTGGGTATGGCGAAGTCTGGTTCCAGTATTTAGTTATTTTTTTTAGTACAGTTGTTTCAATGGGAGAATTGAAGATACTGGAATCGTGCCTTCCATCTGACAGGAAAAACAGGTGTGGTTTTGAATTACAGATGTTTTATTAATCTGTACTTTAAATCTTATTTTAGTTACTTAGTATGCATGGCAGCAGTGAAGCTCTTTTTCTGAGCCACAGACTTTAAAATCATAATCTTCCTGCTTCTTTGCTGACTAGGTTTCACTTTTGCCTTTCTTCAGGAATAGTTTATTGTGAACCACACAAAAATGAGTAAATAGCAAAAACAAGTTTATGGTAGGCTTTACATAATATGACCTTTTGGATTGTGGCTGGATTTTTTAGTACCTGCCCGCGTGGCAGTGTCTGATGTCCCAGTGCTGCTGGCTTCCTTCCGTGCTCCCTCCCAGGGGGATGCTACTATTTTGGCCACACTGTGTACAAGCATGGGGTGAAATATAAGCACCACCAAGGCAATAATTTAGATTCCAATACAATATTAAATACTCCCACTGAAAAAAAGGTTGTTGGTGTTGAATTGTATAGACGGAAGCAATTACTTAATGTGGAGATGTAGCTGTTCAGCTAAAATGCAGTTATTTCTCCCACTCCCACCCCATTGTCTTAGGTTTAGCAGTATGTTATCCCTTTCCTTAAACATACTGGCTTTGCTGGAGGTGAATAGGTGACTATCTAAAAGCTGATTGGTTTAAAGGAATGAGAAACACTGTTCATGCAGCACAAGAATTTTTTTTTTTTTTTTTAAGTAACATTAGTATTTGTTCACCTTGCACCATAGTGGATTTTATATTTGGAACAATCTGAGTTTCCAAAGTAAACTTACAAAGGATACTAAAACTGGCCTTCAGCCTAATTCTTGAGATGGGATTTAATTTGCTTTTAGTGTTAGTTAATGAACAGCCTAGGTTTCTGATGTTGAAGGAGGAGACAAGTCAGAAGGAGGAAATGTTACTTTGATACTTTAAATGAGCAAACTGCATTATGTGGTTTTGGCCATTTCCTAGCACATCACTAGTAACCTTGAATGCAAATTTGCTGATTAAAATGTGAGCTGGGCTTTTTCTTGTAGAAGTATATTGGCATAAAAGAGCAATGAACAGATTGTGGAAGAGAAGTGTGCTTTCACTTCATTTGTAAAACAGTTCTATGGAGATAGTTTTAAATTGTAGAATTTGTGAGATTCTTTAAGAAAATTCCTTAGAAAACCTGCTCTTTGTGCTTTGTTTCATCTAAGCATGTGGTCATACTTAGTGGAGAAACATCCTTCAGGCTATTTTCTTCTACTTCTTCCTCTCCCTGTTTCATTTTGCTACATTTTCTGTCTCCCTATTATGATAGCATTCTTCATTTTGCTTTGGCAAAATACCTCTGAATGTGGATTTCTCTTATACTTGAAGCTGAAGGAGCAAAGTAACAAAATACACTGGTGAAAGAGCCTAGGGGAGCAAGTGCTGGTTGAGCTCTTCCCATCAGTATGAGCTTGGTCTTCTCAGTATGAATCAAGACTGTAGCTGGCTTTTCAAGTTAGTGTGTTTCTTTATATTCCTGCCAGAGGGAGTTCTTCAAAACTGGGGAAGAAGTCCAGGCTTGGAAATAACTGTATGTGTATGTGATGCAGATGCAGGTACTGCTGGAAAACTGCACTGAAGCACCAGCTGTCTCTGACAACCCGAGTAAAGCCAGGCAAGCAATGGCATGATTTAAAAAGAAGGAACTAGAATTGAATGTAAGGTCGGTTACCAACCTGGGACACACGCATGATACCCGTATCACAGCGGGTGATTTCCCATGTTTTACTGCCCATCTCTGATTTATTTTAAGTCCAGATTTGGGAGGATTTGTGTGCTGGAGTTTGTCATCCCTTTACATCTTTTTAATGCTACTTGTGTTTTTCAAAATAACTGTGTTTTGTCTACATATAGCCTCTTCTTTACTGTGTTGTTTGGATTTTTTTAGGTATCTGCCATAGTCATGGGTCTTTTTCTAGCTTACCCAGTAATGAGAAAGTGTCTGCGTTGAAGGAATGCTTTGGTGCTGACACTCCTCCTGTTTCCTCACTTTGCTTCACTTTCTTGCTTCTCTTGGCCCATTTGTTGCACACGTGTATAACTATTCTTGGGCCATCTCCATAAGGGTTGGCTTCCTGGTTTAGATGTTGGCACCATGTGGGGCTGGGTGTGCTGCTTCACTGTTCCACATTGTGGTATGTTTTCCCCTCTGGGGAGATGATCCAGTGCTGTTGTAAGAAAAAAATCACTTCTGATACCAAGATAAGTAAGATCATAACAGATCTAGAGGGCAAAGCAACATCACTGTCACCTGAGCTGAGAGCATCAGGAAAAGAAGGGACTTGGGTAGTTAGCCTCCCTCACAGGCTCTCTGCAGGCCTGAGTACTTTTCTGATGAAAGCTTCTGGAAATCTACTCTTGAAATACATGTGTTGGAATTCAGAGTTTTAATGATCTACTAAGTATACTGTGGAAAACGTCTTTTTGTCTCTTACGTGTTATCTGATATCTTGTGTTCCTGTATACCTGAGTAGGCCAATACCACTGCAAGTATAGCAGCTGGGAGTCCTGGAGAGGAGCAGAGAGGAGACATGAAGAGGTGGAGAGCTGGTGACAGCTTGGACTTGTGCTCTTCCTGTTAACATCTGCAGGCATTATCCTGCCTTTTTCTACTGAAGCTCCTATTTGTGTGACACATGGGAGACAGAGTCGTGCTCTTGGAAGGAGGGTTGTCTTTGGTGTAGCCACTGACACTGCAGAAATCATAGAGTCATAGAAATGTATCTTCTTTTAACTTTTTTCTTTTTCCTTCCCCTACTTTTGCCGTATTTTTATGCTCAGAAGCAAGTTCAGAATTGAATCAGTCAAGGTTAAAGGAGATTTGGTTCACGAGCTAGTTTCTGAAATGAGAATAAATCAGCTTTAAAGTGCCAAGTAAAATAATTCTGGGGAAAGAAAAGTTGTTTATTGTTGGCATGAGTTTGAATTGCTCTGGAAATTGCTTGGGGGTGGGTTTTTTTTTCTGATAGCACAAACACAACTCCCATCAAAGTGAATGGAAGTGCCTGCTAACAGATGAGAACGTAACACACACACACCACCAAGTGAGCAAAGAGCTTTCGAAGTATGACAGGATGACCTCATTACCAACCAAGATTTTGTAGGAGAAGCTTCAAGCAGAGCCAACCTACAATTTAGGTCATCTACACAGGCCATCAGAGTGATTTTACGCAGTTTAAAATGTAGTAGATTATTTCACAGTCAATTTATCATTATTATATGTGGAAATTAGGGTACATATTAAAGGATAAGGTGAATGCAGAATAGCAAATAAAAGCCCATGTCCCCCTTTCCTTCCCAGAACCTGCCTTTAGCTCTGTTTTTCAGGCAAACTTCATTTCTTGTGGGGTTTAAATACGTGGAAGGTGATGTGTGAGTTGTATTGGGTGCATCTTTTAATGAATTTTTTGAGCATATTATGTCTTGACTTTTCCTCTGTAACATCCTCTTTTCCCTGTGTTGTGTTGTTTTGGTTTTTTTTAACAAGAAGTGAGTTTTATTGTTGGCTTTAGAAACAGAAGGATTTTTATATCAGTGTCTCAAAACTCTTGAGTAGCAATTTTTTTCCGAGCAGAGTTGCAACCTTAGTACTTTAAGGTGGAGATATGAACTGCATTGAAAATTGTTTGAGAGTGGATTTGCAGTCAGGCTTGCTGATAGGAGTTGGGTCATCAACTAGGAAACCAAGTGGGAATGGAAGGTCAGGAGCCTGCGGAAGAGGGGTCATGAGTCTGGAAGTGACACCAGAAATGTGGTCATACAATGGGAAGTGTATTATAGGCCAAAAAAAAAAAAAAAAAGCCTGGAAGTTAGGTTAATATAAAAAAATAGTTGGGTGCAATTGCAGAACTAATCAAGTAGAAGAAATAAGGCAGTAAATATGAACCAATAAAGAAATCTTAGGAAATGTAAAAAGAAGGTAATTAGTTCTGGAAGTGTTCTTTGTTGAGATTTTCCATCCATATTAATTAGAAATTAGTAAGAAGTTGCTTGGAGAACTGTACTGAATTTTGGCATGCTTGTCCTGAGTGAGTGCTGGGGAAGCACTGATGTGCTGGTTTGTGGTCATCCAAGGAGATTTTGAGGAGTAAAATAGGATTCAGTTCTCTTGTTGTTTGAGGTATTCAAGTCGAGATAAGAAATTATTCATAGGTGAAAAAGAAGTTGCCTGTTTTCTCTGCTACTTAGTAGTACCTTTTCAGTATGTCTGCTTTGAAATTAAACTAGAGTTTGCATTAGTGTTAACTTTGGGTACCAGATTGTTTCCAAGGTGTTTTGAAGAGGCTGGATCCTGTTCTCTGCCCCATGGAAGAGTTTCTGCTTAGGTGTGCTGCTGTCTCTGGGGAGATGCTTGCAGGCAAGGAGAGCAGGAGGAGAAGGATGACATTAATGTGCAGAGGACAGTGTGTTTCTACAAATGCAACGTTATTTTTCCTGTTAAAAGGCTGATGCTGAGAGTGGTTTTTAGATGAGCTATTTTAAGATATCATGTATCCTCTAAGGATGTAATTATGTATTGCAAGAGTTTGAATATAAATTGTTTACATACTGATCTTGTTTCTTCTTTATCTTCAACAGGCAGCCAGATAAGCTAGTGGTGGTTTGGACAAGAAGAAGCCGAAGAAAATCCTCTAAGGTTAGTTGAATGTTTACTAAGTCCCAACTTCAGTGACAAGCAGGGTCAGCTGTTTGAGGGACTGGTTTCTAGAGCGCAGGGAGAAGCAAAATAAATGAGAAATATTTTAATTACTTTTATGTTCTTTTAAACTCAGTTCAGCTGTAAAGTCTAGAATAAGCTGCTGCTGATGTCATCACTAATTTATGGAAATGCTTAACTCTGATTTCAGCTTCAGTTATTTGTTTAGCAGAACTGTATCATCATCAGTTCACTTTCAGTTACTAATTGCTAGACCTAATTAGAAAGGAGAATCTGTTTCATCACTAGTGTATCAGATGTAGCAAATTTAAAAAGTAATAAAGAATCTGACATTACTGCAATAGGGAGATAAAGTCTTAGAGGCTGTTTCACAGACAGAATATACTACAAATCAAAATGAATAAATGCAGGCTCTTTCAGCCAGTATCATATATTTGAATTAGATGTTAACGTTTTATTTCTACAAACTGTGAGGAAGCATGTGAATTTGTGAGTTTTGGCTAATGACTTGGTAGCCTGAGAAAAGGGAACTTCCAACTGAAGTCTGCCCAGTATTTGGGCATTCATAAATTACGGTCTTGCATATGGTTGGGTATTTTGTGTTACAGTTTGCAGGCACAGTATCCCTGTCTTTTGTGAGCTTCACCTTACTTTTCTTCCTTCAGTAAGAAATCTGAAAACATTACAAAATTCTTGTATTTTTGTTAAATGGTGGTCAGTTTGTCTAGACTGCTGAATTGTACAGCTGACAGTAAGAAACAGCCTCTGTGGAGCCTCTTTTGGCTCTGAGGAGAAGAAAAAGGTGAGACAGTCTGGGTCTGTGGCTTGGTTTCCATAGAAAATGAAGCTTAAAAAATCCCACAACACTCTTCGTTTACACAGAGGTTGAAACAATGGCAAGCATTTCTAAACCTTTGCAGTGTCTAATATGATAATAGTGTTGTATTACTGAATAATAAGAGTAAAACCTTCTGCCAATCCTAGTAGTCAGTTTTTGTTGCCCAGGGAAGTGTGAAGCCTGTTTCATGAGTACAGCAGGCAAGCAAAGGCCTTGGTCCTGTTGTCAGATTTCTTTTGTTGCCTTGTGTCCTGTGGCATAGGGCTACCCCTCATCTGTCAAAAAGCTTTAGAAGGGCAACACAAATGGGCTGGGGAAAATCTCCTAACCACTAGGTGGGTCTGCAGGGGGAAGGAGTGTGTGCTGGTTTCCTTCCTTCTTTCCCAGGAGCATCTCCTCTTCAGGATACCTCAGCCGCACTTGCTCACGCCCTTTCCCAAAATTGTTGCATCTTACCCTGGTTGGACTTACCACAAGTAGTTTTGTCTATAGAGGGGAAGTTCCAGAACTCAGCCTTTTAATGATTATTTAACACTGTGGTTAAATAGAGATGTTCTAAGCTCCTTTTGTGTGTGTGTGAGTGTGTGTGTGTGTGTATGCATGTAACGAAACTTCCAAGAACTCTGAGACAGTGAAGAGAGGGCATGCAAAATAGAATAGGTATCTTGTAATAATTATGCGTTGAAGAACTTGAATATTTAGAAAATGTACCTTCCTACCCTGCTTAGGAGAGACTTCTGGGGGGTTTTGTACTGTTATGCCTCTTTTTCTGACTTTTAAAGTTGTCTTGCATATATGCTGTTTTTTGTCTTTTGACTTGAGGTCTAAGCTATTCTGAGCTATTTTCTCTAAAGATCAGTTACTGACTGAAAGTGGCTTTACAACTGAATGCCTGCTCTGCTGTGTGCATCCTAAATTCTGCTTTGGGGTATGAAAACCCAAGTGTTACCTGGTGTGAACTTAGTCTGGCACCAAGATAGTGGACTTCTGTTCCATGTTTGTAGTCGTCAGCAAAGCCGGTCAGACTTCCTCTTTTGTCGAAGGATAAACTAGCTCAAGTTACCTTGTGTCGTGAGCCGATGCCAGGGGGGCTATGGGCTGCCAGGTGCTTTCGCGACTTCCCCCCCTCCGCCCCCCAGTTTGGAGGGGTTGTTGAATAAGACGGAGGGTCACACGTGGCGCTGCCTCTCGCAGAGAAGGGGCGGCTGCGGGACCGTGTCACAGAGGGGAGGTCCGAACGCAGCCGCACCGCGCTCACAAACTGCTGCTGAGACCCGTGTTTGGTTTACGAAATGAACCCGTTTGTTAAGGGTTAACACAAGCTGTGGGATGAGGTTTAGGGAAAATGTAAAAACGGCAAATGGCTACCGGGGATATGGATCAGGGTCCTTTAAGGGAGGTAATGCAAAAAGTGCTGTGCTCTTAAGGCGCTCTCTCCCAGAGAGGGTTGTGGATCAAAGGAGAGGGAGGGACGAGTTGAACTCGGCAGGACGGTTAGAGTGTGTGTCTGTGTGTGTGTGTGTGTCTGTCTGTGTGTGTCTGTCTGTGTGTCTGTGTGTCTGTGTGTCTGTGTGTCTGTGTGTCTGTGTGTCTGTGTGTCTGTGTGTCTGTGTGTCTGTGTGTCTGTGTGTCTGTGTGTCTGTGTGTCTGTGTGTCTGTGTGTCTGTGTGTCTGTGTGTCTGTGTGTCTGTGTGTCTGTGTGTCTGTGTGTCTGTGTGTCTGTGTGTCTGTGTGTCTGTGTGTCTGTGTGTCTGTGTGTCTGTGTGTCTGTGTGTCTGTGTGTCTGTGTGTCTGTGTGTCTGTGTGTCTGTGTGTCTGTGTGTCTGTGTGTCTGTGTGTCTGTGTGTCTGTGTGTCTGTGTGTCTGTGTGTCTGTGTGTCTGTGTGTCTGTGTGTCTGTGTGTCTGTGTGTCTGTGTGTCTGTGTGTCTGTGTGTCTGTGTGTCTGTGTGTCTGTGTGTCTGTGTGTCTGTGTGTCTGTGTGTCTGTGTGTCTGTGTGTCTGTGTGTCTGTGTGTCTGTGTGTCTGTGTGTCTGTGTGTCTGTGTGTCTGTGTGTCTGTGTGTCTGTGTGTCTGTGTGTCTGTGTGTCTGTGTGTCTGTGTGTCTGTGTGTCTGTGTGTCTGTGTGTCTGTGTGTCTGTGTGTCTGTGTGTCTGTGTGTCTGTGTGTCTGTGTGTCTGTGTGTCTGTGTGTCTGTGTGTCTGTGTGTCTGTGTGTCTGTGTGTCTGTGTGTCTGTGTGTCTGTGTGTCTGTGTGTCTGTGTGTCTGTGTGTCTGTGTGTCTGTGTGTCTGTGTGTCTGTGTGTCTGTGTGTCTGTGTGTCTGTGTGTCTGTGTGTCTGTGTGTCTGTGTGTCTGTGTGTCTGTGTGTCTGTGTGTCTGTGTGTCTGTGTGTGTGTGTCTGTCTGTCTGTCTGTGTCTTTACCCTTCCGTAGCGTGTGGGTCCTGGGATGCGGCTTCTTTTCCAGCTGCCAGGGCTTGGCAGCAGGTCCGTAGGGAGCCGGGTTCCCGGGAACAGGGCCGACCCGCAGCAGCGGGCAGGCGGGAGGAGCAGGCAGGCAGGCAGGAGGAGCGGGTGGGCAGGCAGGCAGGGGGAGCGGGCAGGCAGCTGCAACGGGATCTCGAAATCCGTGGCTCCGGGAGCAGCCCCTTGCGATGGCAGGAAAACAGGGGGTGGGGGCTCCGGCCCCGAGGGCTGCGGGAAGGACCCGGTGCTCCAGGGGCCAGACCCCCGCAGGCTGGATCCCGGGGGCAGGCAGGCAGTCCCCGCACCAGACTCTGCAGCAGGGGTGTCCCACGGAGGAAGCGTCCGAACGGGCCTCGGTCCCACCTGCTGAATTCGCTGCCTTTTATACCCCCGTGACCCCCCTGTCCAGCCAGTGTCACTGCCCAGAGCCAATTGGCACCCATGAGCCCCAAGTTAGGGTGGTAACTAGCAGGGCAATGCATAACTTGTTGCCCATCCTTCCTGCCTGGTATCACACCCGTTGTTTTGCTTTCGTTTGTCCTTGAGCAGCAGGCCTGGATTTGGTCTGATAGCTGGGAATCATCAGCAGAAGGCCCTTGCTGGCTTAAAAGGTGTTTTGTTCAGACTTATGTGGGGAAGAAGAAGAACCGTTTCCCACACCTTGAATTTATAGCATGGTGTGTGTCTAGGCAGTGGCTGGTGTCTGTTGTGGCTTACCTTTGGTAACTTTTCAATTGTAGTTTTGTTTAATTTCTGTAGAACACGGAGAGTAAAGATAATGCAGAAGAGTAAATTTGATACTTACGCAAGCATTGTAATCCTTAAAAGTTTGGTGAAAAGCAAAGTATTTGTCCATGAATTTCACTGAGGCAAGATGATTTTCTGGCAAAATGTCAGCTTTTTGGGCTCGAAGTTTTCTCAGCTGGGCCATAACATTTCAGGATATGTCCTCCTGTGACTGTTCTTTCCTTGACCACCAGGCAGTAGAAGCAACTCATGAATAAACTGGCAGATTTATGTGGGGCTTAGAAAAGTGTTTTGCTAACTAATCAATTCATGCTTACTAAGACCCCAGAAATGTACTTTGAAAGAGACCATGTGTCCCTGAGGTCTGGGCAGAGGATAGAGTTAATTTCGAAGCTTAGCTAGATGATACAATTTGAGCTGTTTGAGTCCAAGACTGTTGATCAATAAATGTTCTTGATATCTTACTCAGCCTGCCAGCAAAATACTTTATACAACATATTTGTTTTGTCTAATTGCTTTCTTGGAAGCAAGTCAAATGAATATTTCCTCTTATTTATTTTTGATGGACACTGGGCTCAGAGAGTACAAAACATGAATAATTGTCTATGTTCTCCAGCTTGTTTGAGAAGAAGGAGGAGAGGGATGAGGCCTTACCTTGATTGTGAACTTGTTGTAAAGACTTCTTTGGAGGTTATGATTTCTTTTCTGAACTTTTCAGATTGTTAGGGATAATGAGGGACATCCTTGTGTTCACAGACACACAGAATGGTTAAGGTTGGAAGAGACTTCTGTAAGTCATCTGGTCCAACCCCTCTACTTAAACAGAACCACCTAAAGATGGTTGGCTAGGACTGTGTCCAGACAGCTTTTGAGTATCTCCAAGATAGGAGACTCCACAACCTGAGTTCATGGTGCAAAAGTGTTTCCTGATGTCCTGAGGGAACCTCCTGTTTCACTTTGTGCCCCCTGCCTCTTCTCCTGTCACTGGACACCACTGAGGAAAGGCTGACTTTGTCTTCTTAGCACCCTCCCTTGACCTATTTATATACATCAGTAAGGTTTCCCGAGCCTTCTCTTGTCTAGACCCAGTCCCAGCTGTCTCAGTGTTTCCTCCTGTGAGAGATGATCTAGTCCCTTAAACATTTTCATGTTTTTTTGCTGGACCCTCCAGGTGCTTCACATGTGTCTTGTACTGGGCAAGTACAAGAGGCATGTGATCAAAAAAGTGGTACAACTTTGAAGATGGTATAATGGTGCTATAGATGGATACTGACACCTCTCTACTTAACTAATGTAATCTTGAGACACCATTGAGCTGAAAGCTGAGTTCCAGACATCCTTTGAAGCCCTTACGTTTGTGCTTTTCATGATTTTGATATGCCTTCTAGCCCACATGCTTTTTCCAAGTAAACTACTAGAGGGGTCCCTCAATTGGACGAAGTCATGGGAGACATCATAGGGAAGAGTCTGTTGTCAACAAGTCAGTTGTTATTTTGGGAACCGTAGGATAGGAGCTGTAGATATGTTAAATTAAAATAAGTTTTTAAGTGCTACAAATGAGCAGCAATAACCATTTAGAAAGAGCATTTAAATGGCAGTCTGATAGATGGATATAGAACTTAAGTGTGTCCAGCAGTTACTGACCTTAATGCAGATTTAAGTTACAGCTCTGTTCTGGGTTCCCTCCTCTCTGGGCAAGTCTGATTTTGATGCCTTTAAAGAAGTGTGTCAAGACATGATGGCTCTGTATAGATGGGTGTCTTTGTGTGCCACGAGTTTACAGATGATGCTTTGCAGTCTTGCTATATTTGGCAGAATTACTGAGCAACCCTAGAAGCAAAATGGACTTTGAGCTTGGGGGGTGAGGGAGAAATCACCAATTTGCTGATGCAAATGCTGACTTTCTTCAAAATCAGGTAGGTGAGGCTTGCCACAACTTTTCTAATCTATTAAGATGGTTACCAGCCTCCATAGTTTACAGAAGATGGTTTGTAGCAGCGACCTAACTCTTCCTCTTTGGTACCCTGCTGCACTGGTGTGCTGCTTCCAGGATTTCAGGCCCCAGGCTTTTGGACTTGCCATTTTTTTGAGTGGAGGAGCACTGTCTTTGTTCTAGTGTAGGACAAGGGGAAAATGTGTTGCAAATATGGTTACTTTCATTTAACTGAGATGCTCTCACATTTCCAGGCTTTGAATAGCAATGTTGCTATGATGTCAAGGAGGTACTTTTTGCTCTCTCTGTGAACACGTACAGGCTTATGGTTGAATTATAGGCCTCTGAAGAACCAAATTTGCACTTGCTTCCAAGGGCCTGTCAGAGTTATTCTTCAAAGATCCTTTTTTGTGTCAAAGCTGAAAGAAGGTACCTTGCCTGTAATTTCAGCACTTCTGCAGGCTTATAAAAAACTGTGTAAACACAGAGGAGAAAGAAAAATGTTGGGAACAGTAGGACTTGAACAGTAAAAGCAGAGCAAAGAGAAACAGAGAGATGGATAGTAAAAAGGATCTACATGTAGGGAATAAAAAGGATCCCTTGTTGTGCAAAATGCCCAACCTTTTTTCAAGGATATGCCATCAATAAAAAAGCAGCAGTTAGGTCACCTGTTTTGCTATCCCTGGCATCCTGTTGCCTTTTCTGGCTACTTTGCTGCCTGGTGCCAGCCCTGCTTTTCACTGCCAGCTTCTTCACTGACAGGACTTAGGAAGGCATGTTGCAACTCTGACATGCTGATGACTGCCTGGAAACAGCGTAGTTTGGTCATAGCACTCCTGTAGCTTCTTGGTTTATTAGGAAAGTAAGGAAATTATGTTGGTTTTCAAAGTCAGTCTAATGACCAGCGTGGGACCTTTGAGGCATATTATATAGTCTTTAATAAGACAATTGCAATGTTTTTCCTGCATCACTGCTGCCTCCTTAGGCAGACAGTGGCTAGGGAGAGATGAGGACTTAGCAGTGAGTGAAACTGCTTAATCAATAAAGAAGTTGGAGTGTGCTTGCTAAAGATGGTATAGGATGTGAACAGAAAATACTGCCTCACTGTTACGTGGTAAAATGCCACCTTGGGGAATTCAGTTTTGTCTCATCCTCATCCATAAAGTTCCTGACTGAGGTTAGATAGAGCATTAAAGTGAGATTTGATGTATCTTTCCATTTAGTGGGTGGCTGGGGCATGGGAATTGACTTGCAGCAGTGTTGAGCAGCCATCACTGCAGTTGAAGTGAAAAAAAACCGGCTTTGGAAAACAAAACAAAAGGTTGTTTCATGCTTTAGCCCTATAAAGTCAGGTTCTAGCTGATTTAAGCAGACCATGCAAAATGAGTGAAAACTTGCTATTCTTTTGTGGCTTGTAAATTGAGGACCATAGTACCTTTCTTTTTTCTAGAGATTCTGTAAAGTTAAGTTTTGGTGATGTTTTGAGATGCAGTGATGGATGTCCCAGAAAACTATGACAAGAACAAATCTGCATTCTGTTCAATTTGTTTTTTAATAAGAAGCCCAGTAGATAAGGCCGGAAACTGCTTGATGAGAAGGCAAAGAGCCTCCTTTGTCTGAGCATCATCTATCATTGGCAGTGAGTAAGGGAAGGTTTGGTGAAAGAAATAGCATCAATCATGTATTTAAGGAATATGTCCTGAATCTTTATGTGTGAAATTTAGTTTAAAAAGCTAGTCCAGTGCTAGAGAATCTGTTTCCTAGTGAAAATCAGGTTTTGCTCATTTTCAAAGCTTAGCAGTCTTTCTGTAGCTTTTTAGGAGAATACATGGATGCATAATTACATTTGTAACATATGTGTATGCTGGTGAATTGAAGACATTCATGGGGAAACCTGTGGGAATCTGCTTGTTTCCTCATCCACTCCCAGTGGACACCAACAGCAGTCGGTTGAACAAAGACTGCCTGGCATTTCCAGGGCTTTGAACTTTCTTCTTTGGCACGTGCTGGGTTTTTTGGATTGTGTCCTAGGGTGGGAGTTTGATGGAGCATTTTCCTGGTGCCCAGCCTCCTTAATGGGAGGGCTAAGCACACTGATTTCAGGATGATCTTGGGGATGCAGGCTTCTGGAGTGAAGTCTTTAATTTGTCTCCCCCTTTTGTGATCCTGAGCTATGGTGCAGAAGAAGCCATCCACAAACTGCTGGTTGGGATTTCCTTCGGTGTGGGGGAATCAGCAGCTTTTCCCAGTGCATTCCTTTTCCAGTGGGTCTGTTAGCAGCTGGATCATTCTAACCTCTGGCCGTCCTCAGATGATATATGGCTTTCATGGGGCTCATCAGAGCAAACTGAAGCAATGCTCAGTCTTCACAAACCGCTCTGCTGGTGTGGAGGCACCAAATGAAGGATCTGACTGCTTAATGTCAGCTCCTCCTTTTTGAGATTTAATTTTATTTTTTTCTTCTTCCTGTCTAAGTGTTCTACCTGGTGTCCTGGCTCAAACCAGGACACCTGGATAACACTGAAGAAGAGGAGCTATTCTAGGGAACTGTCCTAAGCACTGTTGGAGCCAGTTGGGCTCCTGCTTGGGTCTTGTTCCCTGAACACCCTGTCACAGAGACAAGTAGCAAAGCTGATTTGATCACAGGCAGTTAGCAAAAATTTTACTTGAGAAAGAAGAGCAACAACTTGCTGGCTCATTATAAAGCCACTCCTGGGGCTGCAAGTGAGACATAATGGTGAATCTGGTTCTGAGTTTTGCTTTTAAAAAATAGTTTTGAGGGCTTAGCTATAGGAACGTATTTTTGATCCATAAATACGTAATTTTCATATTTTTCATAATGTTTCATAATTTGCAGCAGGCTTCAAATTTCATGATCCATTCTAGGATCTTACAGGAAAGTAACTTACAATTATCCTGCAAAATAGAGGCAGGATGAGATGAAGCAGTAGTGAAGATGGGAAAAAACAGATGGGTAACATAAAACATCTGGAAAGGTAACTTCTTGAAATAATATAATATTTTGGGTTTTGAAAGGTCAGGAAAGGTTTTTATAGAGACAAGGAAATCTGTACGTGGCAGTGAGCAGAGTTGGTCATGATATGAATGGTGCATGTGCCAGGCCATGAAATCCCCTACATGCAGGGTCAACAGAAGGGACGTCTGTAATGTACTCTAGTTAGCTGATTTGCCTGCCTTATTTGAGCCATCTTCTCATGATGAAAGGGTTCCTGTTTTGGGGCTGTCTTAATCTTTATAATTTTTATTGATTGTTCTGTTTATGTTGTATAATCTAGACAGTAGAATAGTGGTTGTAAGGCAGGTTTATATTCAGTCTTTCTCATGTTTTATTTCCATGTGGTTTTTTTTTTCCCCAGGAATTGACTAGGAAATTCTGGTGTAGGTTTTTAAATTTTGCTACCCCTCATCTTCCCAATAAGAGGATGGCACTAGACACTGGATTTATAATTGTTTATATTCTTCCTTATTTTGCAGAGAATAGATAACTGCTATTTTTTAGACTGGAGGAGTGTGCTTCAAAAAAAACAGTGTTTATAAAATTACCTGGTTTGTTCCAAGTTCCACAGAAATGTATTTGTATTTGGAAAGCTGAGCAATGTCATAATCTGCTCCAGCACCTCTGTTAATTGCTGTCATCCAAGTTTGCCTGCAGAGTGGGAGGCAGTTTTGTACAGTCAAGGTCAGCGCCTGGTGACTAGTTATGAGGAAAGGTAGTGTATCAAAGGCACCCCTGGAATAAGCTGGTTTCATCTTCATTTCAGTGATGCTGGGAAATGTTACTTACACAATTAAGCCCATTCATAATGGAGAACAAGACTTGAGTTTGTCTAATCTGTTGCATGAGGTGAGAGAAGTGTGTGAGGCTGCTGTTTCACACAGCTAAAAAGTGGACACTTACCAAGAGTAGAGGACTGTACCTTTAGCTAAATGTTGAGAATTTGCACAAATGTTCTGGATTTTCAGGAGTGTTTCACAGTTACAGTTTGTGAGCCCTTTGGTGTATCGTATGTGCATTATTATATGGAGCAATGGACATTTTAATTATCTGGCCCTGTAAGTTGCTGACTTTGATTTGTTTTTAAAGATTTTTCCCATCTGATTGAAATCAAAGGCCGAAACTGAAGAGGTATCAAGACTGTCTGTGCAGTTCAAGCACAGCAGAACAGTGGTTGTGATGTTCACAAAATTGCATGTAGTAGGTTGCAAAGCAGGTTGGCTTGACTGCTTTAGAGAGCAAATTGAGGAAAGGTCGCAAAACTGGGTTAGGTAGTCTGAAGTGCTTCAGTGAGTCTGTAAGCTCACCTCCATGTCCTTTCTTAAACAGCTTTCTCCCTCAACAGTAATTGGTTTTGTGCCAGAGCAGTGCCATAGGTTGGACAATGTCATTCACAACCCTACTCTATTTATAGGGTATTTCAGGAACCCCTCCTCTATCTCCTGATTTTAAAGAGCTGTCACACTATGTCCTCTTACTTCATTTCCACTGGCAGGAAAAGCGAGGAGTTGAGTTTCTCCTTGAAAGGCAACAGAGTATTCCTGCT
>NW_009952566.1:581303-587075 GCF_000747805.2 Chaetura pelagica
CTGCTGCTCTTTCCAGGGCATGGCTCTCCTCCCTGCATTTACAAGATGAATTCAGGAAGTGGAGGGCTGTGGGTGAAGCACCTGCTGCCCAGCAGTCACTTCTACTTGGTTACTTGTCTTGTCTTGGTTTCAGAGACAAGGGGACATGGCTAGTGAAGACTAGTATGAGAGGAGGAAAAAATGGGTCTATCTAGAAGGCACAACCCAGTGGAAAATACAGATAGAGGTGAGGATCAAGGTAAAAATGAACTGTGCACATGCAGCACCTCATCTTGACTGAGTCCTGACAGCAGATACCTGTCTGGAAGTGTTGGCAATTCTGCTGTGCAGAGGTGGCCTGATCCAGCCCACATATTGGAATCAAGGCCTATAACTTGGGAGCTGAAAAGGTTGTTTGACATAGGCCAAATATGGCTTCAAGAAAGTGCAGTACAGAGGTCCTGGATATGAGAAACAGTGTGTTAGAGTAACACTTTTCATGTTAATTTTAAATGATCATCATTGTTAGCCCTTTCTCTGTTTTCCTCCCTTTGCTTTTGTAGTTTTGATATTATCTTTTTCTGTCATGCTGTTTGTGTGGTATAGTGTTTGTTTTTCAAACCCAAAGGAGGATTTAAGAACATTCAGCTGATTACAGAACAGCTTTGCTTTAGAAGCTCATTAGCTAAGGCTTTTCTCCTGGTTGTTCTTCTCAGTGACATGCCTGTCACAGTCACAGAAAATCATATATATATATGTGTGTGCGTCTGTGTTTATTGTGTCTTACTAACTTTCCCTGTGGGAGGTGGTGCTGGTGAAGGGCTTGAAATAAAGCTTTGTCTGCACCAGTGAGTGCTTATTTTCTAGTTTGTTTTATAAATGGAACCAAGTGATCCTCAACTTAGCAGGCTGTCAGTTTTTGGACCTTGGACATGGAACAATTGATGTAATTGTCAGTTTTGGCCAAAACCAGCAGGAAAGCACTGGTTTCAGATGTGTTAGTTTTGTCAAAATTGGTATCTGGAAAGAGGATGGAGTGCCCCTGTGGCTACAAGAGGACAAGGTATCTGGCAGGTGGGCATGTACCTGCCTGCCTCTGGATTGCTGACTGTCCCCATTAGACAAGCTGAGAACAATGTGAAGGACTATGGGTCCTGTGGAAAGGAGAGACACAAAGCTGGAGCTCAGTTGGCTATGGTGTAGATGACAACTACTGTGGTGTGTTTTACTGCTCACAAAACGTCTTTTCTTATAAAATACGCTTGTGGAGTAAAGCTATGAACAGTGGTGTTTGCTCAGTTACTCAGAAATTACTCCACGCCTGCTTTAGAATAATGTAAATTAGACTGAAATTAATGGAATTAAAAAAATCTGGTTCTTATAAGTTTTTCTTTTTAAAAAAAATTCCTTTTTTCAGATGCCTCAGGTCATGTTATATTTAAGTTTATTCTGCAAGCACAAAGTATAGAAACTTGCTGAAATTTCTAATCTATTTAAGCAATTTTGGGAGCTGAAAGTTTTAAGTAGAATACAAAAGATGGAAAACCTTGTGATAATACCACAGGACAGCTGGCAATGTTCAGCAAGAAAATAAAAAAAGCGGGATAGAAATGATCATGCTGTGCACATGTAACTATTGAAGGCAGGTAGGTCTGTCTTCTCTGGTGGATGAACAGACTGGATTCTGCCAGCAGATTCTCTGTTTCTCAGCTTTACAGCTCTTCCCAACTCCTCTGCTTTTCCCTTTGTCCTTGTCCCTGCTGCCTTAGTGATTATTGTCCCTTGTAGCTAATCTGCAGATCTCTGCTTTGTGAGGATTGAGGGATTAGAGTAAGAGCGAGTCCAACAGAGGTACCTGTGAAGCTTTAGGCTTCAGTGAAAGCCCAGCAGAGTGCAAGAGGGCTCATGAAGCAGCAGGCACGTGTGAGGGGGCTGTTGGAGAAGAACCTGACACCTGGAGTACACCTTGCTTACAGGACAGATCAGCAGAGGGTTATTGCCTCTGATTGAATGGGATTGTTTCACCATCTTTGGTATAGCCAAGTCATGTTTAACGTTGCCCAGGTTATCTTAGGGTACCTGAGAACCTGAGGCACAAGTCCTACTGAACTTATATTTGTTCTAATAGGCAGTCTTAATCTGACATGTTGGAAGAAGTATAAAACTGCAATGAGTGATGCTGTAGGACTGAAAATAAAAGCAAGACAAAAAGTGCCAAGTTAATTTTCCTCATATAACAGTAAATAGGTTGTTCATTCTTTCCTGATAAAACTTCCCTAGACCCTTAATGATCCCCATGCTGCTCACTTGTGCATCAGCATTCCTCTCTTACAGCATCAGCAAATGGATTAGGTTGAGATTGGAAAAAAGCATACTTAGTCCAGTAAACGCTCACACATGGTGATTTTTAGGATTAGCTGTTAAAATGTAAATATAGATATGTTCTCAGTCTATTTTACTGTTGTATTTTTCATTATCTTTTCTAGGTATAGGTAGCCCAGCATATTAATTCTTAAGAATGTAAATGTTTCAGTAGCATTTAAGATGTATTATACATAATTGATTCTGGGTTTTTTCTTAAAGCTTTTTGATCTATTTAGGTCTAAATGTGGTTAAGCCCCTGCACTATGTGGTGTACTTGTATTCCTTAAATAAATATATCCCTTCCTCTGGATAAAACCAAAACAAAGCTCTTCTTGCTACAGAAGCTCTATTCTTATGGCCTTTATTTTTTGCACGGCTCGGAGTGTCCTGACCTGTGCTATGTACTTAAAAAAAACCCAGAACTTAAGACTTTGTGAGGAGCAGCTTTAGTTCAGTGGAATTAAAAAACCAAACAACAACAAACCAAACCAAATCCTGCTAGTGATCTCAGTTTCCTTCATTCATAATGATCTTTATAGTGTTCAGCAGAATCATAGGTTTAAGAACACAGAGTTTTTGGAGTTGGTGACATTATTTCTACCTATATGTGCTGATTCCCATGGGAGTCAGCACTTGAATAATGGCCTTAACACAACTGTTTCTTGTCTTTCTTTAGGCTCATAGCTGGCAGCCTGGAATCAAGAATCCATACCGTGGGGTGGTGGTATGGCCTGTTCCTGAAAATGTTGAAATTACTGTGACACTCTTTAAGGTATGTTTTTAAAGCAAAATAATTCCTGTTTCATAAATGGAATATGAAAAATTGTTTGAAAATATCGGTTTATAATCTTAAAGGCCTAGTCTTGCTGGGTTTAAGTCATTAACTGAGCAACCTTATGTCCACAGCTTACATCTGAGAGAGAAGGATGGTCTGTTCCCTGCCAAAGCTAACTTTTGGAGTTTAGTTAACATACTGAAATATCCCATTGAGCTGATTGTGACGAGTCATTGGCATAGAATTTAGTACATGTGTAACTGTGCATGTAGTACATGTGTAAGTGCTTGGCATGGGTTATAGTCTGGTTGGTTTTCTTTAAATACTGTAAGCCAGAAGTTGCCAGAACACATCACTTCCTGGACTGCCTTGTTCTGTTGCAGTGCAGTGACCCTATTTCTTATCCTATTGACTAGGAAACAGAATCCTACTCTTAATTCCACGTTATTTAGTATGCCACACAAACATCAGAGTGCTTACGTGATTACAATCACAGGAGTGGATCTGAATCTGGAGTAGCTGAGTAGTACAGAGAATTTTAGGATTTTATGGAGGTTCGTTTGTGGTTTGTTGTTGTTGTTTGTTTGTTTGTTTTTTAGGAACCTAATTTGTTCTATTTAAAAAAAAAAAAAAGCTTATTTATGTGGCTGCAAAGCAGGAGGAGAAATTGATAGTTATACTAGAAGTTATTTCCCAAATATCACTGGGGAAAGCCCTTTCGGCATAAAGATAAATGATACAGATTTGCATGTCTGACAGTGTAGGAGGCTGCCCAGGAGGCTGAAGATTTCTGGGATTTTCATTCCATTAGTTCTTTCTTGTTCTTTACTCTGGTATCTCCAGCTACACTCTGGTTGATCTTATTTATAATTGCTCTCTTTACAGCTTAGGGCAACAGTAACATACTCCTTTCTAATTTATTATATATTTCTTTGTCTCAGGGACTTCCCTGAATAACTGCTTAGAAGTGGCTTCTGGTTAGTCTTAGAATGTGAATTTATTACTTGGTTCATTAAGCCTAAAAAGGGGGTTTCTCTCCCCTCCTTTTTTTTTTCCTTGGGATCACCAGTGAACAGAAACAGGCTGCCACTGATGCTAACTATCATCAATGTGTCTCTCCTTTTAACAGACACATAGTCTTCAGCTGAGGTTCAAAAGTTCACTAGCAAAATTTGTTTGCCTTTGCACGCTTCAAGGGCCTCTATTTGGATTAAGAAGTTTAACACCATTATGTGACTATGCTGTGTGTCTGTATAATCTGAATGTGGTTATGTAACACAGTAAATATTACTTAATACTTTAATATTTAAAATGAAGCAGAAATGTACACAATTCTTGATTGTGTATGCGATAACATATTACATGGGTGCAACTCTCTGATACTGTGGCTTTGGAGTAAAAGTGTCTCCCAGCATTTTCCTGCCATCCCACCCTACCCTTTTATTCTTACCTTCATTGCTTCAGGGCTATATTTTGGAGTAAAGCACAACAAACTTGTAGTTTTGCCACTGAAAGTGAGTCTGAGAGGTAGGACCACACAGTGAGGAGAGAGAAGGGCCTCTGGAGTCAGTGTTAGGTATTGCTACAGCCTTAATTTTGCCCATCACTGTGACTCTGCAGGCAGATTTTTTCACTGGACTGCCTCCTCCTCTCTCCAGAATGATCCTGCCCAACATAAGGGCTGGTCTGGGAGGAGCGATAGGACACTGAATAATCTCAGAGGCTTTGCCTTCTGGGAATGGTATACACTGATCTCTGGGGGAGCAAGCTCAGGTTTTTATAATCAAAATACTGAGATCACACAAAGAAGCATCATCATATTGTCAGGCAGCTTTTATGTAAATCTGCTCTAATTGATCCCCTGGCTCCTCCAAGAGTGCCTGCAAGTAGCCAAACCACTTTTTTCTCTCTAAGGTTATGCAGGTGTGGCACAAAGTGGAGCTTTTTGAGCAAGCTGGGTGATCACCGGGAGCACTGTAACTGTGCAGGACCAGCAGCCTGCCTGGGTAAATGAACTGTGAGTGATAGGCAATTGTGGGCAGAATAGGGTGTTAGCACAGTGTGGGCTGTGCCCAGTCCTCTGATGGCTTTTTTAGCTCAGTGCTACAGCAGCACTGCAGCCATAGCATGGGATATGTCCTAACACCTGGAGAGTTGGCATTTCTCTAGCTGGTACATTCTGGGCAAAGATGGTAGCTATTTTTTACACAGCTGATGCACTGGCTGGTCAGTGCTAGAGTAGTGGGAAGTATGTAATAGCACACTAGCAGTCTTTCTGGGAGCTGGCTTACAAATCAGGAATTTATGTCATCCCATCCTCTGGAAGGAGGGAGGTGAAAGCACTAAAAGTAGTAGAGCTCAGAAGAAGAGACTACTCATCTTGCTTCACCTTCTAAATCCCTTTAGGAGCCACTCCCCTGTGGAGGAGAGTGACTGTGGAATGTTTGGCACTATGCAGTAAGTACACTTAGCATGGCCGTGTTGTTTAACAAACAGTAGTTGTCCTCTTTCATTACAATTGGAGAAGCTAAGGAAAGCTGCTGGCTCCACATTCACACTGTCAGAGCCTACTGATGGCAGCAGGTTACTCCAACGAGCATTGTAGCAATCACAGAGAACAAATTAGCACAGTGGTGCTGTTCGAAATACAAGTG
>NW_009952566.1:587260-622859 GCF_000747805.2 Chaetura pelagica
AAAGAGTGAACTCCAGAATAGACAGCGACTTTTTGGGAAATGATTCACACGGTAGTGGCTGTGCATTTGTAAGTGGCTGTTGAAATGTGTTGCTCATAGGATTAGGAGATAAGTTGAGGTTTCAAGTGCTGATGAGAATGTTAAGAATATCCTCTACAGTAGTCACCCATGGACACTTGAGAGTTGGCTAACAAAGTGCCTGTGATCAGTAAACAGACGAGATATGTGACATTATCTGCACAGGCCTATTTTGGGTGTTAGATTGTTTCCAGTAATATAACTAATTCTTTGGTAAGAAGAGCTAAGTACCGAAAAGAATATAACTTTCAATTAGAAAACTTTTACTTCAAATAAATAAAAGCTTTGTTTCATTAATTCTGGGCTGCTGGTAAAATTTAATAATGCTCTGGGGTCATGTGTGGAAAAACATCAAACGGATATAACTATTTAGTTTCCCTTGACTAGCTCTGTCTCCTTCCCATCCAGCTGGCTGAAGTGCTAATTACATAAAACGTCCCATCTGTTCTTAAACTTTAACTTCTTCCTTTGCGATGCTCTACATTGATGTTTGGCTGTGCCTTGGATTTTTCAACCAAAATGGGGAGAAAGAAACATTGTGAAGCAATAAGCCTATTGTGTTTTGTAAGTCCATAATTCGTATCACTTTCATGGAAAGATTCACAAATGCCAAAAAAGCTAGCTGAATTTTTCATTGTTTCCATGGTTGTACCCCAGAAGTTAATTTTTAGAGTCTCTGCATTAGGAAGGTTTAACCATCATATGTTAAAGCTTGTATACTTTTCCATGGTTTTATGTACAAACCCATACCTGCATCAACTGAGACAGATTTTAAATGAGAAATTTTCACTTCCAAGCAAGCCCAGTGCTTTTAGCAAAGCTAAGTAAACATCAATTGTACTGTAAGGATTTAAATTGCAAGATCATTATTTTCCAGCTTAAAAGCCAAATGAACTTCCCAAGCAAAAACGTTTGCTCTTCTGGAGTAAGCATGGACTTTGCTTCATTGGATTACAAAAAACACTTGTTTTGTCAGTAATATGCGTAGTTTGTCACACCAATGTACTACTGCAAAAACAGGGAAGATTACCAGCTCTTCATTTCAAAGTTTGAAAAAAGCCACATTTAAATGCATAGCCTTCTAAGCACACAAAGTAAACATACAAGTAAAATAATAATAAAATCAATGATAAAAGGAGGCTTGTATTGTTGAATATATTTCCATCCCAAAATATCTCTCAGAATAAATAATGTATCATCTTTCTAGAAAACCTGAGTTGATCGTGTGCTTTCATTGTGGTGAGGTAACTGGCCGTGCACTAGCAGGAACACTGCAGCAGAGCCTGCTGACTTCTAATCCCTGTCTCAGAGAAGGAAAAAAAACCAAACAACCAAACACCCCAGACCCCTCTGATAAACCTATTTCCCAGAAGCAAGGAACAAACTCAGGTTCAGAACATACTTGTTGCAGTTTAAGAGAGTCCAGTGGCTTTACTGAGCACTGTGGAGGGTATTCCACAGGAGAAAAAAAATAACCCCATAGGCAAGACAAGATGTTGTGTGTCAGATACAAGAAATCATACATTCAGGGAAGTGAGCACACTTGCACACTAAATTAATAAATATACATAATTAGTGTGGGGACTAATTGTACAAAATGTAAACACAAATAAATGTCAATCCTTGTTACCTTTCTAGCCCAGAGGCTTTACAGAAAGCTCAACAAAAGCTGACCGGAGTTGTATGTGATTTTTAAGACTAATCAGACCTCTATAAGCAGCGTTGAAAGCAACAAGAATTAGGTCAAATTCTGAGTCTTCTGCAGCTTCCAACAGCCAAGTACAAAAGCTGAGGACAGATGCTGGAAAACCCAGAGCATCTGCTCTCGGTCACTGGTAGAGGAAGATCACAAACCCTGTCATAATTTGATCTGATTCAATAAGACAGTCCTTAAGTAGTTATTCCCCAAGAAGAAAGACTGAAGATTAAGGCTGGTATGAAGTGATCTAATTGAAAGACAAGCTTCAAAAGCCAGTAAAGCTTAGGGAGGAGGCATGGGGAAGGAAGGGAGGAAGAAACTTAACAGGCCAAAGATTTCCCCCACCCACTCTGACAGCTGATTAGGAGAATGAACAGTCCCTTGTTTGCTGACATCAATCTTTCACTCCTTTTAGAAGAGATACAGAAAGAACTCTGAAGATAATTCAACTTGCTGAAGAAGGGTTACTTCAATCTTCTGAAACCACCTTATGCACTGTAGAAAGGATCTAGTTGTTGACAAAGTGTCTTGCTGGATGGGCTGGTGATAGACTGATCATCAGAGAACAGAAAGATATGACAGATGTGTTTCTTGTTGCTCTTCCCTTGCCCAAGTCCAGAAGAGTTGTCTGGTTTTGGGTAGTTGGCACATGGATGGGCTGAATGGGGTCACAGAAACAAACTAGTAGGTGGGATTGTAGAGAGGAGTTTGTAGCTTCCCTTCCCCTCCACTGAGCTTGTGGAGGACCAACATATACCTAGGGAAGTAGTTAACAGAATTACTGGGAAAATGGGAAATGGGATAGGTTTTTGCTGGTGGATGAAAGTACTCTAGGGACCTTGAGAGGAAAACTGAAGAAGTTGTTGTCATCTGAGAATCTCACTGCAGGAGAACCGTAAGATGATGTCCTGTCCTTTGCGTGATTCCCTACTATTGACTTCTCACCTGGGCATTAGTTTTTTTTAAACGCTAAAGTAATCTTACTAGAAAAAAAGAAAAGACAAGGGTTAGGGAAAAAAAGAAGGCTCTAAAACTTGGGTGAAGATACTGAAAAAGAGTCTGATACTGAGAGGTGAATGCATATGGAAAGAGAAACAGGAAAATGGGTCCCATCTCTTGATATAAAAAATAATTAGTTTTTGCACAATAAAACGGAGGATGAACAACAAGCCATTTGATCCATTTGCCCAAATACTTGTTTTCAATTCAAGGTAAAACCATAATGAATACTGAATAGGGTGTAGTACCACATCTGTGGTATGTTGGTGAAGAAAATGAGCATTATCAGAAAAATGTCCCTTGTCAACTCCCTTTGTGTTACAGTAAGGTATGAGGTTGTTTCAGACTGAGAAAAATCTTTGAGACAGTTTGCTCCTTGAGCTTTTTAGGTAATTTTCATTATCATTTACTTTCAGGAAGGAGGATGAGAATGGGGGCTAACTCTTTGTCTTTAGGTGTTTCCAGCTGTGCATTTTCAGTGGTTACTTGTATCTGCTTGCAGATGAGATAAAGTTTTGTGTGCTGTATTATCAGGGAGGACTTTCATACAGTAAAAATTTCAAAGGCTGCTATAACTTTTACTTCTAGGTTTATTCTTCAATAGCATTTTTTTTTCCTAAAAGGTAGTCAGCTTTGCATAGTCCTCAAATAGTAGTTTGCTAAGTTCATTGCTTGAGTTTTATGTGGGAAATGAGTGGAGAATATGTGTTAGCCAGTGAGGGAAGCTTGTATTGTTAATGTTTTTTACTGATATTTACCCTCTTCAAATCCAAAATATTAGCCAGATTTATAGAAACGTCACTTTTTATGGAGACCACATATGGAAATGTTAACCCAAAGAGTGAAGTGGTGGTTGCAATAGAAACTGTGTTGTAACTGTAATCATACAAGTATCTGTTAATGCTGACACTAATAATAAAGTTTTAAGTTAGCTAGCAATGGGACTATGCATGCTGCTCCTTGGGCTTCTAACAAAAGCATTTTAGTGCAGAGTGAAGCCACTTATCTGTCAGTTTTAAGGAAATGCTGAGCCTTAATGTGTATAAGCTTATTCAGGTTTTTCTCTTTCTAAAGAGAAAAAGTTTTAAGTCTAACAAGAAATGTGTTGTTTTTTTTTATTGAAAATCTAGATTTGTCTTTTAATCTGGAATGTTTTCCACATATGCGATGTGTCCATATCTTAGCATGTTTAATACTCTCCAAGCTGTAGGGAAGGCTGTTAACTAGAGAAGTTCTTGAAGCTTTTAATTTATATGTTTTTTAAAAAAAATTTGGGTAGTTGGTAGGGCACTCATGTTTTGTTTGTTTTCTTTTTCAAAAATGTTCGCAACTCATTTTCCAGTCTATGCTAAGATGTTGGTTGTTAAAAAGTCTTTTTACTGAACAGCATTATTTTGCTCTGTCAGCTTATCAGAAATACTCAACACAGAACATGATCCTGTAGCCTTCAGAGGTGGAAATTGTCTCCCCTTGCACTGGTAGAAGAGCTTTGGTTTTTCATAGGTGATTGCCTTGCATCAACAAAATGACAATTGGTTTGTTTCTTCCATGGGATAAAATGCTGGGCCCTGATTTTGCAAGCTGTTTTAGATAAACCTGTAAGCTTGCATTAATAGCTTTTGCAGGGGTCATGAAAAAAACTGAGCAGGGTGAATTATTTAAGAGTTTAGTCACTTATTATGGAGTAGCTTATTAAAACATAAAGTGACTAATGATCCCGCTAAATCTCATTATGTCATTTTATGCTGTATCAAAGGAAGCAATTAAACAAAAAGGTGGTTGCCTCAGGTTAACTCTTGAAAATTCAGAGTATTTAAGAGCTGGATTACAAAAAATGGTATCTTTATAATTTATATAGGATGCATCAAACCAGCAGTTACCATGCTCCTTATTTACATAACGTAGAATTCCACGAATCTGATTAATTTGATGGATATATAATTACATAATCTGATATTTACAGACATTAATTGGAACATGGAGATATCTCAGTAGAATCTCATATGCATCTGCTTGCCCTTCTGTCCTTATGGCTAATGGTACAGCGTGTTTTTTACGTTCATTTGCAGTATTTAAATTATGATTTCTAAAAAATTTCTAGAAAGATTTATTGGTATATCAAAAGAAATAATCAGTTTTTACATGTTTCTAGTAACATCTTTTATTTTTCCATTGAAATTACATCCCATTGTTGGGTTAATATGTTTTTAAATGCATTTTGCACATGACACCTGTGGTTGTAGCTGATAAAATATGTTGTTAATGTTAGTGCCAGCAGTATGATGTGTTGTTGAATTCCTTCTGTGAGCATGTCAGTGCCCAATGGGACTCCTGCAAGGAGGGCCAGTTTTACAGGGGGTCTACAGAGCAGTGAACCCACTTTGCTGGATTTTGTAGGAAGGGCTGTGCTTGAGGAGATAGGAGGATTTCCTTTTAGAAATGTAATTTAGTTAATTCAAAGAAGTGGTTTATTTAAGAGCATGCTTTCCAAGTCCTTTGTGTGCTGGAAAAAGAAAAATAATTGTTTTTGCTGATTGTTTATGCTGCAAGCTTGTTACTTAAAAAATCTAGTGTGTATTTAATGAGAACTAGTTAAAAGAATAACTTGTACTGTGATACAGTACCTCTGCTCACTCTGTGTCTGACTTCATGGAAAAGCTAGATGAAACGAGGATGGTTAAAGCAAAGACTAAGATAAGGTGAGTTAAAAAGATTGAATGTGAGACTTACAGCATTCCGGAAAAAAAGGAAAGATGATACTAATGGAGATAAAGCAGAAGCAAAATACCTCAATGCATTTTGTTAATTTACAACAGCAAGATTGGATTGGTGCAGTTCTTGGTGTAGTATCATGAGCAGGCTCCAAATAATAGCAAAAAACCCTACAGTGCTGAGGAGTCTCATATATGATGGTGGCAAGTGCTGATTATGTGGAAGTAACATTTATCTGCTGGCATCTATAGCCTGCAAACATCAGCGGGAAAGGAGCAATTGAGTTGTTTCTGATAACTAGAAATAACAGTATAAAATTGAAGTATAGCAAAATTAGGCTTCATGTCCATAGAAAACCTAAAGCCACATTCTCTTGATGTGAGAAGCTGTTTTGTAAAATGAGTAGAAGTTATTTTGTTACAATTGCTCAGAACTAGGATTGGATGATAAATTAATTAGATGTTTTTAAATAAAGGTGTTTTTTTTAGAGTAGGATCCTCAATAGAGGCATAAAGGGAACGACTTAATGTCTCCACCATTATCTTAATTTCAAACAATAATACAGACCACGCCACCAGACTGAAAGCTTATTAAATTGGAAACAAATGCCAAATATGCAATACTCATTGTTATTTACCTTCCTGTTGGTGAAAATGCTTTCTCATCCTCACGTGTCATGCAACAGAAGTGTTGTGAAGGAAGGATAGGTACTTCAGAAATTTGCAGTGAAATGAGTTACTGTGCAGAAGATGTGACTTTGGATCTCTGCTCCTGCTGATGGAGGTTGGGTGATGCTTGCTGTAGGTGTATACCTTCTCATGCCAGGTGGGAGCAGTGGCTTCCTCCACTCCTCTCTGCAAGCTGTAGATTTGTTGTGTTTATTTAGGAAGTAGAATTTAAGAGTTAAAAAGAGGGGTTTTTTTGGTTGGGTGGGGTTTTTTGCTTTGAAATAGAATTACAGGCCTTTATCAGAATCAACCTCACATTTGTATCTGTAGGAATCTTAATTAACTCCTCCTTGACAGTTTTACCCTCAGCTTCCTTGTCATTTTATTGACATCTGTTGAAGCTTATATCCTAGCTAGAAGATCGCCCTCTGTCATCTTCAATGGGTAAAAAATATGAGTATATGAAAATCTTGCCTGAGTTACAATTTCTTGTACCCCGGATTATTTTTAGACTTAAGTTGTCTGGTTTCTTTTTCTAGGATCCCCACGCTGAAGAGTTTGAAGACAAAGAATGGACGTTTGTCATAGAGAATGTAAGCTGGAATGTTTTTATGGTTTTTTTTTTTATAAATGTAAGATGTAATAATTTAAAAGACTTAAGGGGTGTCCAAATGCTGCAAAAGGCTTGAGTGAAATTTGAGCTACTGAACCACGGTAAAGCCTTGCTCTGTAGTAGTAAAGGCTTATAAAATAAAATACAAGAGAGGGGAGTACTACACTAAACTGCTTAAATGCCTTCGCTAAGCAGTCTTCCTTACATTATTTTGCTATGAGCAACACAGTAAAAACAAGTTAGAGCTGGGTTATGACTCATTGTTTTATGGGTTATGACACATTATTTTTCTATGAGCAGGGGAGTGAACAAGTCAAGAGCTGGGTTATGACATCTGTACATCCCAAATGGCAGCACACCCTCCTGAGTTTTGAATGCTACTCTTTAGTGAAGAGCGTATTTAATCACCTGTGTTTTATAGGTGAAAAAAATGTGGCAGGATGGAGAGGTGGGACCAGACATGGTCACTTAAGGGAGGAGAAAAAGTCATGATGTGACCCCCTGCTCCCCAAGATTGCAGTCTCTCTCCACAAGGTGGGAGCTGTCTTGTGCACCCTGTGGTGGCTCCTGTGAAACTCTGACTCCTCTGAGCAAGGGGCTCCCAGAATTTCACAGAGAGCTGAGCTGCTGAGGGCTGTACAAATAACACACTTTGTCAAATGCCAGGGCTAACATTGTATAGAGCAAGTGCTTCATGAAGTACTTTTTTCCTTTTCCTTTTCTGTGTTGGCCTGCAGCTTCCCTTCTGGCACTGCTCAAGCTGAAAAATGGGGGGAGCTGCTTTACTTGAGGTTTCCTTGAAGAGGAAACTTCTTTTTGAAATATATTTCAAAGGACTGTGACATCAGGACAGTGTTTTTATCTCTCATTGATGTATTTTCATTATGGACTGTTTCTCAGTAACATGATTTAATTTTTATGTTGTTTGTAAACAGAAAAATACTGTTCTTCTACTGAGTCATAGTAGGACTACACAGAACTGAAGTATGGGGAAGCAGTGGAATTATCTTTTTTGCCTAAAAATGCTGCCTTTTCTTTCTGGTCAATACTAGAAGCAATATGGATGTCCAAAGCTAAGGTCTATTTTGATTGCCAGTGGTTGAACATGTAAAAGGGCTGAAAGCAAAGTGCTTAATTTATACTTTGGTTTTTAAATGTCAAGTTTCTATTTTCATTTACAAAACTTATGAACACAAAACACAGTTTAATTGCCATTTCCTGCAGTTTCCTTTTCTTTTTTACTTAGTTTATTTTAATCAGGGAAGTCTCCATCACCAGTTGTCGCTGTACAAGTAACTCTGTATATAAAACAATGTTAGTGTATTTCTCAGCCAACCCCTCTGGGTATAGTTGGATTTCCTGTGACGTTGCAGAAGATCATTTTTTCAGAAGTTTTTAGTGGGTAGACTTCATGTCCTGCTTTATAACACATTGGTTTTTTTCACGTCATCATATGATCTATAGAAGTGGCAGTAGTACATCTGCTACATGGGGTTCCTGCTCTCTGCCTCAAATCTTGAGCTACAGAGAAGGGTGGGAGGTTGCTTTGGTTGCTGTGCCCCAAAATAATGGCTTCTGCTGAAACAGACAGTTCTAATATGTATCAGTGATGGAGTAATCTTCTGTTATGTGCAAATTTACTCTTTACAACCTCAGTTATGCCAGTAGTTCATCCTAGAAGAACTGCCAACTTGGATTAGAGAATACATCAGTATTATCCTTATAATAATAAATTTAATAAATAGCTTTACTGAAAAAATATTAAAACGTGAAGCAACTATAAAACTTCTTTCTTTCAGTCTTTTCATTTATTTATTTATTTATTTATTTATTTATTTATTTATTTATTTATTTATTTATTTATTTTATTTTTAAATTTTTTATCCTTTATTTTTATTTATTTATTTATTTATTTATTTTTTTTTTTTTTATTTTTAAATTTTTTATCCCCTTAAGGTGGGACATCACCGAAAGCTGTAGATCCTGTCCAAAAAAATCTAGTCTGCAAATACATGGGAAGATACGGAGCAACTCTTTTCCAAGAGTAACAGCTCCACTTAGTGGTGGATATGTTCATCTGTTCGAGCAAGTAACATGCTCCAGTGACTGGTTCAGATTTCAGAGCACAGAACAGCTGGTTAAAAATCTGGGAGCAGGGGAGAGACAGGAGGTTTATCTCCTCCCTTCCTGAATTGTTGATATTTACCTCTTTCAGGCTTAACATATAGTTTTCGTGGTTTTAAAAGAACATATTTATCTGAACTTGACAAGGATAGATAATCTTTGAGAAGCGCAGAGGCATTTACAGTCCTTTGGGGGGTTTTCGTTTTTATCTAAGTATGTCCTTTGCCCTCAAAGGCTTTGTCCTCCTCTTTGGTTAGCAACACTCAGAATGCAAAATACTGAAGCCTGAAAAGTTTATGGATGTTCTTTCATTATGAAGCAATCTGAATTCTGCAAAAAAAAAGTCTGAGCTTTTTTAAAATTGCTGTTAAAATTCAATCTCCAAAATAATTTTTTTTATGCTACAGTATGGGTAAGTGAAGGTCAGCTAAAAGAGGTAGTCAGTGGATATTTGATGCCTCTGCTGACAGATGCTACCAAATTCAAAACAAGATTATTCTGGGCTTTCAGAGGAGTTTTTAAGTAGCAGTGAGGTGATTTGTGCAAGATAACCATGCTGTAAATGAAAATTAAGCAAGATACTTGATTTTTTTGTGTGGGTTGTTTGCTTTTTTTCTTGTTTTGAGTTTGGGCTTTTTTTGTGTTGGTTTCTGTTTTGTTTTGTTTTTTTTTTAATCCTTCAAGTGCACATACTTTGTGATCCATCACTGTGGTTATTATAGGATTTTTTCTTAAGTTTATTTTTAATGTCTTAGTCACTCTGTCTTTTTATTCTAGTAAGTGAACCTTTGTCATCTACTGTATGTCTAATCCATAAGTAATTAAATCATAGTCCAGTTTCTTAATATTTAAATTTTGTTATTTATCTTCCATCATCTTCTTCCTTCACAGCTGTGTTCTTTGTATATTTACTGCTAACTTTCTTGTCTCAAATTTCTTCTTTGTTTAACCACACTCTGTGTATTTGATTATCTGTTTTTTCTTCATGAGGCAGTTCTTGGAGTTGTCTTGGGTCTTGTGCTCTTATGAATAATAATATCAGATGTTCAGATTGGCTGTTGCAAATGGGAGAGGAAGAAATTCATAGCTAAGAATAAGGCTTACCCATCTGTGAAGAAGTAATAGGCTTTCAAAATCTTACAGATTGGCATTAGTTTATTTTGCCTATTCAGTTTAGAGCACAAGGACAGTTGTCTTCCATTTAAAAATATGTGACTTCCTCTAGTAAGTGATCTTTCTGTCTCATTGCCCCTACCAGTAATTTGAACATGTGCTGTTTCCACAGTTGGTTCCTTTCACTGTCTGAGCTCTAATTTCCAGTCTTAATATGTTCAGTGTTAACTTCTGATTTCTCTTATGAATTGTGTTCTCAGGATTTCTGGTGTATCAGTGCTCAACAAAGAGCTTCTTCGTGGCAAAAGGCTCTATAGGAACCAGGGAAAACTCTCACAAACAACATGGATATGAATGCCACCATCAAACTTTCTGCAGGGTTTTACCAATTACAGCCACAAACAGATTCTGCTTTCTGTGTGGCTGGAGACTCCCTTCTTTCTTCTCACCTCTGACTAATCAGTAATAAGATAGTGGTTGCACAGGGGATTTTGTTTCCCTTGATTGCATTAGCAAATCATTGGCATTCTCTATCTAAGGACTCATTTGTGAGTGTTCAGTGTCCTGCTCTGTTCACGCTGACCGTGGCTTTCAGGGTCTACTAGTGCCCAACTCTGCCTCCACACCATCAAGTGCCTGGGAGAAGCAGTGCTCAGAATTTCCAGGCTATTCTTATACTGAGATCTTGGAAACTGAACTTGATTCCCCATCTGTCCTTTCCAGAGAGACTTCCAAAATGTTTTGATGTTTCTGTTTCGACCACTGTTTCTAACAGAGCCTTTTTGAATATTAAGGTAATGGCTGGTGAAGAAAACCATGCCAACCTTTCAACTTTGGCAGTGATTTGTATCCTTCTGTGAGACACATCCATGCTTCCAGTATTTTTTTTAATACTTAACCAATAAGGGTATTCAAAGTGGCTTCTCCAGAAATACACGCCCAACAAAACTGAGCAAAAAGGGGTTAAGTCTTTGCTATTTGTCCTATCCTACAGCATACAGCTATAAAAAAATAACAAGGTTAAGCTGAAAAATTAAATCTGTATGTTTTCTTTTGTCTATTGCTCTTGCATGGCTTCAGGAACCCTAACCTGAAAGGAGTTCTGAACTGGCTTATGCTCACATGTGAGCAAAGCCTCAAAAAAACCCAAACATTAGAAAAAGTTACAGGACATTTGATGTAATCTAGATCAATTTTATTGTTACAAGTGCATTGGGTTTTTGGTACAGCTCCCAGACCCCTTGAAATTCTGTGTTATGGTAGTTTATGATTATTTCTCATTTTGAATGCCCTAAATTGTGTAATATCACTTACAGGTTTGGAGAGATTATTTCCCTTTCCTAAAATGCCCATCTGTTATTTTTAGGCACGGTAACACAACTAAAAGTGATAAACGATGTGACAGTAATGAGAAAAAGAAGATAGGTGGACAGGATGTAGAAATTAGTTTGTTTCTAGTCTTAAAGGTGACCAATTTTAAATGTGATACAATAAAATGAGGTGTTAACAAGCTAAGTTTTAATCAGATAGAGCTCTGAACACTTTGTTTTCCAAATGAGGCTTTTCAAGAAATAGCAGCTCATTTTAATTTGTACTGTAATTAGCCCATAATTTTTTGTAAAATCAGACTTTAAAGCAGGGTGTTTAATTCCCTTCTACTACATCAGTGCTGTAGTAGAAGACACTAACTTTACAAGAGCAAGTTTTCTTTTGCAACAGATTAAAAGCCCAGCTCTAGATGTCAACTCTTCCCACCTGTTTTTGGGCATAAGTGTTGGGAGGCAAATGCCAGCATAGCATAGTGAATTGAAATTCTAAGTACTGTCAACACTGTTTGCAGAAAGAACCTGGGGAAAAAGACTTGCATGTGGAATAAGATGATTCCTTGTTTGCTGATCACTCACTATACCAGAATGTATTACAAAATCTTGGCTATCTCTTCTAGTGCATCTTTGTAGCATGTGGGAGCTTAAGTCTAAATTGGCTATTTGCTTTATTTAAGGAAAAAATAATCAAAAAAGCCCTATCATTTGTTTAGTATTTTCTGCTTAAAATACATTTATGGCTTAAAATAAAAACCAACCAGGTAAGCCTTTTTCTGAATTAAATGTCTGCATTTAATACATTTAGAATAGAAAGCTCATAGTTCAGACATGCTTTCCTGGTCTTTTAATTCCCCTGTCATATTCTGCTGTATGTGATTATGTGAACTGTGACTGTCTGTCTGTGTAAATTAGGCTGGGTATTCTGGTCTAGATATATCTAGGAATTAAATGCTGCTTTGTCAGCCATCTCACTCTTGCTCTGCTTTAAATGTAACAGAGAATCAGAAAACTTGCTTTACTTTTAGTTTTTGCTTACATTAAATATTTAGCACTTTGTTCTAGTTGAGAAATCACTGAGATTAGGGTCTTGGAGCAAAACTTGTGGAAATAGTAGTCTTGATTGGCTGCTCTGGCTCTGAAGGAGACAGGGTAGCAAATCTTTCTAGGAGGCCTGATCCTGTGTTTTTTCAGTGACACCTCACTGTTTCCTGTGTGCAGCACAACAGCATTTATGTGCAATTTTAACTGAAAGTAGAGTGTGATCAGAGGCAGGGTCTCAGCTCTGGTAAGGAGAGGAAGAGATGCTGTGTGCAGAGTGACTCACCCCATTTTAGGGTGTCTGGGAGAGGGTGAGTATCCTGATTGTCTGCACCAACACTACAGGGGTCACTTGCTTAAACAACGCCCTTACATGTGACACTTTCCTTGCAAATGACAGAAGATAATGGAAGCAGAGTGTACACTTGAATTCTGCTGAAGAAGTTTTACACCAAATGCTGTAGGGATGAGTGAGTTAGTATTTAGTGCAAGCATTACATGAGCAAGGGAGGTGTATGAGTATTTTCCCCTCTGTGCTGTGACACACCAGTGGTCCTGGTTTCAGGTCAGGGTTGTGAGGGCAAGTGCTGTGTGAGCTTTTCTGAACAGCTTTGTCAATTCATTTCTATTCTGACCTGTACAACCCTAACATCCCCATGCAAAGCTTGCCAGTTGCTTGAAATGGTGTTCACTTCTGCTGCGCTGCTGTGTAGTCTGCAATGAATGTTTTACTTCTGACCAAAACAAGACTGTGCCCAGATCACCTGAAATTGGGGCTACCACTACTCCTTTCTATCATTAGTATGTAATAATCTATTAAACTAGAACTGTGAGATGACCAAAATCTTACCTTAACTAGAGTTTTAGATGAATTGTTGAATGAACTTTTAATATCTAGTTAAGTTTTTACACTTTTAATTCCTTATTTATCTTGGCATAGTAAAATAGTATGAAATGTAATTCCATCCAATTCTTCTCTACTGTGATTTTTTTGAAAATAGTTATGACAGTTTTCTTTTGTTCTTTGATCTTCATCTCCCAAATGAAATGCAGTGCCTAGACTGTCCTTTAAATAATGTTTCTGATGCTGTGTTAATAACTGCACTATGTGGATCTGTATCAAATATAATTTGGCAGATGATACAGCAGTTTTGAAAACTAAGTTACAGCATTTAAATTTTAAATTTTCTTAAAAAAAAAAAGGGGACATCTTATTTTCTGATATTTATGCTACAATTGGATGAGAGGATCTTGCAAAAGGAAGATGGAGACAGGAGGCTGCTGGGTGTTGGGCAGAACAGCCTGGGTATTAGGCTCCAGCTTTTTAAGCTCAGTGGGTGCAGTACACTGTAACATTTACAGTGGAGTGAGTTGGATGGAGTATGATTTATATGGTTATTATTGATTCACAGTAGTAAAGTACAACTGTTTTCTAAATTACAACAAGACTTTGTTTAGGTTTTGGGGAGGGTTATTTCCTGCTAGAAGAATGTCTCTTGTATAGATGAGTGTACTGTGCAAGATCAGAGTTGCTATCAGTGGTATTCTTTGCCAGCTGGAGGGAGGAAGCTGATAAACAAGATAGATAGCTTTGGAAACAAACCTCTAATACTGCATTAAGCATGTTTAAAACCAGCAGTGTGTTTCAGCCACTCTTAGCATATGTTTATTCATAGAAAATCGGCAGTAAAATACACTTGCTAGTGCACACAAGAGACAGAGTCTGCATGAGGTCGTTTCTCTTTCAGACATCAAATACAGAAGAGTGTCTTGGTAATTGTTTTACAGTGGGGTTCTAATCATCCTGTAGGTGTAAGCGGAGCTGAGCAACTTGCCTTTTAATAGAAAAGTATTTGCTTTTAAGCTTGTTCAGCTTGCCATGTTATTCTGGTTTTATATCTGAGTGTGCTGTTACATTTGCATACAGTCATGGATATGTGTTTGCTCTTGATGCAGTTCAGAATATCATTATGTAAAGTGCCACTGTCTGGGGCAATATTATGATGGATAAATCTCATTTTTGACCTGGTAGCTGTATGGTGTTCAAACAGCGTATGTTGCAGCCATGTAGTTCAAAATATTCAGAGTGGAAAATGGAAAAAATGGCAATGCATTTAATGAAAACTATTTTTGACATAAGTCACCTTCAAAGGCAGATAATCTGGGAGTCCAATGGAATATGTTGGCTGATTTGAGATAATACCTTGCAATTGCATGAGCTCAAGGTACGGAAATACATGTCAAAAAAGAATTAAAATATCCATTATTGTGTAAAAAGTAGCTCTGCATTAAGTAACTGGATAGGATTGTACATGCAAGCAGTTGTAATTTAAGTCAGAGCATATTATTTGAAAATAGTGGCCACCAGCAGAACAGTAGCCAGCTGACAGAAAAATAAAGAGTTCTGGCTTCCTGAAAACCTTTGTTATTAGGAAAACCATCTGGCAGTGTGATAGCACTGAGTGTTATTGCCTTCAGCCTCTTATCTTTGGTTGTTAGCTGTCTTAATAGAGTTTAATATAATGGAAATTAATTGACCTCCATAACTTAATTGATGCCATTTCATTCAGGGTTTTCCCCTCCCAGCATATTCTTCATTCTGAATTGATACTGCACCGTCATACTGCTTTTTTTCACATGAAGTTTCTCCTTTCTCGTTGTTTTGCATAATCTATATCTGGGCCAAATTGCTTCTTGAATTTTGACAGGCAGCACAAATGAACTTTTTCTGGTTTAGCTTAAGTGTGGTGGCAACCTGAGATGAGGCTGGAAAGATTGCATGAATAAAGTGCCATAAAGTGGTGTCTTGTACCTCTTCAGTATTTTCTGTGGTTCCGTATAAATGCATAGCATAAATATAAGATAGTTAAATAGTAATATTTCTGCTTGATATGTTTTCTGTCTTTTTTGGGAGTGTAGCAGGTTTGCAGAATGGCAGGCACATAATGGATGCCAGGCTATATAAATTTATTTTAATGTCCTGTGGTGCACTGCCCAAAATAGGAAGCTGCCAGGTCTGGTTCTGAGGGCTTTGCCTGCTATAAATGAACCAACTTACTAGTTTTCAGAGATTTTCTTTAAAGGCTCTCAGTTTTTGCATGTAGTTTTGATGATTTATACCATAAGAGCTTTTTGCTTAGCAAGGGATAACAATGTGGAAAACTCTCTAAGGCTTTACTCCCTAAAGCAAAAAAACCTCTACAAAGCAGTCACCAATTGCAGGAAGGCACAGCATAAAAGAAAATCAAAGAATGTGTACAACATTTTCCAAATCAGGAGCAGCATTGAAAATTATGTTAACAATTATCTCTTCACTTTGTCTGTAAAGTAGATACCTGAAATGAAAAATTAATTATATTTGCATATTTTCTGATGAAGAACAAGAAGTTACTTGGAATTAGAGATTTGTTAGTGCTTTCCATGTTTCAGGGCTAAATAAACTCAGAAAAGAATACAGGAAGAACACAGAAATCAGTTGCCATCAAAATTTCACTCCAACAAAATCTTAGACCTTTTCACCTCTTTCCCCCAACTCTGGGTTATTGTTCTGGTTTGATTTTTTTCCCCATCCCTATTCTTCTGTTATTCTCTGTCCTTTAATATGTCTTTGCCTGAAAATAGAAGGGCAAGACCCAAGAAATAGCCAATGTTGGTGCATAAGAAACTGTTGTCTGCAACAGAAAGGCAAGACCAAGAGAGGCTGTATGGATGGGTGATGTGGGCAGCAGAGAATGCAGGAGCAGAGAGAATGAGGTGTAGCTGGGCCAAGGTGGAGTAAGAGCGAGGGAAACGCTCTTGTAGAATTAGCTCCAGGAAGTGCCAAACCCCTGAATGATAGTGGCATCAGGTGCTTGCTTCCAGGAGTTGCCACAGGAAAGAATGTGGTGAGTTAGGGGGAATTTTGTCTAGATGTTTGCCAATGAAAGGACAAAACTGGAGTATTTGGAAAATAACCCTAGAATCTGTCAGCAAAGAATTAGTATAAAATTTATGTGATTGTTGTTCCATGAGTCATCTGTATAAATCTTCCCTATAATTAGTCTTAGTTCATATTATATAACTTTAATTATACATTATAACCAAATAAACTAATTTATTAGGAAAGATTTGAGGTATTAAATAAATAGACTGCATAAATAACTAGTGTGCTTGCTGTTGAGTAAGGGTATTGTCTCAAAGGATATTTGAGATCTGTGGATCGATTTGGGTGTTTCACCTGGACTTGGTGAAATAGTTCTAGCTTTTATGCAGCCTACTCCATCCCAACCTCTGCAGTCTCCCCTTTTGGATGAAGCAGCCATCTACTGTGTCATGGAAACCTCTCTCTCTCGCTCTCTCTCTCTTTCTGTTTTTGTTTTTGTTTGTTTGTTTGTTTGTTTTTTTGTTTTGTGTGTGTGTGTTTTTGTTTGGGGTTTTTTTGGGTTTTTTTACGTTTTTATTTCTGTAACTCTTACGTAGTGTGCGATACTTTGGGAAGTGGCTTATTGTCTTCTCAGTTGGTTCTTGGTAATTTCTTAATGGTTTTTTTTCTTGTCTCTAGCTCAGTCTTTGGAAGCTTGTGTACAGGTTTCCTGTGCAGGGTCTGTGTTACAGACCTACTGGAGTGAGCAAGTGTAAGGGGAACGCAGGAAATGTGAAGTCAGTCATGAGGGAGAACATGGGGAATTTTAATGGCTGTCCTCTTTCTGCATTACAAGTTCCAATTGTCTTTGGTCCACCACATGAGCGTTGCTTTGCAGTTGATGAAAATTTATTCTTGGTCTTCACACACATGCATTGTACCTGTATGCTTCCTCAGAGCAGCTGTGGTAGGCATCCCAAATTATGAGTGGCTGTCTGAGCTGCTAGCAGGTTGTATAGACAGACCAGATGTGGGAACGTTGCTGCTAGTTTTTGGGCAGATGGGAAAGTCTCAGAAGAACTCAGACCTCATTTGCCTTGAGTATTTCTTGAACATGGACTTTTCTCTGTCACTAACACAGTAAGAATATGGTTGAAGTTATATCCTTCAAACAACAGCAGTTGTGCTGGTGTGGTAATGGCTGTTCAGCTTTTTATACTATCACGTCTAGCTTCATCAGTACATTTGAAGCATATTTTCTTGATACTTTCTTTGCAAGTTATTTTAAGTGACAACTGAGTTTCTGGAAGTCATGGTGTGGATGACCATGATCTGGTGAGACACAACTGGGTAATCTTCAGTCTCATTTAATTCCCACTGAGCGAAACTGCTGTGTTCCATAGCACATGCAAGACTTCATTCCTACAATAGCAAAGTTGCTACAGTTTTTATGGAAAGGCACCCTTCTTTTTCACTGGAAAAATCTGTCTCAGTGCACTGAAAAGTGGGTTTGTTTTGGTTGGTTGGTTTTTGCCTACCAGGTAGAGGCGAGTTGGAGTAATGGACTGTGGTTTAGAGCTGATAGTGTATGTATTAGAAGAAAATGGTTAAATATGAAATGGGTTTTGACTACGGAGTATTTAATCTGGAAAGGCCAATTGTTTGGGTCAGATTGAACGCTTGTGCGGGAGAACAATCTATCAAGTCATCTTTACTTCAAATTACTGAGTAATGCTGGAGATACCCATCACTATAATTGCAGGAAAAAGCTCTCACATTGTCTTCAAGCTCAGTATGAGTATGAATTGACAAGTAATCTGTAACTCAGTTTAATTTGAAACTGGGTGTGGTAGCACAAGTAATTTTATTTATTCTTCCCATCTTCTGTGAAACCCTCACCCTCCAGCACCCTTCTCTTGCCTGTGCTAGTTGGGAGGCCTTTTCAGAAGTTATTAAGGCTGTTCTTAGCTTGTCCTCCTGTGCACACTGATGAGTAGCTGAGCACTTGATGGCCAAAATAATTCTGGAGCCTGCTAACCCATATAGTCAGAGATCAGGGTGGTGCTGGCTGCTAGGCTGAGCCTTAGAATTTAAAAGGAAGGAAATGAAAGTTTGTGGGACCACCATATGCCAGAATCTATTTTTTTTCCAAAAGCTTTATATTATGGCAGAGTTTAATCCACCCACTATAGTGTGTCCTGGTGAAATCCCTTGCAGAACACTTAACTTTGCATAACACCGGTAGTGTGCTACAACCACTTGATGGCACCCTTTGATTTGGTACCTACCTCATTAGCTGTAGCATAGCGCAGTGTAGCTGTAGTATTTGTAATGGAATAACACGTAAGAACTAAAGACTGCAAGGTATCTGGATAATGTAGAGATGAAATGAATGAAACAGCAAGGCTAAGCTTTCCTGACCCTTCATGAGAGAATAGATGAAAAAAGGAAGAATAAGCTATTGTGCCGAAGGGAGATGATGAAATTCAAGATCCACACACATAATCTCTGGCTCAGCCTCTGAAATGTTAATCCCTGGGTAGAATTATTTGAGCTGTAGATTGCAATTTATCATCAAAATGGCACTGTGTCAAACAATACTTCTTGTATGTGTGATGTTTAGAACTATCCAATTTTAATATAAAATGGTTCACAGAGCACTAACATTTAAGTAGCAACTCATTAAGCTCTGGATGGTTTTGCTCATTTCTGTAGATCTGTGGTAATTGTGTACATTTCTATTCCATAGATCACTCTTAGAATCTTTTACGAGCCATATTGTATATTTTATGGAGTGATCTGTTTTGATCTGAGCAGGTTACGGGACTGCTTCATAGTAAATGTAACACAAAGTGATCTGGGATGTTTATTTTGAGCTGCTCACTTAATTTTTACAATTAACAAATCTGCAAAAATTTGCTGGTGGCTTAAAAATCCCCAGGATTTGAGATTAATGTTGTGCACACAATTATTTTGAGGTTAGAAATTTTTTTTCTCACTATGTTATACAAGCTGGAACACCCTTCAGGTTTTTCTTCCCTTGCTTTTAAAGTATTCCAGTAGAGGGGGTAGAAAAATTACCATGTCAGTAAGGATAAAATTTTCTGCACTTAAGTTCAGCCCTTTCTTCTTCATAAATCTTAGTAAGTCTGTTACTGAAAGTAAAAGATGCAGTACCTTGAGAAAATGCAATTAGGATAGGATGAACACAGCCTAGATAGTTTCTGAAATGTAGGAATGTGTGAAACAGTGTAATTATTAGATATGCTATGTATTTTAAGTCTTACAAATATGTATTTAGAAATGTGAACTGCACTTTTTTCCCCCTATCACTCACGGCTGGTTTGAAAATCACCATGTAGTTTTATTGTTACAGCAAAACTCGACGTGTTTTAGTGTATATTAGTGAATTCATTTATCTGCATTTATTTTTAAAGGGGCCTATATAGAAATGTGCAATTAAATCGTGTAAGGCTTTTGCAAATACAAGATATTTAAAATAGAGGTGGGGGTTGCTTTATGTCTCGCCTTTTTTTTTTTTTTTTGCCTGGAGAAGGTGAGAGACTGAAGGAAGAAAAGGGAGGAAGCCAAGTATAAACCCTGCCAGCCTGGCAAATCATAATTCCTCTGTAGAAGTTGTTTTAGAAGGTGCTGAGATTTGAAGTGGAAACTATTTTGTGATCTTCCCGTGCTTAAAAAGTCTCTTTTGGCATGGTAGTAATTAATATCTCCTCTAAAAATATGCTAGTATCAACAAGAGATTTTTAGTCTTTGGCATGTTTGGTTAGCAGGTATATACCCAGCATTTCAGAATCGTAGGCCTGACTGAGCAGTCATGATGGCTGTGAACTGAACTATGAAGGAGACATTTGTCTTGGAGTGGGACCTTTTGTGTTAATCCTTCCAACCTTTATATCGTAGCATTTTGTGATGGTATTTAGTCAACCAATAATTTGTATTGTGTACTTGTGATCCCTTTCCATTAGAAATGAGTGACTATAAGGAATAAGTATCACTGTTAGATAAGAACTATTATTTTATATTTTTCTTGCACTGTGGTCTTTTTTCCTCAGAGGCTGGTGTCTTAGTAGCACATGTAGTTTCTAGATTAATATTTATAAGTGGATACTCAAGAGATGAATGTGGTTACATTGAGTGTGCAGCTGTTTATTTGTGCATGCAGTTGTTTTCTATGCACCCTAGATAAACAAGTTCAGAGTATGTCTGAGCACAGATATTCAGATCTTAAAATTACACATACCAGCAAGATAATTTTATGTCCACAAATGCATATGACAGTGGGTGTTTAATTTTAAACAGCATAGGCTAAGAGCTTCAGTGCTGTCAACCCAGCCCAAACACACTAAGCACAGTATATATAAACACCATCACCAGAGTTTTGCTGCTTTAGAAAAAGTATTTGCCTCCTCTCACTGCCTTTTGCATGTCTCTGTGGTGTGAGTTGCTACATCAGATTGCTGTTTCTGTTTTTTGCTGCTGCATCAGCCTTTGTATTTTCGCTGTTCCGGCTTGTGCTCGCTTTGCTGATGTTTTGTCTCCTGGTTCTTTATGTTACATGGAAAGCAGGCATGTTTTCAGAAAACGGGTGTTGGACAAAATTACACAAAGGCATATTTCGTTTTGTAGCATCTATTTGTATTAGCTTGTCAAAGTTTTTGAAACTTTAAGTCTATGGCTGTGTTTTTTTATCGGTTAAAAATATGTTCAAAACGACTACATGTTTACTAAAAGAAAGTTATGTTTCGTTGTTTCATACTGCTATGAAAGATAAAACATGTTTGATAAATGAGGAGTTAAAATTTGGTTTGGTAATAATTTTTGTATCAGATCTTTTTACCCTGAATTATGTATGAACTTGAGGATCATATTTGAGCAACTTAGTGACACTGAGCTATTGAAGTGTGCGTTTGTTTAAACTTCCATTACATATGAGACACTTGGTTAAGATTCTTGTGTCCTGTTTTGCAGCGTGGTGGTAATTAAACATAAAATCTGTCTTTAAACTAGAAATGGTACAGAAACAAGTCACAACAAATCTTGATAGTGTTGTTTTGCGTTCTGGCTGAAAATGGTATGAAGAAGTCTCTTAAAGAACAGCTTTTAAATGTGTCCAAGATGTGTACATAGATTTCACTGTTAAGCTTTTAAAAATTATTTTCTTCTAAGTGACGATTTGTAATTGCTTTACATTAAAAGGACAAAAGAGTATATTAGCTTCTTGTCTCTGATTATTATTTTTTTAAATAATTGTACTGTATTTTAGAGCTGCAAATGTCAGGCAAAAAAATACACTTTTGTGTACAGTGCCCATGGATTTATTTTTTTTTTACTGAAGCAGAGCTAATGGCTGCCAATAAAACTTTGTTCTGAGCTTACTGTGATATCTGGCTTCTGCATTTCTTCGTAAGGACTGTAGTAAAAAAAATTAGTGGTCTCTGTTATGATTTTAACTTTGAGTTTATCTTTTGAAGGAAACCTAGGCTTAAGCGCCCAACTGAATTTTGACAACATAAACCTGAACAGATTTTTGTTGTGCACGTTGTGAGCTCCTGCATTCCCAAGCTAATTGAATGTAAAGTGTCACATGGAAATGCAGTGTTTGCTGGTCAACCTGGACAGACAGTGATTACTACATTGAAGCTTGTTTTCTGTGCAGTTGAAGCACAACAGTGCACCCTTGGTTTTGTTTAGGATAGATCTGGATTAATTCTGGCTTTCAATTATTACTCATGGGGCATTATCATTTCAGATCCGTGCATCTACTTTTAAGGTACGCCAATTGCTGTAATTAATTAAAGTGCTGCAGATGCTGCTGGTTAAGCCAATTTAAAGAACAGAGCGTGAATTTCCAGTTATGTGAGCTAGATAATGGTAATGCCTTAACGTGGTAGTTGCTCTTGTGAGCCAATTACCACTCTAGATAGCTGAAGCAGGTCTGTGGTTCACTCTCTCTGCCTTCGCCTGTTCTGAGAGTACATGTCTCCTTTTTATGCCTTTTACTGCTGAGTAATCTTAGTTTTCCTTCCTGGTTGTGGGGTGGTCCGGCTGACAGCTTTTGCTCTTAATAAGCTTAGAGGTAATAATCCAAGTTCTATAGGTCACATGGACAAAGATGCCTTTTAGTTTCATTTTTTTCCTGCTCTAGTTTCACCAAAACATCAGGCTCCCTGTAATATTATACGAGTGCTATCGCTAACTACCTGGGACTACTTTCTGATAATTGATTAATGCAGGATTTTCATAAGTGTTTTAATGTTACAGTAATTATGAGATTGTCTGCTTGGTTTAATTTTCTTTTAATTTTTAATTTCCTTATGGAGTATTTTTAAGTATGGATGTTAATATAAATATTAAGTTAATATTCTCATTAAGGAGACTCAGTATTTATTAATTTATTCTTTGATTTGTTTTATATGGCAACATGATAAGTTAATAAATAAACCATTAGCAACATCTTTTCTTTTTTGCACACATTAACTTGTTTCTAGGGGAGCTTTAGATATATTGACAGTACTTGTGCCTGTAACACTCCAGGAACACTCCTGATATAGCTGGAATGTGTAGAATAACAATGTATAGAAACTGATTATTTGAAACTGATAATTACTTTGTAACACTTATTTTTGTGCAGGTCTAATAATAATATCCGCAGTTATTATAAATAAATGGGAATCTGTATAAATGTGACATAGTTTCAAGTTTCAGGCTTACATTAGGGGACCCCTTTGCCATGAAGTATTTCTGTTGTTTTGGAGTAAGATAAATGATTGTGCCAGGTATGTATGAGTAGGGCTAATAACATACTAATAATCAGGAGCAGCAGCCCCTTAGGACTGTGGAGCAGCTGAACCTTAAGAAAATGAGTGCAGCGAGTTCATATGCAAAATGGGGAGGGAGTGGAATTTTCCTAGAATTGAAGCAGAGAGAACAGGTTTTCATTCTGGATCTGTAAACATAAAGCCTTAATGATATGGGAGGCCGCAGAGAGCCTTGTGTAGATGCATGGAGAATGGATCTGTGAGAGAAACAGGGGAACATTGTTTTGTAGTACTTGAAACTTGGGCCCAGACAGAGATGGAGAAGGAAATTGGCTGCAAAGGAGAAAGAGTTTGTAATTTCTGAGAGGGAGTGGAAGAGAACAGAGTGCACTGCTTAAATGTCTCTGGCCTCATTCCAGAGTCTGGAAATAAAGACAAGAAAGTGCATGTGAGCATTTACTGATTTGCCCTTTTGTGTGCTCTTACATGACCTGAAGGGGAAAAAAAAAAAAAAAAATCCTTTTTGGGAACCTTAGGAAAAAATATCTTTGTTTCACTTCAATCAATCATCCACTGTCTGCAAGGACAGGGAGCTGAACAGGAAGATTAAGTCTCCATAAAATACTGGGGAGCCTGAAAATGCAACTATGTGGGATGACTGAATGATTCTCAGTTTGCTGCTGTCAAAATGGGTGGTTTCTTGCTCCTTCTGCTCTACTCCCCGCTTTGTGCTACTGTCTCTTTGATGTACTGACACTGGTGCTCACTTGGCCCTTGGAGAGCTCATTCATCTCCCTGACCCAGTAGAACACGTGGGTTTTTTCTGGATGAGTTTTCTGCTGGAGTAGTGAGGTGAACCAGGTTGTGAGAAGAGCCAGTGAAGTGCCAGGGTTGTTGCAAGGCAGGAGCATGTGGCTGGAAAAGCAGGATGCAGGTAGGAGATGGTTTAGGAGTCAGACACTATCTGATGGGTTGCAACATCAGGTAAGAGTTATCTTGTGCTTCTGGTCTGGATGAAGGCGATGAGGAGAAATGGGTGTTTCTAGGAGCCCGTGTTCTCTCATTCCCTGCAGGAGCTCATGCGTTGCACTGCAGTATAGCTGCTCCAGATGGGCCTGCTTACCTTCAGCAGCCCTTTCTTGTCCTCTTACCTGCAGCGTACCTGTGGTGGAGGAACTTTCCCCTAGACGGGTCATGGGTGCTTCAAACGACTGCCAGATAACAACGGTGTCCCTTCATAGGGAGCAGAGACCTCCTGCTCAGAGACCATGCAGTAGCCTGTTTGAATCAAAACGAGTTTCCTGTTTTCTTTCCTGCTGTCCTCTCATCCAGTACTGTAGTATTTCAGGAGAGCACCAAGAAATCCACAACTTCTTAGTGGAGCACTAGCCTTCCTTTCTAAACCCACCCTGCATTGAGTTTCTCTTGGTTTGAGGCGTTTCCTGCCTCACGTTATGAGAGAACTCTCTCTCTTTGATAATAAGATGGAAACCCTAAGTTTATGCTTTGGTTTTATTGATGAGCAAGATAGACAATAATAGACTTATTTTGGTGACACAAAGATATTAGTGGAGGTTTTATTAAGGTGTGATACTATCGATCTTTGTTGGAAGTTTTGAAAAGAAGGAAATTGTGTTGCTTGGATGAGATTTATGGCTTAGAATTCATTGTGGCCAGACCTTCTCCTAACCTGAGTAAGGGCTGCACTTACTGCAATACAGTTACACTAAAAATAAAACCCCTCTTGCAAAAGTATGAATAATACTCTGTGTGCGTGCACACGTTTGTTTTCATGTGCTGTAAACCCTGAGATAGAATCTCTTGTTTTATAAGGGCTAATCATTTGTTTCCTGATTTAACAAGGTACTTAATCACATGGCTTTCTTTAACTTGATTTAATTACAAGTAGATTGTATGCTTGAAGTTAGACAGGCGCTTAAGTACCTCCCTGAACTGAAGTACATCCTTTTTGCTGTCTCCATATCACTGTGTTTCATGGACGTGCAGATTTTGTGGGCCTTGCAGACAAGCTTTTGTCCACGTGTTACCCTGTAATAGCTGGAGTCAGTGACGCTAGATCAGGGCAAAGGTGTTAGTTACAGCTGGCTATAATTTTCCATAAGAGTTCACCAATACATTTTCATTATATTTTTCATGTAATAGGAGAAGAATCTTGTAATTATGACTTACTGCCTGTCCTGCTTATATTTACAGTCTTTTTATTTTAAATAATTTTGTAATGCAAGTTATATACCTGGAAGGGGAATGTTTGAAGAAATCAAATTGTGGGGCAGAATTTGAAAATGCCTCTTTATTTTATTAAGTATGCAGTAATTATTGGTGTCTGTTAAGACCGTAGCAGATTGGTTTGGAACATAAAGCTCTTACTGCCCAGTACTTGGTGAGAAGGGAAAAAAAAAGTGTATTAAGTTTTTTGTAATTAAAAATCTGGAAAAACTTGTTTAAAAAAATGTTAGCCCAAGAACATGCATCTTTTGTCAGTATAATATGCAGCCCTGAATAACAACTCTCTTTATCAACAGTACAGTGTTTCATATTTAATCAACATAAAATGAAGTGCTTCCCTCACATGAATGTAACACAGATCAAGTCGCAGCCAAAGCAAATAAAAGAATGAATGCTTTGTTAATCATCCATAACTAATTTGTGCATACATAGAAAAAATGAAATCTGTTTTTGACAAGAGCTTTTTCATAGAAGCAGCAAGGGAGAATTGAACATGTAATGTGCATTAGTAATAGTGAATAGCAATGGGGAGATCTGAGATGTTTGCCTGGGACGACTTCTATTTCTTGATAGTAATAGCATTTAAAAGAAACCTAAGATAAGAGAAGGGAGGATTTTTTGAAGTTGTTTGCCAAAATATAAGATGACAAACCTGTGCTGAAGCAGGCATGGGTGGGTTTTTGTATGCCTTGCCATATATTCGTAAGTATTGCAGGGAACTAACTGCCACATATCTCTGTGACAAACTCGACTGATAGATAATATACAGTGAAGAAAATGTTAAATGCATTGCTTCTTTGCACAGGCAATATGATTGTGTTGCTCTAGTGACAGTGTGGTTATGGTTGACAGGGCAGCTTCATTACAAACCCCTGTTTTCAGGCTATTCCAGCTTTAAAAAAAATCACCATTGGGCTGAAATTTTTTATGCTTGTCAGCCTTGAGGTGAATTTTGCTTTAAGTGCAGAGTTAGAAGAAATCCATTTAGCTGTTTTCCTGATTGAAACAAATTTGGAGGGATGGATGGACTTTTTAAAAGTTGAGGTTTATCTTTATTGCAGAGCTGCATTTTGGAATGCTTTGCATTTGTCCTCGTTCAAATGTAGATTATGTTGTTTATAACAATTTTTATATAGACAATAAGTAACTACACCTGCACCATACACTATTCTCACTTTTGTGTGTGCATAGGGTGTGACAGCTGAGATATCTTACATGTGTGAGCATGCCCATATTCTGGCTTCACACAGATCTTAATTTTCAGTTACCTTCCTTTTATCCTAGTTATATACCTACCCTTTGACCCCCGCTTCTTTGCACAAACGTCCAATTCAAATCGCATTGGCTGCATCCATTGGTTGAGGTTTTGTTAGGTTTGTTCTTCCTTAGCTCCATAGAAGGGAGCATTGCAGGCAGGAACCAGCATATGCAAACCACCTGGCTCTTATGGAGACTACCTGGAGTAGATTTGCATATTCATGTTTATGTGCCTGATAGTGAGCTGCAGGTTTGGATAAAAGACATAGTTGTGAAGTGGCATGGGCAAGAAAACAGTATGTTTGTGGGAAGACATGTGAGTGAGAGCCAACTGTTCCAGAGTGAATTTTGTGATTGATGTCACTGCTACAGAGCTGTAAGGTGGTCTTGCAGCATGTCCTCTTGGGCATTACCTGGGAAATACAGGGAAAGCGAGGGAGGACCCACCAGCAGGTCCAATAATTTCTCTGAAGTTTGGGGGAATTTTCCAACTGCATTACATCCTCTTGGAGTTATGTATTTTGGTGGTTTTGGCACATGCTTAAAGTGAGGTTGTTAATCAACAGGAAGAGAATTTTTTAAAAAGGCAAAAAAAAAAAAAAAGCAGTCATTAATTTAATAATGGAGATACATTGTTGCTCTAATAATAACTGAGATGTTCACTTCAAATAACATATTGCTGTTTTTTTCCTTGAAGTATCCTTTTAGCCTAAACCTAAGGTATTACCATAATGATAAAGAATTTGACCAGGGGCTCTGGCTCTGACAAGGAGAATAGTTGCTGTATGAGCATCACTGTTCAATACACGGCCATTGGGCATTACAAACTCTACGTACATTCCTTCTGTGCTTTCTGAGTTAAGGTCCAACCTTTAGTAAAAAACAGTATAATGTAAGAGTCATAATATCTTCACTTGACAGTGTTTTAAGTTTTTCTGTATCATAAGCCTTGCAATTTGTATGTCACATTTAATATTGTCTGTTCAGTCTTTGGAAGTTATCCTCAGATAGTAAGAACTGGTTGATGGCACACTTGTGTTCTACAAAACTCATTTGAGCAGGTTTTATCCATGTTAGATAATTAAGTCTAAGCAATGTTATATGCGATCTTAAAATACAGTCCTTTCTGGAAAGGTGAATGAAAGTATATAATAAGGTGCTGGAACAGTTAATCTTATGACCTTGTTTCTTCCTTAATGAATGTTACCTCAAACTTGCTTCCTTGTTGGAGATTACAAAGGAGCTGAATAATGTGGTTACGTTTGTGAGTCTGTTTAAATAATCCAAAGTTAATTCTGGCATCTGGATCATATGTGTCATCCTGCATGGTGTTTGTTTCTTTGGTTTGCAGGTAGACACAGCCTGATAAACAGAGCTATAGACCTGTCAATGATTGTTCTTAATATTCTGTTGAGCTCAGGTTAAGCATTCACTGCTGAGCTTGAGGTATTATTTCAAACCCACCTTGATAAATGTAAAAGATTCTAGGTCTTTCTCTTGAAGGGACACTGAGAGAGTAAGCAAATTTAGAGCTTAGAGTGGAAAATGAAAAGAAGCTGTAAGCAGCAAAAGAGTTTTTCACATCTGAAACCAACAATAAACAGGTGACTGGTTTACCCTCTTTTTGAAAAAACATTTATTTTTTTTTCCACTAAAGAGTCTCTTCTGTTGGAGTATGCTAACTGGACATCTCTCTTGTGAGACTATTTGAAGGTTCAGTGGCACTGTTCATGGGATACCTCTGCACAGAGCAGGTGTGCAATAGAGTGAATCATAAAAATGGAGACTACCTGCCAGGCAAAATAGAGCTAAAGTGCCAGGCACTGGTAGGTGAGCTTAAATCTAGATTTTATAACAGTTTTTACCTATTATTTAAAAACAAAAATGAGATAGCAACCTGTGAGTCCCTTTAATAAATACATGGAAAAATGGTGAATTACGAGTTGCTGGGCAGTAGTCATGGGTATCAGGTCAACTTCACTGTCCTCCCCCTGGAAGAAGGAGGTGTCACATAATAGGTGTTTCTTCCTCCAGTAGCAGCTAAAAATATAGGAATCAACCATCTTGTCTGTTCTTTCTCCCCTTCTAATATTAGATAAATTATCCGTATTTCTACTTTGTTTTGAAGCTACTGCTATGGAAATACTATGCAATGAACCCTTCAAAAGTAGGAAGAAAAATAAACCCAAACAAAGAGGAATACTGTTTTGAAGTGCCCCAGCTGAAGCAGAGTGCAGGAGTTGCTCTTAGAGATGAACAGCACACTGTGAAGGATCCAGCTCAGTGGCACACAGCTCACAGAAAATGAAGGACTGTTATTTTCTGCCAAACTTCCAGCCCTGTGTGCAGTGCCTTTCCTCACCTGCCATGTATCAGCAGCAACTCAAGCCCAGACTTCTTTAAACCTGCTCCTTTGAGAGCAAAGGTTTGACAATTTAAACTGCCAGGAGGTAATAACAAGTTTCTCTGCCAACTTCAGTCAAGCCTCTGTGAGCTTGTGTCCCACATCCATGTCAAAATTAAAATCGGAGTGAGAGTTACACTTACAGTGTATACAATTTACACTCATAGTCTTTGCTATCTAAAAATTATTTCATTGCAATGGCTTTTGCTTACTAGTGATTTATGTGGTAATACAGGCAGACCTGCACATAGTTGCACTGTGTACCTTAACAGGGCAAGGGCAGATGCTCAAATAACTGGCTGGTATAGAATTTGGGGCCAGAAAAGGAGCAGACGGTCCCTGCCATGCAACAATCCCAGCAGGAGAGAGCAAATGGCTGCAAGAGGGAAGCAGAATACCCAGACAACATCAGGATGTTAGTGAGCTCAGCACATTGCAGGGAATTATGTGATTTTTAAATTTTTTTTTTTTTTTAATAATTTTTTTTGTCACATCCAAGTGATACAGGATAGTCAAGTATTCCAGGACTGCTGAGCAGTATAACACAAGCTGTGTCTCTGCAAACATAAGAAAAAATTCAGGTACTATACAAAGCTACAATAATGCTTGCATAGAACATAAGGATAGATAGTTCAGCAGATGATCAAAGGCATCTAATGTTAAATTTTCACCTGTCATTAATGGAAAATGCTAAGCCTGCACAGCATCTCTAGAAGAAGAGATCTGAAAGAGCAAGGAGGAAAAAGGCTAGAAGTACTAGAGAAGGTGTTTCTCAACATCAGTTATTAATCTCATTGCATCTCGCATTCTGTGGGAGAGTATTCAGGAAGTGTTCCTGCTTTACTGAACAGTCCAAAGGAGAAAGAAATTAAGACTTTTTAAATGGAAACAAAAAGCAGTTGCCTACATCCTTTGCAAGACTAGGTATTTCAGGGTTCAGTAATTCTCTGTTACTTACTAAAATTGTCCATCTCACCTGTAAACTTGTCTCCTTTGCCTTTAGTAAGCATCAAGCCCACTGTGATACCTGTCCTGTACACATGGTCTATTAATTAATTGCTTGACTAAAATGTTGTTCATGCACATTTTTTGCCATCTGTCCTGTAGTAGTCTAAGAAAATTAATCGTATTTTTGTTAGCAAAACAGGACCTCCAAATTTTCTTGGTGGTAGTTTGCATAGTGTAGTTGAATCATCTCAGTTTATTAGGTATAATTTCATTTTCTGAACTTCTCTGATGTTAGTTTTTGGAGATTTCCAGAGTCTGTGAATGCAAAGGATTAGTCTGTGAAGATGAATGGTCTGTTGTTACCCACAGCAGGTTACTTGAGCACACCCACGGGTAATGTTTTTGGTCAGAAAGAACCATTCTCTCAGAGCACTAGTGAAATGTCATGAGGCTGTACTAAAACCAGACCACAAGAAGACAGGATCTATAGTAGCATATTGTATTTTCTCTGTGCTTACTGGAAGAGTTGTCTCTGCTGGTCCTAAGTGAGAAATGGTGTGTTGTGCTTGTGATGTCATGTTTGGTTGTTTGTTTGTTGTGTTTTTGGTTTTTTTCTTTTTGTTTGTTTGTTTGTTTTTAAAGTAGCTCTTTAACCTAAAATTAAGATACTACTAGTATGATAAATAATTTGACACAAGTGCTCTGGTTCTGACAAGGGTCATTTTGTGAGCATCACGAACATATATTTATATAATCAAGTGTAGCTGTTTCAACACTGATATATTTTATTTTTCCTTCTCAGCCCCCATGTCTAGGGCTCCCTTTTCTGGTATGTGCAGAATTTTTTAAACATTGAATTCTCCATTCAAATGCATCCTAATTCTTAGTAATGTTCTGGATACCTTGAACCATAATTTGCTTTTAAACAAGTTTTCAGCACCGACTGTGCTGCCTGCATTCAGTCCTCCAAATCTCCCATCCAACTGTCTAAATTATTTTAACTGACATAGTTTCTAATTTAGTCTCTCCAGTTGAGAGAGCTTCCTGTAGCTTGACTATTTTAGCATTTAATTGCTGTATACTCTCACAAATTAAATTCTGTACTGATCCAATTTGCTCTGCTGGTGAAGCAGTGATCTTTTCATGTAAGCAAGATGGCGCTTGCAACTCAGCTGGCAGGGCTGGTATCCAGCTTTGGGAGAGGGAGAACTTTCCCATTTCCTCTCCTGCAGTGTGGGGTGCCTGTAGGGGTGGTGGAGTTTGTGCCAGAGGACAGCTTTCCTTCAAAATGTTCTACCCTTAATTCTGAAGCAAAAGGAAAGTGAAATCCTCAAAACTTGCTCCTCTCAATGGATTTTTACATGTAGAAGAATTGCTTTGTCTAATTATTTTATGCTTAAGTATGCAGCAGAATACTCCTCTTTAAAATCTGCATATCTGTGGGGGCTTTTAGGATTTGCTTTTATAAAACCCGAAAAGGCAGCCTCTAAAATACTACACTGTAGATCTTCCTTTTCTGAGAGAAAAATAATCAAAACTCATTGTCTCTTTTGACAAAATTACACTATCTGATTAGTAAACTTGTTTTCCCCTTCACTTTTTTTGATGTTTGTACAGTGCTTATGCATTACTTAATATATTTCTGTTAAAGAGGGACCATTTAGTATCTAAATAATTAAGAAGAGCAGTACTTTTTCCATTTAGTTTCTGCTGAATTGAAATATTTTCCTGTGTTTTCTCTGTATGTGTGTCTTGAAAGGAGGGCAGTTGAGTCTTGGGAACTAAAGACTGCAGTACAGCAGGGATCGAAGGTCTGTATGGGCAAGCTGAGTGCAGGTGTGGAGAGGTAAAATATATTCTGCTGTTTTCTGTGGAGGGACTCCTTCCCCAGCCCAAAAACCCCAGATGAATGTACCCCATGAACAAAAGCTGGCCAATATTTTGATTATGTTTAGCTTTAGAACTAGTGTGAAGCCCGTTTAACTGAAAATACAAGCTGCTTCTTACTTATTTGCAATTCTTGTATTAACCTTGAAGATGACTTACCAGACGGTTGGTAATTACAGGACACAAGGTCATTAAAAATACAGTTTAAGGAAAGAAGGCTGCATGAAATTTGCATTATTGTAATATTTGGATTTCTTTTAAGCTAAGAGTCTGAGTTCAAACCTTTGAAATGGAGGTGTTAATCTTCTGCTTCATTTGGAAGAGAGTTGGACACTGATAGTGTGATGTGACTGTCATCTATGATCATCTTCTGAGCCAAAATGGGCTGTTTGTTTTGCATGTGTGGTACAGATTATCTGGTCTCAGTACCTATATCAGAGTATTTGTAGTCCTACTTGCTGTGAAAGGTCTGATTTAGTAAGGAAAGATGGGGATGATTCCTAGAAAATGCTGATGCATCATAGAATTGCTTCACGCTATTCTCTTAGTAGAAAAAGATCAGGCTGCGTGGATCCTTTACATTAGGCAAATCTTGATGTAAGGGTGGCTCTTTTAATGGGGTGTCTGATAACGCTCAGAGGCATGAATGTTGTGGAAGAGAATGATGTGTGGTTGCATTTTTGAAAAGACAGAAATTTGTGTGATAAATGAGTCTGGTCCTGTAGCTGTGCCAGTAAATGCAGCTATTTCGGCTTCATTTGAACTGACTGCAGTTTGTCCAGTGTTAAATTTTCCCTTTTCTACACCCTAGCATATTTGTAATATGGTAGTAGTTTGAGGACATGTGGAAGCAGAGGGTTAGGGTTTGGAACTGTTCCTTGGCAAGCCATCCATAGCTATTTAAATCCTGTTCACTTTGTATGTCTGTGTATGTACTGTGCAGGTCTTCCGACACTGGCAGAGCTGAGTGCAAGATGCTTGGGTGAAGTGAGAGCTCATCCCAGCTTGGTCCTGCACTGTTTGCAGCTATGTGGCTTCTGATTGACTTCTCTTTAGAGCAGGTTCCAGTGGACTTGCAGGTTGCATTCACATAGCCCTGCTAGCTTCTTAACCGTGTGTACTGATGCAGTGATAAAGGCCAGAAGCTGGTTAGAAACAGCCACATCAGTAATGGCAACAGGAGATTGCACCTCTGCTGCTGAGGTGACAGTGTTTTTAAAGTCTGTACGAATACATACAATTTGCTTAGAAATTGGGAACTAACTAAATTTATTATTACTAATGTCCTTCTGTATTAAAAAGGAATACAGCTTCTATTGATTTATGTATCATTGCTTATTTTTACCTATGTATTTGTCTGAATTCAGAAGTCAAAGTACTTCAGGATGTTATGGAATCTTTGTTTTCTATATTAATTTTTGTCTTGCTAGCCTTGAGCTCTTCTTACTCCAGTTTTTAAATATTTTTCTAAATTTCCTAACATACCAAGAATATGCTCTTATCAGCCACCCAGAGCAGGGCTGTATCCTGCAGCTTCCCCATCTGTGAACAGCTGGTACAGCTTGGTGTAGCGCACAAACAGTTTATTTCACCCAAAAATGTCATGTACACTGAAGGCATTTTGGGGACAAAGGGGAGGTGTAGAAGAAGCCTGTCAAAAAGCATGGAGCTGCTTGTGAGTGAAAGGGATAAAATGATAGAATACAAAAGCAGACATTTCCCAACACAGGAGAGTATTTGGGAGAAGTATTGCTATATGTTTTTGTGTGGTTTTTATTCTTCAAGTAAATTTAAACAATCACTTTGTAAACAATATACTATGTAAATAATGTAGAGGCTTCTCAGAGCCTCTGGTCGACCTAGCACAGCCATTATTCTGTCATGCAAGAAGACAGGCTTCAGTAGTTCCTGCTAGCATACCAACTAGTTCTTATTTAATCATTAATTGGTGATTTCTGAAATAATTACTTATTTTCCTGCATGTCTTGCTAGAACGATACATATACAAACATGAAACAATGAAAAAGATTGATGATGAGGATCTTCACTGGGAGAACCGATCCAGATAACCTGAAGCTGCAAATGGCAAAATTATAATTTATACAATAAATATTGAGCAAAAATATAATTAAATATCATTCAAAAATTCTCCTGCCTTGATATCCACATCCAACTTTTGGATGCTTGCAAGTTTAATGCTCTGTCCTTTATCTTCACTTCAGGTTGGGCTGGCTTTGCGTGTTTGCTTTTACTTTTTTAGTAAAATCACCTGAATAAGGAAAACACGCATCTCTGTTATGTTATCAGATAATCAAATAGTGTGTTTTTAACAGGAGAAAGTAGCTCTGCCCCCAAAGACACGTTCTCTTTCTTGGAGTCACTGAAGCATATTTGTATTCCTTGTGATGCTTCCCCAGGGACCTCATGGGGGGTCTGTGTCTTGCTCTCATAGCATAGGGTGTGACAGATGAGCCAGCACTGAGGAGGCATTGGTAGCTAGAAAAGGATGTAATCTAGATCTTTGTTGAAATGAGGATATTTACAGCTACTGGGAAGCAATTTTCATTGTCAAACTGAGAAGAGTACATTAGAGTACAGTCGTGGAGTGTCTGATCAGTGATTCATCTGTACCCACATTTGTGATTTGTTCCATTTAAGATCTGTTTCTTGCTGAAACAGATATACTTGATACTTGTAGATACACTTGCTCTTTTTTAGGGTGTTTTAATTGATGAAGGAGAGTGAGGACATGAAAACAGGCATACATCTTCCTTAAAAAGTTAAAAAACCCTAAACAGTTATTTTTTCTTTTTAAAGGAAAACCTAATTATATTATTTGGAAATAATGATTAAGTGAAGAGTATTTCCATGCATATGAGTTATATTGCTAACTATAATTTCAATAAGAGTAACTGTGATACTTAAATGCAGATTTTTAAAATGGCTAAGGTATAATCCATTTTTGTATGCAACCATAAACTCATGCCAGCTGATGTAAAGAAGGGTCAAGTCCAAAGTGTGACAAATGTTTCCTAGTCAGTATAGCCCACCAGTGAAACGTTTTCATTTGGCTTGGCTGCAGATGAGGGAATACTCAAGTTAGAATCATAGAACCATTGAACAGTCCTAGCAGGAAGGAACCTGGAAAGATCATGGGATCCAACCTTTTGTCAGAAAGGGAGGCTAGATGAGATGATCTAGCACCCTGTCCGTTAACATCTTGAAAAATCTGCTGTAATGTAATCACATACCTGGGGAGTTTGTTCCAAAAATCTCTCTTGTATTGACATGAAACCTCTCACTGTGAAACTCGTACCTATTGCCCCTTGTCTTCTCCATGTGCCTCTGCCTCTAAGTTAATTTGCAATTTCTGGTTGCTTCTGTTCTCTTCAACAGAAGAGCACATGCACTAGCATTGCCAAGTAGTTTTTACCCCGCTAGTTGCATAAATACTTACACATCATATTATATATGCCATGTGTAAGAAATGACACTTTTAAAAGATACTAAAGATACTTTTTAAAAGTAACTAGAAGAGGTTTAAGCAAACTTTCTATTTACCTTCACCACCACTTTTGCATCATAGTAGGAATACTGAAAATTTAGCTTTATGAAAGAAGTTTCTGTTAAGATGCTAGCTGCTTGTGTACATTTAGGTGGAGAACACACAAAAAAGTGCAGTGTCTTTCAACGTTGCTTGCTGAACAGGTGCTGCAGTAAATCTTCCATTTGGTGTAATGAGTTGTAATGTTTAGTTATTCTAAAGGTACGGTACAATAACAGATGATTGTTGTTCAAATCTGTGTAATAATTGAAACTCCCTGATCATACTTTCCATTTTACACATTGTCAGAATGTTGGACCTTA
>NW_009952566.1:622883-656809 GCF_000747805.2 Chaetura pelagica
AAAGAGCACTCTTATTGTTTGTGGTAGTCGCATCTGTTCAACTTGATTCAGCTGAGAGTATTTGCATATTCTTAAGTATTTCTTCTGAGAGGGCCTAAATCCTTCTCAAGTGTTTGATGCATTTTTGAAATTCATTCATAAGGTATCTACATGCACTAATAGTTCTGTATAATATTGCTGTGCATAATCTGACAGATAAGGCTAGTTTTTTAAAGAAGGTATTCTTTGGGGATGACATATTACAGTCTGACTTATTCTACTGGGCAGAAATGTCAAGTACTTTGAAAAAGGGTGCTTGAATGTTTTGATTGAATTAGTATTCTTTATTCAACACAAATTGTCAGCTGTGGTAAAATGTAGTCTTATTGTGAGAACATTTTTCAAAAGAGTTAACATCAGGAGTTTTTTGTTTTATTTTTGTAACGGGAGCTTTGTTACATATAATTGTTCCTTTGCTGCTGATACTAATGAAACAAGAGAGTAGATTCTTAGATGCATTTTAGATTAGTATGTCTGAATTGTTAAACTGTGAGCAACATTTTTATCTTCAAATGGAACTTAGACTTTTATATTTCTCTTTTTTGTCTTTTCACTTTCTTTCCCTTGCAAAATTTTTGTCAGTATTTTTGGAAGCACTGTCAACCTTAATTTCAGAAACCTCATCTTTTTTTGTGTGCTCAATAGTACATGTAGAACACTAGTGAAAAGTACAGTGGCTTTAAAAAATATTCAGGTATTGTACTTGAGTCATGAACACGGATAGCAGTTCAGTGGATTAACTTGATGACCTCATATATTACCTAAAGAAGTATATGCATAATTAAAACCCACGTCTTCCAAAGGTTAGAAATCCTAGTACAGGACTACCAATTTGGACAAAACTAGTCCAGATTGCTAACAGAAGGAATGGACATAATATTCCCGCTTGCTTAAATGGATGTTTGCAGAGCATGCTACTACCAGTTCAAACCTTAAAGACCTAGGATCTCATATGGAAGACCACTCATCACAATGAATAACCTTTTTTTTTTTTTTCTTTCTCCACTAATCAAGTGTTCAAAGAACCATCACTAGTGGCCAACCTGGTGTAAGAAATGGGTTTCTGTCTCTAGAAAGCTCCATAGCAATGCTTAGTCTTCGTTTTTCTTTGCTTTCAGGAATCTCCTTCTGGACGCAGAAAAGCGCTTGCCACCAGCAGCATCAACATGAAGCAATATGCAAGCCCCATGCCTACACAGACAGATGTCAAGTTAAAATTCAAGCCTTTGTCTAAGAAAGTGGTATCTGCCACACTACAGTTCTCCTTATCTTGTATCTTCCTGAGGGAAGGAAAAGCCACGTAAGTTGTTTTGTTTCTTTTTTAAAAAAAAATAGGTAGCCTGGTTTGTGTTGCTTTTCCAAGAATTCTTTGGATAAAGAGCTCTTTCTGCATAGAATGGCAGACCTTGAGAGTATGCTTCAGCATACTTATCATTCCTGCCATAATTAGTTATTAGCTGAGTAAAGTTATTTCTTGCTCTGATTTTAGCCTTCTTCAGAGATGAATGGCATGTCCTCTACTATTGTAGACATTTGAAACATTAGCAGCTTAGAAATAGCTACAGGTGTGAAATCAGCAGGAGTGTATTTTTGTGTGCTGGTGTGTTCATCCAACAGTATCCTTAGCAAACTGCAAGGCAAGTGTGCGAAAGAGAACTCATTTCTACTTCACCTATTTATATTTCACAAAGAATGACAGAAGGACAAAAGTGTAAGGTGAGAGAGGGATGGAGTCAGAAGTAAGATTTTGAGTTGAAGGTGTTAACGTCATGTGTAAAGAGTTCAGCTGGGCACTGGTTACTGCTCCCCTTATTCACTCATTTGGTTCTGCCCCTTATTTCAACGGCCTTTGGAAGGCAGAGGGTACAGATTATTTTTGCAGATCCTACAACCTCTCCTGCAATTACTGTCAGACTGAAGACACCAGTTGTTCACAGCTTCATGTGGCTGGAGGATGGTTCGTTTGTCACCCATTTGTTTTTGCTTTTCATTTCTGTCTCTAGAGTATTGAAACGTGAGAATGGCAAAACAAAAAGAGATAGATGGGGAAACTACTGCTTACCTCTTCTAAAATGTATTTTTCTGTCCAAAAGGCTGACAGTTTACTTCTAGCTTTCCGTATTCTCAATGTGCTTGACATTGCCCACTGCAATACAAGGGCACCAAAACTGTTACATTAATAGCTTTCCAGCCTGCCATGTTAAGGCATATATTTTGACACAAAACAAGTTTTTTGTCTGCATGATTTGAAAGCCACAGATGCATTAATTACTATTAATTACTATTACTATTTTCTTTCTCTAATTAACCTGTTATAAACCACATTTTTACATACTTTGTAAGAATACTATTTTGAGGTATTTAGCTGTGGTTTAACATGATATTGCAGCTCAAAATGAGAGCAAAAAAGTCAGTTGATCACCTCTTAACTTTTTTTGAGCAACTATCATTCATGAACTATACAGGAAATAGCTGTAGTAGGCTCTTAATGTTTTTTTAGGCCATAATTTGTAAATGCTGAACCACTTAGGATCACTTATACTTTCTGCCAATTGAAATTGGTAAGTTTTGGCCTGAAGACAGGTACACTGTAAGTTAACAACAGGGCTTCAATATTGCACTGAACCAAGGTCCTGGAAAAAAAAAAAATAAGCTGCTGTTTGTGAAAGTATTTGTTTCCAGTATGTGTTGATAGAGACTGTCTTACTAGTCAAAACAAATAATTCAGGTGTCAGATAATGAACATGGAGGAACAGGTAGCTAAGCCAAGGCTTGCTTACATCTTTTACAAACGGTTGTGGTTCTGTAAAGTGAAATTCACTTTTATAAAGAAAATACTGCAACCTGTTGCTGCGCAGCACAAAAAATTTCTTAAATAGAGAAAGAATATTATTAAGTATGAATACAAAAGGGACAGTAGAAAGAAGTAGTAATTTGGAGACCTTTTAATTTCTAAACTTTATTTGAATATGTGATATACAAGATCTGTGTGCTGACTCCTCCCAGCTTTTAGTCTTCAGTGCGTTAAAGAGCCTGCCCATCAGTGTGGTTATAGGATGCCACATTTTTGACCTTGTGCTTAAAGAGCTGATTAAACCTATTGGTTATCAAAACAAGAAGATGAAGCCTTGAGGAATCAGGATGAACAGAAACATCTTTGTGACTTCCTGAGAGTTACTTATTTTATATTTATTGTTATTAATACTTCGTATACAAGTGCTTAGTTGTCCTATGTATCTGCCAGTTCAATAGTGCTGATTCCTTTGAACTCACACAGTAGGAAATGATTGCCCCAAAGGGTTTCAGATTTGAACATGTTAAATCACTGAGTTTAATCCCATGTTTTAAGTGCCTGTGTTTCTGTACAGATTTGAGGCAGGCTGGGTGCGTAATTTTTATTCCTGTGATACCTTTAAAATAATTTGTATCATTTTCTTGGCATTGTTAGGCACAAAATCTGTACATTTGGTTTTATCATGATCAACTTCAAAGAAGATAGAATAATTCAGGTTGAAATGGACCTAAAGAGGTATCCAGTCCAGCCTCCTGCTTAAAGCAGTCAGACCTGTGATCAGACCTGTTTGCTCTGGGCTTTATTCCACTGGAGCTTGAAAACCCCCAAGAATGGAGAGTGAACAGCCTCTTCAGGAAACTCATCCCACTGCTTCTTGGTGACTGCTCCACCTTTTTTGTCACATCAGATGACAACCTCTTTGGTTTCAATCCGTGTCCACCATCTCTCGTCTTTGTGCCTTGCCCCACTGTCTTCTCAGCAATGCTGGCGGGCTGTTGCTAGGTCCTTCTGAAGCCATCTCTTCTCCAGGCCCAAAGTTTCCCTCAGACTCTCTTCATAGGGCAAAGTTTCCAGCCCCCAGTCATCTCAGTGGCCCTCTGCTGACCTTGCTGTAGTTTATCAACACTTTTTCTTGTACTGTGGGACCCAATAATGCACAAAATACCTCAGATGCACTCCAAAGACTCCAAGTAAATGAGGCTCACGATATCCCTCAGTCTACTCCTTGCGGTCCTGTTTTAATGCACCTCAGGATACTGTTTGCCTCCATTGGCTTCCAGAGCAAGGTGACAGCTTTCCCTGAGCTTGCAATCCACCAAGATCCCCGGACAGTTTTCAGCAGAGGTGCTCCCTAGCCAGACAATCCCCAGTCTGTCATATTTTCATCAAACATTCATTTGATGAAAGATACAGTTACATGAAAGATAAATATGTATATGCAATACAGTTTAATAAGATTTTTAATTGGCTATTGATATGTAATGGTTTTTTATCTTATTAAAGAATTAAGATATTTAGAAAAGGGGTTTCCATTTCTATAACAGCATCAGCAGTTCTGAATGAGTGTAGTGATAAGTGTTGCATGCAGCTGATGGACAGTAGGTCAGACCAATCATTTTCTCTTTAACCAATGACCAGATAAATGCTTACTAGTGTTTCTGGGTTGGTTTAAAATTTTAGAAGCAATCATTAAATTGACTCTCAATGCAAGACAGCACTTTTTTTGCCCTTTAGAATGTTGCTAGTAGAAAACTTTCCCTTCAGAAATTAATATACATGAGTGTATTCATTTCATTCTTTCACTATATTAAAGATCAGATCTGAGATCAGAGACCTCCCTGAAGAAAAGAAAGCATAAAAATATTTAAAGGATTTTTAATAACGTGGTAGTATCAGATGTGGTATTAACAGACTGTATGTTAATGCCTAGTTTGAAATTTGTTTTTTAGGGATGAAGACATGCAAAGCCTGGCTAGTTTGATGAGTATGAAACAAGCTGATATTGGGAATCTAGATGATTTTGAGGAAGACAATGAAGACGATGAAGAAAACAGAGTGAATCAAGAGGAAAAGGCTGCAAAAATTACAGGTTAGCTTTGCCACAAGGAATAGTAAAATATAGTTTATTTTCTAATTGCCAGCTATGCTCCATGTATTTTATCTTTATGCTGTATTTGTATTTAACTTTAAAAAAAATCCAACCAGCCCCAAATTTAGGGTCGTTTAATTGAAGAGGGACCCATCCATAGCTCAGAAAAGGTTAATGTTTGTGAAATTAGGAGCATTAGTGTGTATGAGTGTGTTCTTAGGTGCAAATGCACTAAGTAGGTAACATTTTAGAGAACCAAAGAACCAGTGTGAACAGAGGAGTAAAAAGATGGAAGGAAAGGGTCAGCGAGTGAGAAGCCAAGAGGATGAGCTGAAGTGAAATAATGAAGACATCTTGTGGGAATAACTGCAAAATTATATGTGACATGGGAAGGTGCTGGGGAATGCTCAATAACATGGTCATTCCTACCTTGGCAGCCTACTTCTGCCTTTTGGTTGGGGGTTTCTCAAGGAAATGAAATCAGGAGGCTGTTAAAGGACTTCAACAGAATTTCATAGTCAGGTTGTTTGAAGTGAGATAGTACAACCACATTTGAATTGCTGATGAAAATGCTTAGTGTGTCCAGGATAGCTGAACTAATCAATGCAAGTCAGATCAGGATGTGATGATGTTAAATTGTTGGTAGAGATGATTGTCATACTGCTCCAGATGAGTTCTGTAGGAGTAGTTAGTGTAAAAGAATCAGGGAAAAGGCAAGTTAACTTCTGGTAGACTTCATGCCTGCCAGGTGTTTTTAAAAATGTTGAAATAAAGGGATCCTTCTCTAAGGTGAAGAATAGCATCCCAAGTAGAAAAGTGACTTGTCAAATCTGTTCTTGAGAATCCAAAGGAATGTTGGTTCCATGTTACTAAACATTCTTTTTGTTGCAATTGAAAGGTTTGGCCCGAAGCAGTTATTCCTTAGTTTTGTTTAGTGTGTGAAAGGATGCACATGTTTTCTCCATGCTTTATATATTCAATTAAATCTCTGACCAAATCTCTACTTCTGGTGTATGTGTCTGGCCCAGATCATATTGGAAAATCCAGAATGAAATATTTGAGAGACAGAGAAATGTATTCTTGGTCAGAGAGCAGAGATATACCAGTTTATTCACACTGAAATGATTCTGCAAGGTGGTCTTCTCCTCTCCAGTGTAACCAGAATACTTCAGGTGCAGGTCAGAATACCAAACAAAACCTGACATGTTCACTAGGTCATCTGATAATCACAGAGAAGGACACATAAAGGAGAGGCTACATAAAGTCTGTATAAGCTATTGTACAAAAGTGTTTTATGAAGGTATGCCTAGACGCTGCACTGAGGACTGCTATAGAAAACCATGTGCAGAAGGACAGTAGCTGAAAAGCAGCAGATCTATCTCCTCACCTTTATTGATTTTGCAGTGTTTAGCATCTAAACAAGCCACCAAATGATTCCTGAACAAGCAAAAAGTTGATATGTGTTAGTCTAGTCTGTCCACTATCCTTTGGCTATGTAGTTGTCCTGGTTTCACTGGGATAGAATTACGGAATCAATTTGCTGTTCAGGGAAGCTGCAATTTTTGAGGAGACTGCAGCATCCTATTTCATGAGAACGAAGTTGATGAGATGTTTAGTTTGTGGTCAGCCATGATATGTTGATTTCCATAGTGTTAAAGGGCCTTAGCAGTTTTGAGCTAGCCAAGTACTGGGACTAGGAGAAGAAAACCCAGGACAGCTGACCCAAGCTGGCCAACAGAAGTATTCCATACCATAAGTGTCACTCTCACTACAGATTGGGAAGTTTGCTGGGGACTGAACTCTTTCTCAATGGCTGCTGTCCCTGGAGGGTCTTGTCTGCCCCTCTGCTCCCAAAGCCTCCTCTTCCCATTTACTGTGACTATAGTGCTCTTGCTGGAGCTGTACTGCTTGTGGTGTTTGACATCTCATGTTCACTGCTAAGAGCACACAGCTCACAACCAATATATGGACCGAGTATAACTTTGTATTTCACAGTGGTATTGGGATTAATAGTAGTTCTTTATTTTTTTTTTTTTATTATTTTTTTTTCCAACCCACATGTCCTCTTTCTTTCTCCCAATGCCCCTTCTCAGATGGGGAGGGGTCATCAGGTGACAGAAAAACTGCCTAAAGATAGGCAGTAGTGAACATCCCTGGAGATGTGCTATCTGATGTGCAGCACAAGGTGCTAGCTTGAGTTCTTACAGAGACATTTCGTCTTTTCCATCTGTTGTTGTGAAAGCCAAAGTTAAATGTTCGAAGCAAACTTTACAGTACCTACTTGAAAGGCAGAAGCAATAAATACTTCTCAGCTACACTGTGTCTGCTTATTGTTCAGCCTGTTCTGATACTACTTTCTAATTATACAACATGGGAAGTTTGAGTTTTTTGTAGATGCATCATTAAGGGAAACTGAGGGTAGGAAAGATCAGCCTTGGACTTTTTCTTCTTGTATTGGCTGCAACAGTTGAGTTGCTTTGTTAGCCTGGCTAACTTTTCCCATGCTAGGCAAGGAGAGAGATGAAAGGGATGAAGGAGAATAAGTGCACGTAGTTTCCCAAGCAAATGGGAGAACATAAAATATAGTAAGTAAACATTGCTAATAAAATGTAAAGGATCTATTTCAACATGTGTTCAAGAACTGATTTCATTGGCAGTTGGATTGACTACTGTACAACAATATATACATATACAACAAATATACATATTTGTTACAAATATACATATACAATATACAACAAATGGGAAGAAACTAATAAACCACAAGAAGCAGAGCTGAGGAGCCAAAGGAGAAAGAAATAATTGTAGAAAAATGGGAAGAAATACAGAAAGGTGTAAATGGAACAAAACTGATGGAGCAAAGTATTCCTTTTAAAATTTCTTTCAAAATTATTTGTGTCCACAGAATCCCATAAAGTTAATTGAGGAAGTTACATAATCCTTTTGAAAGCTTGCTGCTCCCAACATTTTCTCATCTGTTGCTGTGTTAGGGTGTTGGCAGCCAAGCGAGCTGGAATGCCTTCACTGACTCAGAGTCCCCTGCGGCAAATCCCTTTGCCTCAGTGTGCCTGTTTTCCCAACTGTAAAATGGGGATACTGGCTATAGCTTATTCACAGGAACGGTGGCTAATGTTTGTAAGAGAGCTTTGAGAAAGTAAAGTGCAAGTAGTAAAGCAGAAGGGATTATTATCCTACTTTTGACTCAAGATCTTCTCACAGAAGTGCTGGATGACTTGATGTCTGAAGCGTCACTCTTAAGCCACGGCTACAAGAGGTGCTACAAATCTTTATCAGAGACACTGTTCCTTTTTGCAGTGTACAAAAGTTACTTTTTTGATTGCACCCAGGGTCATAGTTTTATAGATAATTATATCCATCGCTAGGAGAACAAGGGAGATCTGATAAAAGGGGCTCTAGGTGGTGCAGGTGAGTTAAGAAAGGCTGCTTCTCTTCCTTTACGTGTTGCCTAACTTTGGGTAAGTATCTGTGCCTTCGTTTCTTCAGCTGTGAAATAAGTGGAGCAATACTGACCTACCTCAAAAGTACTGTGGAATTTGGTGTGGTTGACATGCAAGCTGTTGCCATACAACTGACCTTAAGATCAGGCTGAGAGATGTTTTCTATTCAAAGCACCACTTTCATTAAAAAAACAAACAAACAACAAAACAAAACAAAACTCACCCCATCTCAGACTTTTCCCCTTCCCGATATTTCTTCTTTAAAATTTTCACATATAAAAGCTGGATCTCCACCTAACTATTCTGTTTTCTGTGAAGCTGAAAATTGTGTTCGTAGCTATGAAATAGGTTTCTGTACTGCTAATATAGATTAATTTAAACCTCCCAGAATTATCCTCTCCTTAGTCTTCAGTTGAAGACAAGGCATCCCAGTGTAGGTGAGAAAATGTCACTCATAACTTAGAAACTTAGAGTAGCAATAAATACGTTGTTTCTCTTAATGTTTTAATTGACACTTAAAGTCCCATGCTGAAGTTTATAGTTGCCTCCTGCTCCATCTGCTCACAAGCAGGGTGACTGTCCTGGGACACCACATGGACTCAGCAACATGCCCATGTGCTACCTGTTGCAGGAGTCTGAATCCCAGTATATTTCAAGAGGAGGCTTCTGGAGAACAACATGTGTAACCCTTTCTTGCCATTTACAAAACCATACTTCTCATGTAAACTTCTGATACCTTTAATCTTCTTTGTTAGTAGCACCAAGATGCTTAAAAAAAAAAAAAAAAGAGAGAGAGAATGAAAAAAAACCTACAGTGATTTATATGACATACTTGCAGAACAAGCTAATATACATTTGTAGATAATGAGATTTATAAAAGATAATGTAGGGCATAAATCTTCAACCTACCATTTCCACACTCCAAAATATGACATAAACCATTTAATATTGTAATGAGCAGCATTGTAGTGCATATGGGTGTTTAGGTTGGCAGATAGGACCAGGTGATTCAGACCACATCAAATAATTCCTTCTTTTTAAAGCTCTGAACTTAATTTGTAATTTTCTGACAATAAAAACTGAATTGTAATGGGTTTGGATTTTTTCACATGCTGGCATAATACATTGTAAATCATGTCAGCATCTCAGCCTGTTTTAAACTAGTAATTTGTTTATACTAGTGTTTTATAAGGTCAATTCTTTTTTATTTAAGAATAGCAAGGTATTTTCCATTGTGTATCTTGAGTCTTAAAAATTCCCAGAGGATGGTATTATATTGTTCAGATCCCTAAAGTGCATATATGATCTATAACTGAGAAAGTTAAGAGTTTTGAGGCAGTTTTGGTGTTCTTTTTTAGAACGATAGTCTTGTTGAAGCTAAAAATAAGGAAGTGCGGAGGGTGACATTAACTTGGTGTAGATAGATGTAAATGTAATCCTGTTTAAGTAGATTTTTACTTTAAGGTCAGGAACAGTTACGAGGTGCAGTTAAGAGGAATTCAGCTGTGGCTTTGTCATTGTTAGCACAGATTATGTCTAACAGATATTGGCAGAGTAGATTATTTCACTCGGTAATTTGCAGATTGGCAAAGCAGTTTAAATTTTGAGAAGAAGATTTTTAACCATACAATGGAAATAATTTTAGGTTCTGGACTCTGCTTTTGGCTTCAGGTTCTTTATGCTGTCTCTGAAGGCATGAAATTAAGAGTTCGATGTGTCAACTGCTGAAGGTATTGCCTTGTGAAAAAGCATGAGTCCTCCCACCTTGGACGTTCTGGGTGGCTATGGATATTAACATGACTTGGGACAGTCATGATACTCCTCAGTTTTCACCTCTGTCTGATATCTTGCTCCTTGCAACTGGTTCATAGAATGAAGATTAACATATGAGAGCAGTGACAAACGTTTGCTTTCACAAACAAAGCCCTGTGAGAAGTCAGGTTCAAAACAGCAGCAAACTTAGTGTTATGAAGAAGTAACTTCCTGTGTACACAAGCAGTTGAAGTTTAAAGGAAATCCAGGAATGATTGGCATGAGAAGTGTGCAGTAAAGGCATCATAGTTTCACTTCGCAGGTAACACCAGAAGACATCATCAATTTATTTCACTGGGAAAAGACAGGAGATGAAAAAAAACTGTCAGAGGGGCAATGATGTTCAACATCAGGATAAATCTCTCCTGCACAGTTTTCTCATGACTGTTTGTCTGGTTGGAAGGACAAGAAAAGCTGTCCCTTCTCCATAGAAACCTATGCTTGAGGCCTTTCAGAGATGCCCCAGGTTCAATTGCCATTACTGCAGAAACTGCATTGTCAGATGATGTGGATGGGCCTGCTTCAGTGGACATCAGAGATTCGTGTGAGATCAGATTTTTTTCCTCTTTGGGCAAAAGCCACCAAAACCTAGTTGGTTTTTCTTTCCTTCCTTCCAGACTTATGGAGGCATCAGCATCTTGGCTAAAATGAAACATTAGTACATTTTAAAAGTTATTAGTTCATGGCAACTCAGAGCTCTCCAGTGTGGATAGAAGGTGAAACAGGATTTTATGAAACACTAAGCTATTAGTTGCACACCATTGCAGCAGCAATTTCAACCAATATGTTTGTTCAGTATGCATTTTCATAACACAATACTGATCATATATAGTAGAGCTATTAGAGAAATTCAGCTTGGTGTAGGTCAGAATTTAATGGTGACCAACTGTAAATGTTAAATAACCAGAGTGTGTGTGTATAAATAAATAAAATTTATAAAATGCACATATATGTATTACTTTTTCTGTAGCCTTAAGCGCTTGGGAGGGAGGTGAATTTTTCTGGGGCTGTTTTGTATTGATTGGTAATGGTTTAAAACTCAGACTTTCTCCATGAACAGGAAAACTCTTTAAATTTTATCTAATGCATCTACGTTTTGAAGTAATGTCCGTACTCATCCTCATAAAACTAATTACTGTTGCTGACACCAGGGATCCGGCAAGGTTTTGTTTATGTCTGTTAACTCAGGTTTCTTGTTAAACTATCCCTGAAGCACATACACAGATGCTTTGCTGTAGGTATATCATTGTAAGGACACGTTCTAAATGTATTCTTTTAATTAACTCGACATGGCTTCTCTTTTTCCCTCTCTTTTCCTATATAGTAGAGCTATTAGAGAAATTCAGCTTGGTGTAGGTCAGAATTTAATGGTGACCAACTGTAAATGTTAAATAACCAGAGTGTGTGTGTATAAATAAATAAAATTTATAAAATGCACATATATGTATTACTTTTTCTGTAGCCTTAAGCGCTTGGGAGGGAGGTGAATTTTTCTGGGGCTGTTTTGTATTGATTGGTAATGGTTTAAAACTCAGACTTTCTCCATGAACAGGAAAACTCTTTAAATTTTATCTAATGCATCTACGTTTTGAAGTAATGTCCGTACTCATCCTCATAAAACTAATTACTGTTGCTGACACCAGGGATCCGGCAAGGTTTTGTTTATGTCTGTTAACTCAGGTTTCTTGTTAAACTATCCCTGAAGCACATACACAGATGCTTTGCTGTAGGTATATCATTGTAAGGACACGTTCTAAATGTATTCTTTTAATTAACTCGACATGGCTTCTCTTTTACCCTCTCTTTTCCTCACTCTCTTTCTAGTAACCCTGTTCATTCCACTTCTGTTTCATTAAATGCCCTTGCCTTACGTTTGTCTTGACTGGCTTCTATTTACAGAAATTGTAAACCAGTTGAATGCTCTGAGCAGCTTAGATGAAGATCGAGATGACTACATAAAGCGAGCAAATATGCCTTCAGCTAAATCAGCCAGTTCCTCTGAAGGTCTATGAGCTTTCCTCCTTTCTTTCTGTTTCTGATTGTCTGTATTTACTGTGACCTGTTACCTTTTGACTTCTGCTTGTATTCAGCTGTCAGTTTTATCTCTGTACTTCCACACAGCATGAATCTCAGTAATTTGTAGTGCATCCAACAGGTAACAACATGATAGAGCCTATGTCCTCTACAGCTCCATTGTCATCTGATAATGAACAAGAATGAAAAAAAATTATCAACAGCCCCCCAGACCTCAAGCCTAAAACATTAGTTGTGCAGTCAATAATACATGGCAAAATGTCCCCTCTCTGATTATACTTGCATGTTACATCCAAAACTTAAAATTTCCTGCCGATAGTTAACATGTATGTGAACAACCATAAAGAAGTTGTTGTATTTAACTTGTTAGATGCTCTGCAACATTTATGTAATTAAGACAATAGAAGGCATAGAGAAGTTTCATTCATTTCACTTTTTTTTTTTTCTCCTTTGTTAACGTACTATTGAAGTGCATTAGCTTAGTTGTACAGTTCGTGCCATACCCTGATGCAGTGTTCGGAGGACTGCTGATATGGGGGTTTTTGAGCTTGAAACATGTTAGATGAACAGTTTGTATCTATATTAAAGCAATGTTCCGACTTGTTTCTAGAGCTTATCAATAAGCTTAATTTTCTGGATGAAGAGGAGCAAGACCTTGCCAACACTAGTACCAACCCTTTTGGTGATCCTGACACTGCAGAATTAAATCCATTTGGAGATCCTGATGTAGAAGGTAATAGATCTGTATTTCATAATTCTTCATTAATTGCAAATGCTTAATGAAACAAGTGCTTTAAATATTTTTTGTGAGTAGATCTACAAAAGAAAAACGTTTTGATTAAATACAATTATTGCATGCAGTACTGAGGTAGCAATAGCAGTGATCCAGTTGCCTCTGGAAAGTGGATTTATCCTTTGATTCATATCCTTATGTGTAAGCCACCTGGGGCTACCAGCTACAGTTGAACAAGGGACTTCTGGACTTACCAAGTGTGTGACTAGTGTACACCTCATGTGGTATAAATGAGCAACACATACTGTCAAGTACCTCAGTTGCACATGGGTACTGGTTTATATCAGGATTTCCTTCACTGACATCTTGACTGCATCACAGCTATGATTGGTTAGCCTAATCTTCATGAAGTTCAACAAGGCCAAGTACAAGGTTCTGCATCTGGGTCAAGGCAATCCCTTGCACAAATACAGGCCGGGAGGAGAACAGATTGAGGGCAGTCCTGCGGAGAGGGACTTGGGGGTGATGGTGGATGAGAAGCTCAACATGAGCCAGCAAAGTGCACTCACAGCCCAGAAAGCCAGCTGTGTCCTGGGCTACATCAAAAGAAGTTTGCCCAGCCAGTCAAGGGAGGTGATTTTCTCCCCTCTACTCTGCTCTTGTGAGACCCGACCTGGAGTACTGTGTCTAGTTCTGGAGCTCCCAACATAGAAAGGACATACTGCTTATGGGGCAAGTCCAGAGGAAGTGACAAAAATGATCAGAGGACTGGAGCACCTCTCCTGTGAAGACAGGCTGAGGAAGTTGGGGTTGTTCAGCCTGGAGAAAAGGAGGCTCCAATGTGACCTTATAGCAGCCTTCCAATACCTGAAGGGGGCCTACGAGAAAGCTGGGGCAGGACTTTTGCACGGGCATGTAGTGAGAGGATAAGGGGCAATGGTTTAAACCTTGAAGAGAGGAGATTTAGATTAGATATTAGGAGGAAATTCTTTACTATGAGGGTGGTGAGGCACTGGAACAGGTTGCCCTGGGAGGTTGTGGAAGCCCCATCCTTGGCAGTATTCAAGGCCAGGTTGAATGGGGCTCTAAGTAACCTGATCTAATGGGAGGTGTCCCTGCCCAAGCAGGGGGGTTGGATCTAGATGATCTTTAAGGTCCCTTCCAACCCTAACCTTTCTATGATTCTTTGATTCATTATTATGATTTAATTTTATTTATTTTGTTTTATTTTGCTTTATGGTATCTTCAGTTAAGCCTTCTGGTATCACACCTTGCACCATGTGGTAGCTGTTAGTCCCTTTTCCAGACCAGCATACCGATTCTGTTTAAGTGAGAAATACAACCCTTGTAAGTTTCCAATCTGATAGGACTTGGGCCCTAGGGAGCACCAAGGCAGGAGGCATCTCTGCTCTCCTCAACTTCATGTCCAGATACGCAGGCTTCCACCTGCTGCCTTCAAAAAAAAGGATGTACTACTTTCTTAGTTTGCAGCTGCTTGAAATGCCAATCCCTAGTTAATTCCCAAATTTGAAGTTGTACTTAACCTTTCCTGTTTAAATTTGCCACCTCTCACTAAATCTCAGGAGGTGCTCTGTAACAAGGGTGAAAAGAGACGCAGTGAGCAGGAGCAGCCCAGAGTACAGCTATGGGACTTCTGATGCCAGGTCTAATGAGGATGCATTCCTGAGCTACAGTTTCTAGCTGTTCTTACGCTTTCTCCGACCAAGCTGAATGTTTACTCACAACATGGCTTTTCTGTCTTCTGAGTCCACAGAGGCCAATGTGGGTGGTGATCTAAGCCCTGTCATACTTGGCTGTCGTGTAGTTTCACAGCTTATGTTTCTCAGACAGAGACATCGCATTATCTTCTGTGTTTGGCATTTTAAACCATGTAGCCACTATCCCAGGCCTCTTCTCCCTCCTGTAAAGTTGTTGTGTTTCTAGAGCTGCAGAAGTGAGTTGTTTCAGCTTTGTGGATACCAACATAAATGGATTAGGTTCTGATGTCTGTATCTTTGGCTTTGTTTGCTGTCTGTTCCTCATCTGTGAATACGCTTAAGATCATAGAAGGAGGCAGATTAACCAGGGATATAATACACCTGTTCTCATCTATCTAGTTGTCCATACCCAACTTGTTCTAAGACACTCAGCCTATATTAGTTTCATCCTTCTCAGCTCTAGAAAGAAGAGCTCACTTCTCTCTGGAGAAAGCTGTACAAATCCTCTTGCCTAAACAGCTCTCTTCCAAACCCAGCTTTTCCTTCCTTTCCAGAGAGAACCTGCAGAAAGCAGTAAGTGTTCTGACCACAAAATATAGGGACTAAGAGTCAGTTACTTCTTGTCTCAGGGACAGGGAGTTATAAATTGGTCTTGTTTCTTAGTGCCAGAGTAGCTTGACACCTGTGTCATGCTCACTGTGTGCAGTTGCACCCACAATTCCAGCCTGCTTATGTTCCCAAAAGACTCCCAGTATATGTGGGTCATGTTTCATCAGTGAATTCTGGTTCCTGTGGTGGCATCTAGTCTTTACTACCATCTTCAGCCACAGTGAAGGACACTTCTCCATTCCTCTGAACCTGTTCTGTGTACTTGGACAGGGCTCAGACTGCCAGGTCCCCAAAGAAGTCCCATCTATACAGCTGTGGGCAGCAATGCTGAGCTGTTGGGTGTGTGTGTACCACATATTCCTCCCACATGTTGTCACCATCATGCAGCAGTCAGCATACAGCAACGTGACAGTGATTTACATAAACAGGGTGTCACTAGATTCTTCCTACTGTGACATAAGTTGGTTTTTTTATTTGGAAGGGATGGAGCTTCTGTCAGGTTCATGTGACAACAGTATGTCTTCCTGGAGCACTGAACCAGGTGAAAGATCTGAGGCTATTCAGACTGTCAGACTGAGTGGGACATTTGGTGTGGCATTTTTAAAGCTTATTACATTATGATTAGTGACTCCTGAAGGATTCTTTCAGTCACCTCAGACACATCTGAGAAGTGATGGCTCTTCCATTCCAGAGCTGTTTTGTCCCTTTAATGGGCATCAGCTCTTTTCATCTTCCCTTGCTTAGCCTTCTTGATGTGTCCCATTCCTCCACTCATCTTCCTCCATGGAAAGTTGAAGGGGAGGAAAAATGGTGTTGAGACAAATTAAGTAAGACGGTTCTGGTCTTGACAGCAGCAGGAATCTGCTGTGTGTATTATGGCTAATTGGATCAGTGTCTCTACATGGGGAGCACCTAGACCTTACTGTTTGGGGGAGATTTCCCATTGTTTTGGACAACATTTTGAAGCTCCACAGTATTGCAGATGTTCTTACCCTGTTGCCCCACTGCAGAAGGCGACCCTGTTTGTTTGCCGTTTGGTTGCAGGTATATTCCCTCATGCTTTAGGGCATTTATTCTAGTTTGAGACCTCAGTGGAACTTATTGCTGCCATCTTTTTTTAGTAACCTCTTGGAGTCTATGCCTGCTTGTTTCCTTTTGTATCCTTAAGTGAATGTGACCTTTTTGATGGCCACCCAAGGAGCTTGGGAGCATGACAGAGGTTCAGTAGTTTAAGGCAGACTTTCTCCTACAGGCTTAAAGAGACACATTACCTGTTTCAGTTGTCTTGTGATCTGCTGAAATCAAGAGATTAACCTTCTATGCATGCAGGGATGAAGTATTTTTCTATTCACTACATGCTAGTCTGCTTTATTGTTTTACCTGGATGAGGCAAAATTTTTAATTTAGACTTGGTGAAAATTCAGAGTCTTTCTGTAGAATTTGTTACTAAATTTCCTCAAGGTATGCAGGGCAGCCATCCGGAGCTTCCTTTCCTGAGTATTTTGCCATCAGATGCTAGGAGGCATGATGTGCCATTTGGCAGAGATATTCCAGTGTTATTCCTATCAAGTCTGAGCTGTGTGCTTCCTGAGAGAATGCTTAGAGTTACCCAGGGTATGAATACGTATGTATTGACAGTCACTCAGAGGGAAAGGAGGGTTACTTGACAGTCGATATGTGATTCCTAAACAGATATTTCTTGTACCTGTTCACAAACCAGCTACTTTACCTTTATCTTCCTAATCCCATAGTCACCTAACCCTAGGAATGTGGGCTGGAAAGATACTGAAGGTGTGAGTTCTCCCGGCATCCATGTGGGTGCAGTGCATGGCAAAGGGTCATCAGCAAGCTGTCTCTGGGTGCTGCTGTGGTTTAAAAAATCCTTAGTGTAAATGATCATCTTACACACACAGAATGGGCATATAACAGCTCTTCTCAAAAAAAAATCTTCAGCTATGTTTCTTGGTTGACGTGTGCAGTTGACATTTCAGATTGTTCCCTCTGTGTCTAGTAGGTCAGCTAGACATTAGAAATCTGGTAAATAAAAAATAATCTCTTTGGACAGTGTATCTCTATAAGTTTATGCTAGACAGTATGTAGGTGATCATATGCTGCTTTTTGAATTGGCTTTTAGTCACATTACAAAAGAATTCTAAAATCAGTTCATTTTTGTGCAAACGTTTTTACTTGGGAAAGTCAACATACACAACAATTGCAAGTAGAAAACAGCAACACACTTTCAGCACTCCAGGTATTTTTTTACTTAGGTGGGATGTGCAAATATTGAAGTTGTTTATGACCAATACAAGTTTCCTGCAACACACGTGAGACATGAGGATAAGGGAGACCTTATAGCGTCTTCCAGTACCTGAAAAGGCCTGCAAGAAAGCTGGGGAGGGGCTTTTCACCAGAGACGACAGTGATAGGACAAGGGGTAACGGTTTTAAACTGAAAGAGGGGAGATTTAGGTTAGACATCAGGAAGAAATTCTTCACCATGAGGGTAGTAAGATGCTGGTTATCTAGGGAGGTTGTGGATGCCCCCTCCCTGGAGGTGTTCAAGGCCAGGCTGGATGAGGCTTGTGCAGCCTGGTCTAGTGAGAGGTGTCCCTGCTCATAGCAGGGAGGTTGGAACCTGATAGTCTTTAAGGTCCCTTCCAACCTTAACCCTTCTGTGATGTGATGATTCCATTTGCTGGCACTGCCTCCCCCTTTCATTTAAAACAGCATTTACTGTACCGATGTGTTTCTTTATGTTGTGTGTAGACTTCCTGAGCTCTCTACAGCAAGTGTTAGCACTCTTTTCTTTTGCAGTGTACAGTGCAGTACCAAACCCCAGGATCCTTCTAGGATAGTCCTAAGGAAAGCAGTACAAGAACAAATATAGGGGAAAATGATTACTCTTTTCCTTATAATTGTATTTCTTAATGAAATATAATGTGTTGCTGGTGTGTGTATTAATAAAAGTAATAGAAAATAATCAGTGGCTTGTAGGAATGACAGTCATTATGCTTTCTAGAAGTACTGGGAAGTTAAAATTTTATTTTGTGCTGTTTTTTATGCTGCTCACATCACCATCATGACTGTGTGCCTGCCAGTAGTGCAGTAAATGGCATAACTAAATATCTTTCACATGTGGCTTGTTCTTTCATCCTTTGCCAAGGGGAAAGTGGTGTGTGTAATGTTTTGGTGGGGGTTTTGTTTGGTTTCAAGGGATGTGTCACAATGTGTTTGTGTTAGAAAAGGCAAGTGGGTTGAAGGGCAGGGTGATTTCTGGAGATCCTCTGGGAACTAAAGGGCTGATTGTGCAGGTAGGTAGTGCCAGAGTCATTATCACAAGCACTCTTGCTCAGTGGAGTTATGGCAAGCAATGTTGCCAGAATCTGGCACAAGAGCAGCTGGTGCTTTTGCTGTACTAATACTTCTACCTCGCCTCTTGTCACTCCTACCCCTGTGGCTTTATTACTTAACCATACAAAATTATTGTGTATTTGACCCTTGGACTGCCAAACTGCAAACATAATTTTGATTTTTTTCTTTTTTTCTTTTTTTTTTTTTTCTTAATATTTTGGTGTAGAGAACTGCAATTGAAAAAACTAGTTCACTCAGAGACTGGAGTCCTGTGTTTTCAGCTATGATTAATGATAATGATGAAGGGGAAGCAGGGGGAAACTGTGTTGACTCATTAGTGTAAAATCAACTCAAGGAGTGAAATAAGCCCCTTTTAAGATGTTATATGTTTAGCTTCCCAAATTCCACTTCTCGTCATCATTAGGTCTTTTGGAAAATACGAGAGTCTTTGTCACAGAGCACGTAACAGTGGCTGCAGCTTTAAGAGCAGTGTTGTTGAGTCACTGTCCTAGCAATTTAATTTGTTAACTCATCACTCACAAACTGATGACCAACACATGTTATAAAAGCTAGTCCTAAAGGGTTTCAGAAACCCTGTGGGAGATAGCCTGGTTGGGTTCAGCTGAGTCCTTGCTGTGGGGACATTGAAGGAAGCAGAGGGGGAAAAAAGGATAGTACGCTGGATGACAGGAGGAGGGAGAATGAGCAGGCTAGTTAAGTGGGTTTTAATTGAGCCCCTACAAAATTCTGCCTTCAAAATTTCTTTAAAATTATGCTTTTAGGAGCTCTTTTCATTTTAGCCTATGTGTCGAATTTTGTGAAATCTTTTAATTAGTAATAAGGCAGAGGTCTCTGATCACTGGTTTGCAATGCTCCATGTCTAAAGCCAAACTTGTAGTTACTGTTGAGCCAACGAACAAGAGAATTTTGTCCTAGTTAGGGTTACAGCACTTGATCCATAGTGTTGAAATAGAAAGAATTGCAAAAACCATTTGCATTGCCCCTTAAAATTTATCAGATTTAAACAAGCATTTAACTCATTGTTTCCAAGAGGCACTTAACAGGAAAATAAAAATAAAAATGTACAGTCTAGTTTTCAGAGATTATTTCCCTGAATGCTTTTAACTTCAGGAAATATTGCAGACATTTCTTCTAGTAATATTTGTTTGAATATGACTTATCAGCAAGTTTTGCTTAGATATGATAACATTTTTCTCAACACATTCATGGGCAGGTGCAGTGATCCATATGGGATTGCATAAGCAAGTATTCATAGTTGTGCACTGTCTTGATAAAATATTTTAAGATCTGAGCAAAGATTGAAGTAGCAAAAATTTTGGTTTGGACATAAACAAATGGAACAAGACAAACATTAGTCATTTTTCTGCATTTCATAGATTACTTTGCTTTTTATATGGAACTATGTTTTGAGGGCAGATCTCAAAAGCATTTCTGCTTGGCCTAGTTCATCAAATCACTACATGTGTGGATAACATTTGAGGTGTATTCTGACTATCATGAGCTTTGTCACGCGTATCTACACAGAAAGAGTGGGATTTGGCTCATCTGATTTTAGATACTAACAGTTTCAACATGTACCTGTAAACTTTGATTCTAAAGGGGGTCTAGCTCAGCTGCAGATACCCATTCTGAAGACATCTCAGGGCAAGCAAGGTGAAATTTGCTTGCCATGACCACCTGCAGTGGACACTAGAAGGATGTAATTTAGCCAGTGTAGAACCTCTTTTCCAGATTTAGCTTAAATAAAGCTAATAAGCTATAAAGAAAAAAATCATGTAAAATGTTGGGCTCTGTGCTGTTGTATGTAATCTATAATACTGTCAAAGGATTCTTGCTTGACTTGATCATATTTGTGTTTTTAAGAATTTCTGCCTTGACTGATTTCAATTGTCAGTTAAAATGTAGACCTTCAATATTATTTTATTGTGGCTTTCTCTGAAACATCTTTCTTGTAAGGATGCAGGCTTATGAACAAATCAACACACCTAAACTAGGGTGTGAGCTTAATATGCATCACGTACTGTGCAGTAACTACCCTTTCTCCCAGGATACATGCCCAATAGTTTATTCCCTTTTATTAAGGGACAGGCATGTTGTATTTACTCTGGAATAGGAGCAAGTCCATACACTATAGCTGATATATTGCAGATGCACACCCTGATTTATCCTGCAGTAGTTTGTCAGTATGTCCATCTCCTAAGACACAGCTGAAATACTGCTTTATAATACTCAGGTGAGGCACTTAACAGGTTTAAACAGTAACAGAACCTCTTTTAGGTTCTGTTAATAGTAGTATTTTAGTTGAGACTGCTATTGCAACCTGGATTACTTGTGGTTTTACCATTAGTCACAAGGATTTTCATTAATTAGCTCTTTTTAGAACACATACTGATAGTGTAAAGGCTGACCATTAAACATAGTATCCTGCGATCTCAGTCTGCCTTTGTCTCATCCCATTTTAGTGTACTGCCTGGTTTACATTATCTTCTCAGTCTCCTTTTTTACTCCAGTTTTTTACTTTAAACAGTGTTAGCTGCATTCTGAAATTGAAGTAGAACAACTTATGAGATGCATAAGAGAAAAATGTGTACTGGGTCGGTTGCTTCTTTAATACTAAGTTGGGCCGTGTTGCTAAGGGAATACAAAACTGCAAATCTCACCTGGAATTAAAGGATATTTTTAAAGTAATTTTCTGAGTAATAACCAGAGGGAAGTCCCACAGGCACAAGCACTGTGTGCAGTTTTAAGTGTATCTACCAGTTAAATCTGCAGTATTGTCTAGCAACATACAAATTTATTTTGTTTCACCCAGCTGAAATCGCCCTCAGTCTCAGATGAGTGATTTTTCTCCTGAGGGTCCACATTGGGCTTAAGCAAGATTTTGATTAATTTATTCTGTTATTCCAGCCAAACCCATTTAATTTCTACTTTATGACTGTAAAGAAATGATCCATCACTTCAGAAACACCCTTAGAAATAACGTAGAAGACAATATGCTAACAGAGTCTTTGAGGTTCAGATGTGAAGAACTGAGAAGAGCAGCACTATAGATGTGAGGTTCTTCCTGAAACAAAATATTTCCAGTCCCTGGTAGGTCTCAGTAGCTATGAGAAGGACTAAAGCCTTTCCTGCTTCAAGCCATTGCCCTGGTCTAGAGACTAGTGACTACTCCAGTGTGTAGAAAGGTGAAACTACTACTTGCAGCTGGGGACTATATTCCTGTCCCACTAGGAGTGGCTTCTGTTCAAACTGCAGATTATAGTCAGTCTCATTACATGGGGTAGGGCTTTCTATTACCTTGGGCTGTGCTAAGGGCTGGAGACACAGTAAATTTGAAGTTTGCTGGCTGAGTAGAGAACACTTAGATTTTCTAACAACTTTCACTGCAACTTCAGTACATCATCCATCCAAAACCAAATAACAACAGTGCTGTTTCTTCTACTGCCCCTTCTTTTTGTTGTGTGACTAGTGATTTTTGTCTTCCTGAGTATTTGCCTGGTGACAAACACACTTGGAACCCCATCTTTTTATTTTTCAGAACCTTGCTGCAAATAACTTTGAGTTTTTCTTTTAAAGTTGAAAGATAGGCTTTGTTCAGTGCAGTAACCATACATCTGAAAAGAAACACTTTTCAGTAAGAATAATGTGGGAGTGGTTATCATAAATTAGGTTTTAATGACACTGCATTGAAGTTCCTGTTTGCATAGATTTTGAAAATACATCAAATCCAATATTGAACTGAGCTTTTGATCATTTGATGCTGCTGGAAGAGTAAGATTAACATTACTAAGTGTCCATAAGAATTGTTGTATTGCTGTATGGGGATTTCTATTATTCAGTATCCAGCAGCCATTTGCTTTTGTGTAATGTTCTTTCTGTAGTGTCTGTTGCTCTAAAGAACTGCATACACTTCAGGATGCTAATAACTTTTTGTTGTACAGCCCAAATAATGGATGAGTAATTTGATTATTTGTCTCTTTTGGTTTAATTTAAATTCATTTTTATTGTGAGACTATGTATTGTTACCAGGAGCAGTTAGCAGTGAAAATATTTATGTTTTTAAAATGTAATTACTGGTCATATCTAATCATTGATTTCTAGTTCAGTCGTTTTAAGAAATGAAAAGGCTACCTATTTCTGTCTCATTTTTTAATAATCAGTGAAAGTAATTTTATTCTAAAATACAGGATATATTTTTTCTTTATTAAAAAGTTCAACTAAATATTTAAAAACAGTTTGTTAGGATACAAATTGGCTAATACCTTGGAAAAATGTTTTAAAACCTGTTGTGTTACCATTTATGTGACAAATAAGAAAACTAATAAGTAATTAGGTTGAAAGAACCTTAGTAAGTGAGAAAATGAAAAATATACAATATACTGTAGACTAAATGACCTTTTGAAAAACCTGTTTTTTTAATAAACAAGGTTACAGTGTAACTAAGTAAAGCATGAAAATTCATTTAAGGGCTGGGACTTTATGTACAGAGAGTTAAGAAGCAGACCTTTTCCTAAGCCTTCAAAATACAAAGAACTGATAAAATGTTTTTTAAAAAGTTTTCTGTGTTAAATCTGTTTAACAATTTCTTTTTATCATTTGGTAGAACGGGACACTGAAATAGCTTCATCTTCAAAGCCAGAAGAAAGTTTCTATGCTGACAATTACAATCCCTTCAAGGATGAAGATGCCCCAGAGTACTTGAACCCATTTGATGAGCCAGATCCTGAGCCTGAAACGTTTGTAACTGTAAGAGAGTCTCTTCCCCAACCTGAAAAAAGGAAGAGTGTTAGACCAGTGGATATGAGCAAATACCTCTATGCAGATACCTCTAAAGCTGAAGAGGAAGAGCTGGATGAGTAAGTATGATTCTTCATCTTTCAGCAGCTTTGGAAGCATTAGTGGGATCCCTCACTTAATCTTGAGGTGTATTGGGTTCAACCATGGTGATCCTTAATCAGCTCCTTAGGACAGATTCTTTAGGCAGCTTGGCAGCAGGGAATGCCATAACCCCAAGTCATGCTGTTCTGCTGAACATGATCAGTTAGGAAACTTTTCTTTGCCTCATCGATAGCAAATTACTTGATAGGGAACAAGTGTGTGTACCTTTTTTTGTACTTCATGCCCTACCAATTGCATGTGAACCAAAAATTAAGGAGCAGCAGAGCTTGGTCCTTCCTGTCCTTTCTGCCATTATTTTTCCTATATAAATTAATAGTTTTTGTTAATGATAATGGAGAGCTTGTTTTATGTTGGTGCAGTAGGTAAAAAGGAAGAGCATTGTGCAGTCTGCATAGTGCAGTTTTGAGACTCTCATAAAATTATCTATATGTGAGAAAAATAAAACAATATGCAGTTTCTTCAGTTGTTTCTTTTATCATAGACACACACAAAACTTTTATAAACTCACACTTGTATTATAATGTAGAAATCTAACAAGCAGTGAGAGCTTTTTGCAATAGCTGTGCAGCTTGGGAGGTCTGAAGGTATATACCTACTCCTTGTTTGTGGTCATTAGTCACCAACCACACCACTCATGAGACAGTTTATGTTGATTATATGCAAGCAATTTTACAGACAACAACTGTAATTAACATTTAATTTTCCATTATTTAATGAGATTTATCATGGCATGACATTTGCATTGCTTTCATATTTAATATTAATACAGGTGCCATCATCTTTATTTCTCTATTACAGCTGTATTCTAGGAAATTGAAGGATTCCTATGCACTCTATTAGTAATGTATAAAGGACCCTGCAGGGTTTTTTCCTTTTAAAGCTCTGTGGCCAAGGATTTGTTGTTGATGTTTTTACTGTGGGAAAAAAGAAAAAGTGGGCATTGAGGAATGCTGTCTCTGCCAGCTCCTTTCATCAGGGCACTGCCTGAACAAACAGCACTAGATGCTGTGCCTTCAGAACACAGTGTGATCACACTGTTGATGGTCACCCCCTGCATCACTGATCAGTTACCCATCACTAGAACTGGCAGGGAGAAAAAAATATGTATACTTTACACCATGAAGATACAGGTGTAGAGGACAGCAAAGGCTGAGGAGAAGAGGAGAAAGAGCAAAAGCTGCATGGATGAGCATGTGTGTTAGATTTCTCAGTAGAAAGTCTTTGCTAAGGTGAGCACTGAAGGCAAGATTTTCATAGGCAGTGCTCCAGTAGTCTTTGTGTGCCCTAAATCACGAGGGTTCATTTCCAGATGGGTATTGTTTCTTATCTAAAGTGAATGTCGATGCTTTTATTGTCTACGTAAGTGGTTCATCTTCTTCCAAATCCTGTTAAAGTCTAGGCTTCAGTGTCAGTTTGTGGCAGTGTGTTCCACAAAAAACCAAGATCTTACATGAAGTGTGTTTCCTTTTATTGACTGTAAATAAGGTAACTTTCCAATCTCATACACTATCTCTTATGTTGGCTTATCAAAACAATAATTAGTAATATTGCATTATCTGCTGTAAGCAGTTGCTGTGTTGTATATCCCTAGCATGTTCACCATTACTTGTCACTTGTCTGAGTTACATGGTGCTAACTTTTTCAATCTCTCTTCATACAGAAGTCTCTTCATCTCTCTAATCATTTTCACCGCACGTCTCTGGATCCTGTTATTTCTTCTGCTATGTATCTATTTTAAGATGTGTTGACTTGGGCTGAGCAGTGCATTCAAGAAAAGGCTGAACAACTGAGTCATACCAAAGCATTAGAGAACTTTGCTTATTATTTTCAACTTCTCTCCTAACATCTTGTCTTTTGATTTATTTTGTTTTGTGTAGGTTTTTATTAATTTTTCACTACTGCTGGCCCAGTGCTTTCCCCAGGAGTGGTTATGAACCTGGTAGATGGAAGGCATGAGAAACTTTACTGTTACTCAGGGAATATAATGTTGTTTTTTCTCCTTGCATCTTAAACATTTAATTGGAGTTCACTTAATGCACTACTTGCCATTTTCCTCTTGTGTTTTGTGTGAAATGTGACAGTGTGTCATGAGAACATGGACACAGCAGTTAGCATCAGGACCCTTGTCCCACTCTACTCTGGCAGATCCCTAGTTCTGATTCTGGATTCAGAGCTTAGACAAAGTGCCCCAAGAGCTGAACTCTTGCCTCCAGTACGCCTCTGTGAAGGATTTACCTTGGGTAATTTGCTTTATTGAAACATATTTCACTAATGGTTGTGAAGGTAACGTAGGATTTCACAACACACACAAGCAGAGCGTAGTTGTAAGCACAAACATAATGAGGCATTGCATGGTACAGAAGGACTTAGATGATCCAGTGCATATATTCTGCTGTAAAAATGCGCTCTCAAAACATGCTTCCTCTGGCTAAATTATCATACCTAGCTAGAGACAAGTAACACATTTTCCTTCAGCTAGTTTGGGCATTTGAAGGTTAGTGTAAAATTCTGGAATTTGGAATTTTATACATTAAAATCAAAATGGTAGGTGGCTACCTGTTAATAAAGGACAGCGTGCCTTGCTAAGTATAATTCTTTGAAAATAGCACAGTTCACAACTACTTGAAATATAATGCTTTCAACCTTAGTGCTTCTGATTGGTAATATTGCCTGATCTTTTAGCCCTACCACACTGAAAGCTTTCTTTTTTCTCCTAAATATTTATTGGTTTTTTTCAGTTAGCCAGTAGCACTGATAAAAGTAATTTTTAAATTGGTCAGAATAAAACTTGCTTTCAGATACTACTTGGCTCTGTGGCTTCTTATCTCATTAATCTTTGCATGTCTTAGAATAATGCTGTCTAATTTAAAAGACTATCAGGTTGCCATCTATTGGAGCTGCCTGTTGCGCAAGAAGCCACAAGCCACCACACTGCCAGTGACAGCATAAAATTAAATAGTTGGTCACATTTGATTTCTTTTAAATGTTGTTATGGACAGTCTAGTATCTCTTTAGGCAAACCATATTGTGTGGATCAATTAAATAACTTCACCGAAGCAAAAAGTATGGGAGCTACCCTCAGAGAAAAGGCTTTTTTCAGCCAGACTTTTCCCATAGTTAGTTACCTGAACAGCCATGAAGAATCTGTTGGACAAATCTGCTGCATATAGTAGATCCCAATTATTTCAGAATTTATAGCCTCTTCAGGCAAGAACTGTTTGGGGGATTTTTTTCTGTATTAAACTTATTTTTTCAAAAATCTTTCTCAGTATTTGTAAGATCAATTAAAAGTGGTGTAGAGGAGAAGGTGGAAAGTAGTGGAGTTGTGTTCTACCCATACTATGACCAAAATGAGGGTGTTGACTCTGGCTTTTAAGCAAGTTCTTCTCTAGGTAAAAATAATGCTGTGAGTTGTCTCCTTATAGCACTTCCTCCTGGTGTGTGCAGTAGGGTACAATTCTTCCAAGATTATGCACGCAGCACAGAGAATTCTGGAGCATAAAAATTCTAAAGGTGGTTCTGGCAAGCTTTTTCCTCACATTGTGACGTTTGGGTTTTTTTCCTCACACCAAATTAATTTTAACACCTAACAAATACACCTTTCTAATTCCAAGTACACAGAGGTAAATTACTTTGCTAGACATGCTGTGCCTGTTAGTTCAACAAGTTAGCCTTCTGAAGAGCTAAAGAAAACCTTGTGCTCTCCTGTAGAATGCATTGTTCTTCAGCCTTTATCTCTTTTATCTTCATTTTCACCTCCCTTTGAACTTTCTGGTGTCTGAAGACAGCTGAGCTGGTCTGTCAGCTAAATTAGAGCTACTGACAGCTAGGTGCATTCTCCACTCCAGCCTGAATACCCTCCTTTTTCTACTGCCTCCCATGGAAAACACCCGTCCATTTCTATTTAACTCGTTATTTTGATGTTGCCTTTAGTTTGATTGCACTGGTGGCTTTGAGCTTGATGGGCAGCAAAGTAGGAACACCTGAAAGTTGCCTTCAGTCAGCAGATGAGTTATTTTAGTGTTAGTCTTTCCTTTCACTTTGGTATCTGAATTTAGATCTCTCTCTCTGTGACAAGCTGTGGCAGATTCTCAGAAAGGTCTGGAGGTTTTAAGCCCTGTCATCTCTTATGTGCTTCAGTGAACCTTGCCTCTTAGAAGTAGACTTATTTTCTGCGGTGTGGATTATTAATTGTTTGCTCAGAGAAAAGAGGATGATGGTAAACTACATTAAAATAAATTCTAAAAGCAGTCCATGAGGCTGAAAGACAGATTTACATACTAAAAGTAAACAAAATGGAGAGAAATTTGGTCTGATGTGAAGGGAAAATGGATGAATTGTTGGTTTTTTGCTTGTGCCTAGATTTTAATGCTGTAGTTCTTTTTTAAAAAGAAATATGTACTCGCTCATGACTCTTACCCTGAGAGGAAATTTGTAAAGCTGGGTAGGCTCTTGTCTAATGCATTCTAGAGTTGAATTCAAGGGACTGAGCTTATTTGTCGTGATTAATTACACTTTATATAATTATATGCAGATACAGCTTTGGATATTGCAGTGACTTAGTTACATAAACATGGTTTGAGATGTATGAGAAATATATCTTCTAGGGAAAGTATGGACTAGAAAGGAAATTATTAACATATCAATTTTTTTTAATTAAACCTTCAGTATTGGATTGCAAAATGTGAAAAGAGAAGATTATAAATAAAATAATTAAGTGCAAAAAAGGTTCCCATAAGTATCCTTAGCAGGCTACAAAAGTGCTAGCTGTTCCAAGGGTGTAGTAGAAGTCATTATTTGATGTATTACTGATTGATATATGATGTGTCAAACTAATAGACAAAATTTGGAAACGCTGGGGAAGTATACTTAGGGTGGAACAAATGCAGAGGTGAAACGTGAACGCCAGAGTTAAGAATAATTCTTTGGACTTCATCCGCTTGGTGGAAGATGTTTACCATGTGTCTTAAAGAATGTTTATTTTTTAAAAAGCAGTTTCAAAATAGACAAGTGATGGCTACTGGTATCTGTAGAGAGGCAGACACAAGTCACGTGTGATTCTCTTACGCTATTCTCTTATCCAAAGCATGTTCTTGAAATGGTATGATGCCTGTATGCTGCAGAGTTTAAAATATAGTTGATGTTGATTGTGTGTGTATGGAAGCCAGGATTTGCGGACTTGGACAGCCAAGAGTGAGGCCTCTGAAGCCATGCTGAAGCACACATGTAAACTGACCTGACTCTTAACTGTTCTAATGAAGTATTCTTAATTCTGTTCATTACAATATTAAACAGCCAGCAACTTTGCTCAAATGTGTTGGTATTGAGCTTGTCTGTGAATCTCATCACTCTTCGATAGATAGCTAAGTATAATATGAGTTAGTTTTATGCAATTGTTCTGTAATTTACAGGACTTAATAAAATTTATGGAAATTTTGACCTAATGCAGTTTTAACTGTTGTAACTCACTTTTCAACGGTATGAAAAGTAGTAACTAAAAGCATGTAAAAGCAAAACATACTCTTACCTGAGATAATAAAAGCGTTTTAGTCTTTGGCTTCTCTAAACAGGTCTTATTCTTTGTTTTAATTCCAAGGAGATAGAAAAGAAATATGTTTCCCTTCTTTTAATTAGATCAAATCCATTTTATGAACCAAAACCAAGCCCTGCTTTAATTAAAGTTGCTCCACTGCAAGAACCAGAGAAGAAGATGAAAAGAAAGGCTCCTGAACCACCAAACCTCTTGCCAAAGACAGAGACAGGCGTGATTGAGAACACATCAGCTATTCCTGCGTCGAGGGAGCTTTCTTCTTCTCCCAAGGTAGGTTTTTCATACCAAAATTTCATCCTCATTTTTAACAGTATCTTTATGTGTATTGTAGACATCCTATTTATTTCTGCAGGCCATCTTAAAATGAGCTTTGTGTATGCTTAATAAGGTGCTGGCTCATCTCTATTCACTTGCTGGTTCATAAGGACAGAGTAGCAGTAGGAGCTTGTATTTTTTTTCTTTAAGGATTTACTGACAACAGTAACAGCAACTGCAGTTTCAAAGAAAAGTCTTCTAGTAACAAATGTTACAGGACAGCTGAATATGCCATCGAGGAGGAAGAAAATAATGTTGAACAATATATGGTCTTGATCTATTATAATACTACTAAGCCTCACCTCCTGTTGAAGAATCTTGTCTCCACATTTCTGTCTTAACTTAGGATTTTAAGTGCTGAGTACTGGATACTGTTTGTTTATATTGGGATATATATATGTTCAATTCCATAGGTATGTCGAAGTAATAAAAAAAAAATAATCTACTTTAAATCAGATTAACTGTTTATTAGGAGTGTCCAGACTAAGCACACTTACATATGCACATACATTTGTGTTTGTTAACGGAAAATGTGGGTTATCTTCTGAATAGGGCACGACGTAGTGTAGATAGTTTAGGATGCCAGCAGTTAACTTCTGTTGGTGTGAATTTCAACTCCAGTGTTTCAGCAGTTGGCACCACTTCTGCTTTTTCAAACAAAGTAAGCATTTAATAGTATATGTGGATGAGTCTTTCTTAAAAATTAATTTGATACTTGCTGGTTGCTTCTTTTGACGGGTAGGAAGATGAGGAGAGAAGGCTTCCCTTCCAGCACATCTCTCCCAGTTTATGATCTGGTTTGCCTTGTTTTGGAGCTGATGTATTTCATTTAAGAATTGAATTAAACTACTTGTCATACCTATCATTTCATTGCTTAATTACTCAGCCAGATTTGCTGACTTGTCCTTGTTCCCCCAGGCTCTGATCTTGCTGTCATTTTACCACTCAGTCAGGGTAAAGAGTATGAGACCAGAAATCTAATTTGTGTCTTCTCATAGCAAAACAAAACAACATAGTAAGGCCATGAGCACAATTCACAAGTTACTCTTAATATGCAAAACCATAATATTACATTGGTGTGAAGCAGTTTTCTAATGTTCTGAGATGAGGTTCAATCCTGTTTGCTGGAGTTTCTGTATGAAAAAATATTGCACATTATTTGATTTCTGGTAGAGTCTGGTCCTCAGGTCAAAGAAAAGTGGCCAAAGTAAAGCATTCTGGTACTACCAGGCTGAGAAGAGACATCTGTGGAGGAGATTTTTATCAGATTGCTTGATGGAGGTTGTCCCCCCATTGCTCATTGTTAGAGCAGGTCTTATTTTATTTTTTTTTTACAGATCTGCATTCAAGGAGATACATCTCTGTTTTATCATTGTGCTGAAATACAGTATAACTGCTGAGTTTGGCTGTCATTGTTTTTGTCTATGCCAGACTAGGTTTTAGATGGTTTGGAAGCTGGAATTGATTAAGAAAAGATGCAGGATTGAAATTGCTGAGAAGACCATGTTGTTATGAACACAGTCAGGTAGTTCCTACTTTTATTAGTATTCCTAAATCTTTTGGTGCCTGACTGCTTGCAGCCTACCTCTCTGCCACTGATGCTGAGATCAGCAAAGGTCCAAATACTGAAACTTTGATAATCCACAGGGCCATGGGGAAAAACAGAGCTCTGTGTTCACCTTCACTAGTATAGAAAGCTTTAATTTTTTTACAGGATTTTGGAGACTATGAGACCATTAGGGAAGGCTCTAAAGCAGATGTAGTGTCATGTTTTATTATATTACCACTAAAGTGGAAAGTTTTGCTGACTTGATGTGTTAAAAGATTGTACACTCACAATTCAGAAGGCTTTCTGTAAGCACAGTCTTTTATCTGTACTTGAATTGCTTTGCTCTAAGGTGATCTAGTAATGTTAGATTAAAAGTAATTCACTTAGAATGCTTTTTAAAATTTGGAAAGTACTGACATAGAAAATAAAATAAAATTATTAAACAGTTGCCTCATAGCACTGTACAAAATAATCTGCAGGTAGGACTTGGACTGTTGGCACAAATAACTTGTTTGTTTATTAATCAATAATAGTGACAATGTTTAGCAACTCTGAAAAAATTCCCATGAAAAGATAAAGGTACTCTACAAACAGGAACTTGACACACACCCTTGTGTAGGGGGAATGGTCCCAAGGAGGTAAACTTAGGTAAAAGGAGAGCAAATAATGTATTTTATTCAGTGTTTTGTCTAAGTTTGCTGTGCGCAGAAAGCCTCTTCTACAACTCTGACCAGAATGTAAGTGTCCTCACACATTAAATTCCCTGACTTGGTTGTTTTTTTAGGAAATGGCTACAGAGCAGAAATGCTCATCTTTAAACCACACAAATACAGCCTTACTATGAGAACTTTAAAGTATTAGGGAGAAGTTCAAAAAATGCTTCTGGAAATCTCTGACAGAGTATTTAGAGCTTTTTTTTCCTTTACGTCCTAATGGTGTTCATCAAATTTGCTGAACACAAAAAATGCAAACAGTGTTGTTAATAGTTATATGTCAACAAGTTTATTGGGTGGAAATTATTCCTGAAAGATTTGCTACTTTATAATTTTCTACTCAAGATACAGGTTCCAACTACTTGAAATTATGTTACCCTGTTACAAAACCCCAAACATTTAGATGTTGAAAACAGTAGTGAAGATCCTAGGATTTTAAATACCAGTTTAGAAGTAGGACAAGAAGGGTTGATGTTTTCCTAAGTATACACCCAAAACTCAGATCCCTAGGGTATGGCTGGACACCAAAATTGCTTTGTTCAATATTCAGCTGCAATGAGACTTCTAGCATTGGCATTGTGAGTATGGGAACACTTCCAGATAAGTGCAATTGTGTTTGCTGTTGAGACATCATAGCCTGAATCTAACATTTTACCATTACTCAAGTAGTGGTGGAAGGTGTTTCTTGCCTGAGGGACATCTGGCTTTCCACACATATTTTTTGTGTGTGTCTGTATGTTTTCTTAGTTTATAATATTAGTCTATGGTAATGAAAGAGAAGAGTAAATTAATGAATTTTTAGCAGTCAGCAGTCTTAGACATGCCTCACTTGGGAATATACTTAAGCTGATGCATCTACATGGATTGCAAAAGGCTTTATTTTAAGGGAGTTGTACTGCCTTTTAACACCTGAATACTGTTTCTAAATTTTCCTGGAATCATACTCAACTCATTACCCTTATTACTCCTGACACCAGAAACATTAAACTCCTTTTAGTTCCTTTGTTCAAAGATATATGTTGTACAAAACAATTCTGTTGTAAAAGTTTCATGTCAAACTTTCATGTAAAATTAGGCAGAAAATTCCAGAAAGCATGTTACAGAATCATAGAATTATAGAATGGTAGATGTTAGAAGGGACCTCTGGAGATTATTGAGTCCAACCCTCCTGCAGGATCACCTGGGGCAGGTCACACAGAAACGTGTCCAGATTGGTCTTGAAAGTCTCCAGAGAAGGAGACTCCACAACCTCTCTGGGAAGCCTGTTCCAGTGCTCTGTCACCCTCACAGTAAGAAGTTTTTTCCTCATGTTGAGATGGAACTTCCTGTGCTCTAGTTTGTATCTGTTGCACCTTGTCCTATCACAGGCACCACTGAAGAGAGAGTGGCCCCTTCTTCTTGACAGCCACCTTTCAGATATTTGGAAACATTAATTAGATCTCGTCTCAGTCTTCTCGGCCTATTCTCATAAGACAGATGTTCCAGTCTCTTAATCATCCTCGTAGTCTCCATTGGACTCTCTCTAGTATATCCCTGTCCCTCTTGAACTGGGGAGCCCAGAACCGGACTCAGTACTTCAGATATGGCCTCAATGGAGCAGAGTAGAGGGGGAGGAGAGCCTCCCTTGGCCTGTTTGGGACACTCTTTTTAATGCACCCCACACACACACTAAGAAAAGACAGACGAAATAACCAGTTTCTTTATGGCACCTTTTTTAAGTGAGTGCCAAGCACGCTGCAAGAGTTGTCATTATTAATTAAACAGAAGCTAGCATCAAGCCTGGTATTACCAGGATACAGAGGGTACTCTAGGGTGGAGTCCTGACATGGTATTAACTTATGCTAATAGTTTTCAAGACATCAATGATAAGTGAAGACAGAATATGAGAATAATAGGCATTAACTTTAATAGCCATGAAAATGGTTTAACTAGGTTTGAAGCAGAGACTGGAATTTGTTGGAAGACTGACATAAAAAAATTACTTCTCAGAGCAGTACACATGATTGTTGGTCAGAAAGACAAGTGTTGATCTCAAATATGGGCAGTATTTAACTGTTATTTTTGCCTTTAAATTATCGTTCTCAACGATATTGCATACATGCATGTGCCTGAAGCAGTTACAACCATAAAAGTGTCTCCCAGTATTGCAGTGCTTGTCTTTAGCCTCTTCACTCCCCAAAGATGTTGCCTCACTTGGTGTCCCTTTACCATTTGTTAATAAATTGCAGATTTGAGAAAGAGT
>NW_009952566.1:656935-705586 GCF_000747805.2 Chaetura pelagica
GTGAATGATGTGGTTTCTGCCCACCCCAAACCTCAGGTCTTTAGTTTGTGTGAGGTTGGCTGAGCTCTTGAGCACTAGTAATTTAGAATTTTGCCTCTCTCATATTAATTCTGCACAGGGGACACATCCACTTCTTTAGTTGCTCTCATCTTTTTGGTCATTTCCAACATACCTCTCAGTGCACATTGTTCATAGAGCTGCTGAGGTGTGAATGGACCTCTGGAGGTCATTTGATCCAGCCCCCTGTTCAAGTGGGGCCACTTAGAACCAGTTGTCCAGGACTGTGTCCAGACAGCATCTGAATATCTCCAGTATTTGATCTTTTTCAAATGTTTGCCTTGTACTTCTTCCCTTAGCAATAAATTAATTGGAGTAGCAAACTCTTTCCAAGCCTCTTTAACGTCTTCCCTTCGAGCAGACCCTTCTGGTCTCTTGGCATTTCTATTGGTGAAGAAGGGGCAGTTATCTGTCAGAGATAGGGCAAAGTCTAGCTCTTCATAAAGGTCCAGCCAGCTCTTGGCCTCATAGCGTTAGCTCAGTATTTGCCATATAGGGGCAGGTTTGAAGTTTTGTTCCCAAATACTAATACCTACTTGTACTTCCTAAAGGTGTATCTTAATTCTATCCTATCTTTCTTCTATGTCTCCTCTAAAATAATCTGAGTAATCAGAGTGAGTTTGAAAATGCAAAGTCTGAAAGCCTGGAATTATCCCACAGTTAATCATCTCAAATGGCTTGAAGACTATAGTGTGCTGGCTATATTTAGGTGAGTCTGGCAAACACACTTGCAAAGCTGTAATTAAGCTCTTCAGTCATCAGCCTGCTACAATTCTACCAAGCCCAACTGAAGCCTTGTTGGGCTTGTTACCATCATACATGTGTCAATTTTCTTGAATGACCAGGTTCTGCCTTTCACAGAGGTGTTGGAGACTTTTAAATTGTTTTCAATTGTTAACTTGTTGGAAAATAATGGAGCAAAGACATTGAGGATCAAAAAGTAGTATCAGACCAGTGCACATGATTCACATCAGTGCTCATCATTCTTTAGTTGATTAAAAAATGTACCTAACAACTTTAACTGGCTGAAATCCCAGCCACTCTCAGTATCTCTTATCTTCCCTGTTTTATGTTGAGTTTACCAGCAATAAGATTCAGGAATCAGTTCCAGAGTTGGCAACTGTGTCCCATGGTGGAAAAGCTGACACCATGTGTCTGCAGGATAGAGGTTTTTATTCTTTTTGAGGTGATGAGGTGGCGGGAATGCTACTGCATTTATGTGGGAAGCAAAGGCTTGTTTGCTGGGGAACAGGAGGAAACAGATAATCACTCGCAACTGTAAAGTAATTTTTAAGTGTTAAAAGAAAATAGCTCCTGCACTGGATTGGCATTTCTCATTCACTCTTTGGAAGGACAGCATATGCCTTTCCCTTCAGGAAAACTTTCTTGAAACGTTTTTTCTATTATGTGGTTGTGTCAGTTTGTTGCCAGACAGCAACTCAGGCCTGGATCTTACTGAAGCCTCTGTTGGATTTCTGAATACTGTATTTGCCATTAACCTACTGAAAGTCAAGAAGTATGTTATGTTTTGTGACTCCATTCACATCTTTTCTCCAATCTTCAGGCTCTGGAAACCTGTGTTTGTTAGACACATGCTTTATGGAGTTGCTACTTGCAGTTGCATTGGACTAGTTTTCAGCTTTGGTAGCTCAGAGATCCGCATCTCAGAATATCCTACTCCCTACTGGGCTACCCAGAATATTTCAGGAAATGAAACTTCCGCACTCCATTCTTAGCAATAGGTGTTTCTTAACAATACATGATTATGTGAACAGACATTGAATTGATATTGGACCACAGGATGCTTTTAGAACCTGTCCTTAGTTTTTGAGTTACACCTAGCAATGATGAAAAAGTTTAGCACCAGGATGGGATGGTAAGTGTAAATCTGTCGTACTAATGTGTAATCAATTCTCACCTTTGTAAAAGTCACAGTGTTGCTGGTAGTCATGAAAACATAAGCATTGATTTTGTTGTTTGTAGACAAGAGCTTGTGATGGCCTTTAACGTTGGCAGAAAAGGAGAAAGCACATTCACATAATAGTTCAAAGTCAATAATAACATTTCTGACTGTCAGTGTCATTGTTTAAGCTCACTCTTTGTTTTTTCAAGCAAAATTGTTTTGCAGGCCCAGTGGTATTCTGCTCTCTCATGCCAGGCAAGCTAGCTGGCTTGAGCTCTAATAAGGCATATTTATAGGAAACATGTAATAAGAATCCTTTTATTACATGACATGTAATAACCCATCCAGTGTCCTTTTTAATCGTTATGTGTCCACAGTGCTTCTGTTTAGTGGAAGTTTTGTGGAAGGGAAGGAAAGTAACATTCAGTATTGTACTAGGCACAAGTCACCAGCATCTCAGAGATGCTATAGTCTTCAGTTGATCACTTTTTCCACTTCTATTTACCTCAGCATTATCAACCTTATGTGGCTGAAGTGTAGCAAGACCTTATCTTAAAACATGGATACAGTAATGCAGCCAAGTAGAGAAATTACATTAAAATCCAAATGGTAGATGAAGATCATCCATTGTCTCTGTATCAAATGTGTCTCAGTTGTCTATTCACATCAGGACTTCCTGGCTCTCTGGAACACCTTCTTGAATGATTTTGCTCCTTTCCAGCTTCATGTTAGCTGCAAAGGAATTGTGCAGTTCATTTGCATGAGATCTCAGTCACTTCCTTTGCAAATAGATAGTTCATCAAGCCCAAGGAAGACTTGGGAGGTAGTAGACAGAATTTTAACATACCTACTATTAAGAACTTGTACCAAAAAAAGGCACTCTAAGGAAATCTGCCTTTGTGTACAGCCTGAAGACATTTCATCTTCTAATAGGAAGAAGGGCAAGCTACACACACAATCTGAACAGGGAGATAGTGAGATAATCATGTTGAAGCACAGACGATTCTTTAAACTTGCATCTTTTCAAGTGTTAAGCAATAAAAAGGCTACCTACTTTATACAGTATTTAATCAATTTCTTACTACTGTTTACATGAGTTTTAAATGGTGTTTGTCAACTTGACTACCCATGTGCTTTTTAAGAAGTAAATCAATCAATTCCAAATGCAAGTCTATTTTTCCATTTTGCTGAAGGTGTGGGCTAAAGAGTATCTTCCTCTTGTCCTCAACTAATGCATGCTTCAGGATTTGGATTTTCATTATTGCATTCAATCCTTATCCTGACTTCTTGCTTTACCCCCTTCCCATCTCCACCTTATGCCAGTGCCAGTACAAACTGTGAGTTATATGAGCAGCAGAAACACAGCACAGACACAGGAACACTGCAGTACAGTCCCTTTCAGTTGCAGCGCCATCATTACTCAGCTGGAAAATGTATCTTTAGTGTCTTGTCAGTGTGCTGGTTTGGGTACTTGTTCTCAGCAGCTGCATGTTCTAATGTTCAGTAGAACTTAGGCTAGTACTGCCAGGAAGCAGCCTGTCAAATTTGAAAATCCAACCTTAGTGTAGTCTTCTACCACTATTTAATGTTCAGATGTCTTTTATGGTTCATATTTCCCTATGTTCATATTTGTAGCAGAATCACATTTTGAAAAAAATCATCTAGGACAAGAGGAAATGGGGTCAAGTTGCGCCAGGGGAGGTTCAGATTGGATATTGGGAAAAAAATTCTTCACAGAAAGAGTGGTGAGGCATTGGAACAGGCTGCCCAGGGAGGTGGTGGAGGCACCGTCCCTAGAGGTGTTGGAAAAACAGGTGAATGTTTGCACTTCAGGAGATAGTTTGGTTTTCACGGGGCTGTCGGGCTGATCGTTGGACTTAATGATCTTGAAGGTTTATTCCAACCTTGATGATTCTATGATCTAATTTCCTACCTACTGAATGTAGTTAATCTGTCGGTATAGGGAAGTTAAACTTTAATTTTCTGTTTTTACTGGTTTTGTGGAAGGCAGACAATAGAACAAACACAAATACATATTGTGGAGAAAATTAAGTGTTTCAATAATACACAGGAGCAGTAAGCAGTCATATGTAAGTGTTTGCAGGACTGACCCTGAATAAAATGCATCCCCTATTGAGACTGAGTCACCCAACTGCCTCAGATACCTTATTCCTAGAGGTGTCTGGTTCTCTGCCTTGGCTGTAAAGGAGTTTAGGTAAGTTAGGCTTACTAACTAATTTATAGACGTTTAAAGTTGGCGAAGTTAATAGTTCCTGAATATTTACAGGCTTTTGTGTACATGACCTAAAGAATAGACCCATGATTGGACAGGAAAAAAAGGGAAGATGTTGCAAAAGCTCTTTCTCCCTTCAGCATGCAGGCATGACTGCACATAAATAGGAGATATGGAGATGGAGTAGGGGTGTTGATGGACTGAGTTTTTCGGCAAAATGGAGATCCCCTGTTTTGCTCTACATTTTTAATTAAAGATTTTGTGAAAACTGGTTCAAGAAGTGATGTGTAACATGTGACAACCTATCTGTCAGCAGTCACAAAAGAGACCAGCAGAAGAGACAGCTTCTTACTAACCATTAGGATCCAAAGGAGTATGTCAGATACTGTATGGATGTGTTTGAGACTCATGCTTTTATGAGTAGGCTTTTCTTACCAGTGGTCTCTTTAGGCTACCAAAATGATAAATTCTTAGTTGGACATTGCTTGTTTTGTCTGTGTGGTTTTACTGTAGCATTTGTCAGTTTAAATAGTGTACTGGATTTTGTATCTTTGCAGCCTTGTTTGATTCCCTCCGTCTCCTTGCAGGTGGTTCTGTGAATTTAAATTGTCTGTTGTCTTCATATTATTCTCATGACTTTTGCTTAACACGAGTCAATTTTTAAACATTGAGAATATAGAGGAAACCAAGCCTGCCCTTGTTCTGCTGCTTTCTGCCCTTCTGACAAGTACTTTGTGCTCCTTTTCCATCAACAGTGCTCTTCTATAGTCACACTACCTCTAAGAGAGATTCTTCCTTCAGAATTTGAGGTTTAAAACCAGATAAATTTACTATTATTATTAATTAATTACCAACAGTTTACCCATGTGTTCCTGTAGCAGGAGTTATGCCCAGGTTTGGAGGCAGAGCTGAGCTCCTTCCAACCTCACCACCTTACTTCTTGCCTTGTTCTGTTTCCAAGCAGCAAGAAGCCAGAGTCTTATCCTGATGGAAACACATTATCACATGTAGGTCTTTCTGCAGAGCTCATGACTCATGCAGAACCATGTATATTGTTATGCAGGGAGCTAGTCCAGCTTGTGTGCTGTTTGAGAGAAGGGCCAGCAGAAAGGCACTGCTTTCTCTGACAGTTAAGCAACCAAATGCTGTCCTGGAGCAGTGAATGTTATCCTTTCCTGTCATGAATTCATTACATGGTGCTAAGATAATCTCTTGAACCAGATTTTGGACTGAGGTGGGTTTATTTAAGTTCCCAGCATGATACAGCCGTGATAAATTTGCAGAGCTATTGGCTTTGCTCAAGTGCTGTGCAGCTGAAAGATTGCTGCTTCATGGCACATGAAATATCATAAAACACACAGTTCTCTGTAAGGTCAGGTCTTAGTTGGCTCAGACTGAGGACTCAAAAGCAACAACTTCCAATAATTTGGAGGTAGCTTTTTTGTGGACCTCATTTTTTCTTCAGTTAAATGGTCTGCTACTTCACAGGGATGTCTAGAAGATTAAATGTTTAATCTTACAGATTAAAATACCATGAGGATGAATACTGTAGAAAAGCCCTTTGATCAATGATACCATGTTCAGTTCAAGGTCCAGGGAGCGTGCAGCAGATGAGACATGAGGACAAACAAGTAATAATTCAGAAAAATAGGAACACTGGGTAGCACCATTCAGTGAGGTTGTTTGCTGAGTGCTCTCAATGACTGAGAGCTCTTGAGGAAGAAGAACACTTAAAGATTGTATCATCATGCACGTACAGAAAGGGTACTACTTAAGATTGAATATGTAACCATAATTTTGTAATATCCCAACTTCTGAACACTTGATTTGGCAACTTGAAGTGCTATTTTAAGTTTGACTGTTTCTTCTTTAGATCCTTATTAGTAGTGGGGATGGAGATAACAGGTCTCCAGGGTTGTCCTAGGAAAATCTTTTTCACTGCAAATTAATACACATAATTTGCAGGATGAGAAATGCTCGGCTCTTTCTGCTATTTTAATAATTGCTCTTTAAGGTATTTTGGTGTTATTGGTGCAATGTAGCTCCTGTGGAAGAGGATTGAGACATTGTCAGTGCCTGCAGTAGTTCTGGGTTGCACCAGTTTGCACTTCTGCAAAATGTCTGCAAGTAAGATTTGGTAACTTAATCAATCTTATGATATTAAAGCTTCACTTTTCATATTTTTATATTGAACTTATATTTGCAAATTACAGTACTTTGATTTTTTGTCATAAACTTACCACACTTCTTGGGGGAAAATATGCTCTTTAGATATCTAGTGGCAGTATTTTTATATGCTTTATTTGCTCTTGGAAGTTTGAAACTGCACTGTTGTGTGAGAAGAAAATTCATCACTGGTGGGAACTAGAAGAGCCAACAGGTGCAGAGTGTGTTGTGTGACAAAGTAGACAGTGCTGGTGTTGATGTGTGCCTTTAAAATGCCAGCACTGTTGCATGAGGGCAAACTGTAACAAAAAAAAACTTCTTTAATATTTATTCAAAAGATGACACTAATGCTGGAATTTCTTTAATGTTTCCCATGTAAATATATGTGATGATGTATACAAACTTTTAAATTTCCTTGAATGAGGTGCACAACAGTCTGTCTTAGCAAGAAGTGTAAAGGTTGGTCAAATAAATTCCTAATCCAGGGACTGCCTCAAGGCTGCAGAGGTCAGAGGAGAAATGGCCTTTGGATGGTGGGAATACCCACACTGCCTTTTCTGGGCTGTAGCTTCCTGTGTTGACAGGTGAATTGACTACCTGAAGCCCCAGAAGAGAGAGAGATGGAGAGAGTGACAGTGGGAGATCTCTGGAGGGAGAGCAGGGAGTGAGAGGTGGGCTCCATGTTACTTTGGGGAAAAGTTTCTTGTTGCACCCATTTCTGTGGTATCCAGAGGCAACTGGTCTCCTCGTGGAGGTGCCCAAGTTATTTGCCTGAAATCTGTCCTTTAAATATGCCTAAGGTGCATAAATGCAAGGAAGAAGGTAAGAGCTGCTGGTAGCATTAGTTTCTGGAGCACTGCAGTTACTAAATGTCAGTGCTTTCATGGTACTGTTTAGTTTCTCTCTCAGAGGACAAGCTGAGTTAGGTACAAACGCTGCTGGTCAGGTGAGGTGGTCATGGCCTGCCAAAGCATTTGAAAAACAACCACATTAGGACAGCCCAAGATTTGGGCTACCTTCCGGGACATGTAATCTGAAAATACCTTTTATTTTCACAGAATCACAGAATCATAGGGGTTGGAAAGGACCTTGAAAGATTATCTAGTCCAACCCTCCCTGCCAGAGCAGGATCACCTAGAGTAAATCACACAGGAACGTCTCCAGGCAGGTTTTGAATGTCTCCAGTGAAGGAGACTCCACAACCTCTCTGGGCAGCCTGTTCCAGTGCTCTGTCACTCTCACAGGAAAGTTTTTTCTGATGCTTACCTGGAACCTGCTATGCTCCATCCAGTTTGCACCCATTGCCCGTTCTCCAATCACTGGACATCACTGAAAATGTTATTGAAGTTATGTGCCTTCAGTCCTATGGCAAAGGAGAGCCAGAAGGAGGCAGGCAGGCAGTGTGAAGCTGTGGGCTCCACCTGAGGAAAACTACCTTCCTACCATTCATATTATCCTTTTCAAAGGACATGGAAGGCTTTGATCCGCTTACTTGGCTTCACAGACTGTTACTCCTGTTTAGTTCAAGCTTTGTTCTTGACAGGTAGAAGAAAGAAGGAACACTTACTCTGTCGTAAGACCTTTTTTAAACTCCCATAAAAACAAAAATCCACACATCTTCACAAGAAAAACCTCATTAAAACCTATATTTTTTCTATGCAATTTTACACCTTATTGTCAGGCTATTTAACAAGAGCCACACAAGCAGAGTACTGGACAGCTTTTAAATTGAAAACTTGGCTCTTCCCAGTGTTCCCTTTCATCTAATGAGGAGCTAAACACAATTTAAGTAAGCTGGTGCTGTTGTGGTGGTGTTTAACATTTAGCTATTCCACCGAGCTTTATGTAGGGCTGGTTAAAGTCTTGGGTGCATTCTCTGCTGTCTGCGGCCCTCAGCAAGGTGCTCCATGAAGGAACAAGACTAGAATTAGACTTTCTCTGCTTGCCTGAAGGGTGGGTTTGGTTCATCGTGGTTGGCAAGCACCTCAAATTGGAAATAAGCGTGCATGAATAAATACTCTTGCTTCTGTCATGATGAGTTATGGACATATTACAGAAATAATTATCTTCCCTTCATAAATCAGTCTGATAGTTAACTTTGGTTTGCTTACTAATTCGCCGTTCCTGCTAGTCTTTCTTTGGTTTGGGTCAGATACTTAAACATAGGAATAAATCACAGGTCTGAGCCAGAATACATTTTTTGTTTGTTTTGTTTCTGGGTAAGAAAAATTAGTCTAAAACAAAACAGATGACTTCTGTGAGCAAATCTACAGTAATGGAATAGCCCTAAAATGAGGTGTACTAGCTGTTCTGCTTTGCCTTGTGTAAGCATTTGTAGGCAGAATTTTGCATCATTAATTTAAAATAGTTATCACCATTAGTTATAGATGGGCCGACAAATTCAATGGATTTGTGAAGCTAGACACACTGAGAAGTAAAAAATAGGAGAAACAGGAAAGCCAAATATGCCAGAGGCTAAGCTCTAGAGCATGTGAAACAGTCAAATATATATGTATGTTGTACACATACTCGCTGGCAAATATGAGTAAAGTGCAAATCTTTTAAGGAGAGAGAATCAAGCCAGTTAGAAGGAAACTCTACTCCTGAGCTGCTAGAAGAAATAATGTTGCTAATTCATATTGCAACACAGCCATGAGGACTAGAAGCTGCATAATAAAACCAGGTACTTCTGAGATAGTGCCGGCACACTAGCTGCATGTTCTACAGCAGCATTTTTTAGCCATGTTCAACAGTGTGCTCGCTATCGCTCCTCCATTTGTTGAATTCAGGATGACCTTTGCATGAATAAAGTCAAATAGGATTAAGGCAGGAATTTTCAACAATGGGAAAGAGCAACAGATGTAGCCGACTTTGAACGTGGGAGGATTGTTGATGCATCGGTTGCCTAAAGGGAGTGTCTGTGCTGACAAAAAAAAGGAGGGGGAAAAACAACAATTTCCTAAAAAATTAACCGCATAAAAGAAAAGTAAACTAATAGAAAACAACCCAAAGGCACAAAGTGATCCCAGTTTTTATTGAAGTCGAGCTGTGTGCATGTTTGTTGACTCGCTGCCTCCTTTACAATATTTTTTTTTACTCTTTCAGAAGAACTATCTGTGACTATCACAATATGAGCTATCAGAGGGTTTTGTGTGGTGTAATGTATTTTAGATTAATGTTTTTTCTGAGTTATTTTAAAGCACATAAATATAGGGAAAAATGAGATGTTGTTTCACTGGAGAATCAGCCATTTGAATACAAAATCCAGATCCTGCTAATATTATTATTTTTTTTAATTTATCCTATGCAGAAGCATATAGATGGATCTCAGATGCATACACTGCAAACACTATATATATATTTGTTACAAAAAGGGGAATAAAAAGGTTGAAAGGAAGACCTCCTTCTGATACATCTTGAGTTGTTTTATATTTTATGTGCCTGTTAGATACACTGAATTTGTTTTCATCTCAATAAAAAGAGACATGCATATGCTTTTTCTTGGTAGATTTAAAGAAATATTTTTGTATTTTATAAAAGTATCTAGTTGCCTTTTAAAAATACAACCAATTATTTGAAACTCACTTGGTTTCATTATTGAAAAGAGCTATTTTGCAGTTTAATAGATAGAAGCATTAATCCCTAAATAATACTTCATAATTTGTAGTACTGAATGATGCACAGATTTTAAATACAGTTCATATGTGTAATTCAGACAAATCAGCTTTGAAAAGCATGCATGGGAAAAGCTTTTAAAATATGAATGAAATAATATGCTCTCTAGCTCAGTGGAAGAGCTTTAAAGGAGCTAGCTAGAAACTGAAGTAGTTAATGAAATGTTATAAATGATATGAAAAATATTTGTGAGTTTAATATAAGTTGAACTGTAATATTTATGAGCTTGATTGAACACCCACTGATTAAATGTCTTCATTACACTTCAGAGAGGGCTGTGCTGTTGAGAGGACAGTCTCTCTCTATAAAAAATCTTTTGGATTCAGACGATGTAGTGCAGTAAAACATCTTCTAATATAGCTTATATTACCTCTTCCCATACTCCTTTAGAGCAGAATTTGATGAAGCCAGCCATAGGTTACCCACTAGCTGATGAAGTGCCACTGTAAACTCGTCTCCCATCCCCAAAAAAGGAGTCTTTCAACAGATACTTAAAACAAAATTAAATTTAATTAAAAAAAAAAAAAAAAGTTGTCATCTGGGATTGAAGAGCACAGCTTTAGGTGCTCAAAGCTTCATTAGTAATTTTTATTACCTTAGTGAAGATACTATGATGTTTAATTTTGGGACTAGGTACAACTTTGTATGCATGCCTGGCATCTTCAGCACCAAGAGCACATAACCCTGTTTTTGAAATTGAGTGGATTCGTGGACATTGTGGCTGCAGAAAGTAGCCTTTATTTTCCCAGGAGCTTGCTGTAGGGACAAATACTAAGTTCACAAATATGTACATAACTGATTATACATAATGTAGATAATTGATGTGTACATTGATTGTACAATTGTATGAAAGGCTGTCATATTCACAACAGCAAAAACTTAGAAATACATTTTGAAATGAGTGTTGGATGTTGACTGTTAGACACCTGGCTTTTTGTAAATGTTCATGAGACTTAATGCAGAGTCCATCGAAGGCAACAAGAAGTTTAAGTCCTGTAGTTGCTCCTGAATTAAGTTCCTGGGCAGTAAAATCTTTTCATTCAAGTTTCCATGGCTATGAACCGCGGCAGGTTAGAGCAGTTCCTTAGATGTTTTTTATAACTTTGAAGGCTACAGTCTGTTTTTCTTTGGCGGATCAGCCAAAATCTCCATTGTCCCTTGCTTCATCAACACTTCTGAGACAAGGAACTGTAATCTTAAAGCCTTACAAGGGTCATTTTTCCTAGCTTGCTTCAGTGCAAATAGATCTTTAAAAATCCAACTCAGTTAATCAAGGTTTATGAGTGTCCTAACATGTTAAACCATCTGAAATACTTGTAAATATAAGTAGTGTTATATATTTGTATTATTCCCTTTTTGTCCTCTCCATTTTTTTTTCTGATTAGCTGTCTTGTATTTTATGTTTCTGGAGCGCAAGGAAAGTAATTTTTACTTATAAAGCAGATAGATTGTGTTTTTATTGTTTCAAGTGACCTTAAGTTATTTTTTATATATATTTATAGAGAAACATAGTGTATATGTTTGTATTTTCTTTGTGTGTGTGTGTAGGTATATACAAACTTGTCTCTTAGTATATTTGTTATTGTAAAAAGTATGGGGTTTTGTTACATAGAAAGTTATGTATTTTATATGTATGCTTCATGCTATGTAGAAAAGTACAAGATATATACCTTTCTATATAACACATATACATTTATTGTCTGTGTGCAAACCTTCTAAAAACTGAATTCAGATAGTATTTTCATACACATGGCTTAGTAGATCAGGTTTGAAGTGTTTTGTCCTAGAATATGCTTCGTTACTCAGCTATATTCAATAACACTGTGACCCCTTTTCATAAAGTTGCCAAAGTGCTCTCAAGAACTCTACTAAAATCTTAGTTTTTATCACTTAAAAGCAGAGCCAAGAAATTGATGCATTTCTAAAGTGCTCGTATGGCACTCAGTATTATTGGTATGTAATCTGTCATGTTTTTCATTGACAGTGACGACTCCATAACATGACATGACTTTATCCTTTGTTTTGAGACATGGATGTGAAGACCAGAACCCAATCAATAGGCTTAACCATAAAATTATGGCAAACCAAATACTGTTTCAATCCTCAAATTCTTAAAAACATAACATATTAATGGAATATTAACTTTTTTTTATTTTTTTTAATTTTTTTGGGGGGGGGAAGTGCTGCTTTTGAGGAATTTCCAAAGAAGGCATTTTCTTTGCAAATGCATTTGACTGTTTTTACATTTATTTCTAGCAAGATATTAGGCTTTTACGAAAAATAATTGTTGGGGTTTGCTATTAAAATTAAGTATCACTTTAGCACAATGTTTTCTTATATGTGCATACTTACTATTATTATTGTATAATAGTAAATATATAATAGTAGCATTATATATTACTATTATTATTATTATTCATTGTTGTTTCAAATGTAGAGCCAGAATGTGACACAGATATGTGTTATAGGGAATAACCAGAAGATAATGCCAATGGCAGCTTCCAAGTTGCTGAAATGTTCTTCCATTTCTGGTCTCCTTGGATGTACAATTGTTTGATTTAAAAATACAACTCTAGGGTTTTTGCAACTACATGAAGCATCTGAGAATGCATGCAACACATAGGACATTAAATTATTTGCCTCAGAGCACTTTCATCTTTTTAGGAAGAATGTTTCTTTCCTGTTTTGGAAGAAGTCAGCACTGTAACTGGTCCCCAAACAAATGAAATAAATTGCTTCAGATTTTGGGTGTTGTGCATTATTTTTTGTGCACAGGTGACATGGAATTTGCTCACCATCAACACTTGTCTCACTTTCACTGTGTCTGAGATTATCACTTGACCAAGATTTCAAGCCCCCTACAAGGAAACAGAGTAAAGAAAGTGAGTCAATACAGTGCATACTTTTGGGTATCTACTTCCTGACCAGTTTTTAGCAATTTCACATCCTTCACCTCCTGTGGCTTTTGGCAGGAGTGACAGGCTCTGTGTTGAGCTCTAGCCAGGTGATGTAAATACTACTGCAAAAATGCATATCTGCTTGGGAACTATTTGAGAAATAGATCAACATTTTTTAAAATATTATATTTTAAATGGGATATTTTAATACTTGTTGAACACAAATTGAGTAAGAAGCAAGTCAGATCCTCCCATGGTCTCGTTTTCTGTTTCATCCTTTTCAAGTTAGAGGATTCTTTTAAAAACTGATTGGTAACTTTGACCATGAGCGGTAGGTTTAGATTCCGTAAGAATGTCCTCTTTTGTAGTGAAGTTAGTTACAACTGTCTTTTCTTACTTCTGATTTAGAACATAAGATATCTCTGGAGTTTTCCATTATGTGTGGGCAGGGAATAGCATCCCCTAAGGCCAGTGTGGAGCATGTAGGTCAGACCTCTGCTTTGAAAAGTCCTCTAAACAACCCATTTCTACCAGCTGCAGAAGAGGTTTTGGGAGACCAGTCTTGCCTACCTAAACTACTCTTTTGAGAGTCCAGTCCCTTCCTCTTCCCCATGGCAACTTGCAGGAAAGCTATGAATCAGTAGCAGCACTTACCCTGCCACAGTTTTATAAATAAGAGATAATAAAAATAATTGCAAAATTACTTTTAAGTATTTACATATTGAAAAAAAAAAAAAAAAGAATGTGAATGTAACTCATTGGGAAACTACACTATGACTTAAATATATAGTGTGCGTGCTACTTATCAACTCATCATTCTCCCAGTAGTGCTTCTGAATAGTCTGTAAATTTTATTGCAACTGTAAGCAAAACTGCTTTTGAACTCCTTGCCTGTGCAACCTTAAAGGTTGGATCTTAGTCAAGTGATGTCACTGTACCCGTTTCCTAGTCATGTCATGGGTTATGCTTCTGCTGGAAAGTGTTGCCCAGCCCTCTGCAAAACTCGTGTTTTTAAGATGACAGATCCTACAGATATTTTGAATAATTTTTGGAAGCTCATCTAACTAAAGAACAACACACAGTGTTAGAACAAACCTTGCAGATTCCACTAGAAGCCTTTTTAAAGCAGTATCAACAGACTGTTAAAGACGTTGGCTTTTATACATTTATCAAAGTTTAGGAATTACGGCTAGTTTGACATGTTACCAGAGCTCTCCCTTACCTACACTTTCTCTTCTCTTTATTCTCTCCATTTCAAAGATTGTCGTAATCATTTAATCTCTTGTTATGCAATTAGATATGTTGCTACACATTTATTAGGAAACTTACTGTCAAACTAGTAGTAATACTCTAATTTACACTTCCCAAAGCATGGAAATTCTTGTGTAGGAATGAGGGCTCCCTTCTTTTTCCTCCTTCACCTATCCTGAGGTGCTTGTGCAGTGAAAAGTATTGCAGGAGGCTGAGATGTGTGAATGATAAGTGCTGTACACGTTGCAACACCTGGACGTGATCAGGCTTGTTGAAGATGATGTACAAGGCTTGAGCCTGAGTTTTCTGCGTTTGTACTGGCTGAAACTTTTCTTCCTGTAGCTCCTTGGGGTTGTCTGATAAATCTCATCCCTCAACCCAAGGGAAGAGTGATCAATACCTTACCCCACAGTTTCTTCTAATAGCACTGATACTGCTGGTTGGAAGATGGAAGTCTTCTGATGTAGTCTTTCTATTTAGGTGTTTCCTAGTTCTGTCTGCAGACAAATATTTGGAAATCATAAACAGCTCACACCAGAAGCATGTTAAGTGTTGCATCACCTTGGGACCAATTGAGAGCCTTTCTTTGAAGAGTGCTTAATTTTATTTTACCCAACCATGTAAATTACGTCCAAAGGACACAAAAATATAACACTTCCTTCCATTTATACCTGTCAGCTCAAAGGCATAATGTCTCTTTACAGATTTTCATCCTTTGTATAGTAATGTAATAGGGATCCAGTGATGTTGCCTGCCTTGTCACTATGGAGTTAGTGACATTTAATGCATGGATTAAATGACCTGAATAGTGTTGAAAGACCAGTGAATAATAAATCCATATCTCTGATAGTACTTTAGAAATACCAACTCTAAACAATCAGAAGCCCCTATAGAGTTGTCTGTTCAGTAAAACCTATCACGGTATTATCTGTATGCAATACTCATGATAATAGTACATGCTAAAAACCCTTTCAAGTTCTTCATGTTGTGGCAGTACTTCTCTCGGCTGCTTGGAATATTTTCCCTATTTTAATGATCTGCAAACTTTGTTCCTTGAAGTAAAAATTGGACTTTGTCTCAAACTTTTAATACCACTGTATTTAGTATATATATTTATGCATTTGTTTTTACTTTAGGAAATTTAAGCCAGAAAAATAAAAGTTTCTGAACAAATTTTGTAGTGCCAAATGTTAAGCTAATTTTTAAAATGCTGATGTAAATACTATATTGTAATAAAAATTTTAAAAAAAGCTATCTCTGTGGACAACATGATAATATTTAATTGAAAAATCTGTGAAGTAGATCCTGGGGATCATTCAGAAGCTTTGCACCTGTAAGAAATTAAACAGAAGAACTGACTGCTGTGTGTTGCTGTAACACCCCTAGAACATGGCTAACGCCCAATTACTGCATGCTTAGACTTGGATGGTAATTACAATTGAGCTGTAAAATATTTTGACAGTTTCCAACTGTTGTGTGGTTATTAGCCAGGCATCATATGGGAATGAAGTACACTGATTTGATTAGTTTTATATCACAATCTGCTTAAATAAGGACTTTCAAAATAAGTGTGTAGTGTAAAGTGTTAATCAAAGGCTGTATTTATTTATTAGCAGCCTTTCTTAACTTCTGCAGGAGAGAATTTTGCTTTCTGAAAGACTTTGATTTCTCAAATGAGACTTGCCATACCTTTATGCTTCAGCTTTCATTTACAAGCTTTTACTTGTTGAGTGCTACAAGCATAACCTCACCAATTTTAATTTGTAGCATGAAAATTGTGCGTTTTTTTCAAGAGGATAGATTTGCTAGTGTTGAAGCTAGAAAAGCTTCTGGTAATTACATACTATAAAACAAAAAGGATATTTTCATTTAACATGTATTTCTTCTTTTAGCGCACAAGTCCTAGTAATTAGCAAATTTGGATAGTGAAAGAATTCCTGGGAAAATATGTTGGCACTTAAATTGCTGTTACTTTGACATGTATTTTTATTTTGAAATAAAACTAATAAAGCGAAAATAATCCAACTACATGCAAATGAAGCTCCAGATTGTGCCAGTCGCCTTATGTTCGTTAAGCTACTGAATCCTTGAGTAGTGGCTCTTATTCCATGGGGGCTATTCACAGAAGAAGCTACTATTCAGTGAGGTAAAGATAGCAATCTACCTTCACACTGCTTAAATAATGCTTGTTCAGTTGGGCAACTCAAACAAGAATGTTCAGGTCTGCCATTCCTTATTTTTTTCACTTGCTGTATTTAATGATAACCTTTTGGCTTTATATGTTGTTTATGAACGGTGTTTGTGAGTGAAGCGTTCTGTTTCTGGTGTATCACCAAGTGTTATCACCTTGTTTTTGTCTTAAAAACAAAACCAAAACAAACAAAGCCAAAACAAAAAAAAACACAACCCTGAAGTTGTTCTTGTTTCCCAGTTTACTCTGCTTGTGACATCTCTGCTCTGACTGAGAGCTGGATCCAGTTGTGTCGGCTTACATCTTACTGTTTGCTTTGAGACCTAATTTTACCCAACTGTAATCAGGTGGTTTCTTTTGCTGACAGTTGTCGTGGATTTGACCTGAACTCTTGCCTTGCAGATGAAGTAGTCTTTCTAATGTGTCCTAGATTTTAAAGTGTCTGTGACTTACTGCAGAGATTTGCAGGATGGGAGGAAGCCTTCCTCTCTGGTAGTGTTTGTGAGGAGCAGTTGGATTGGTGGGGGTGTACTTCTTCAATAGCTAGTCTCCTAAACAACTAAAAGATAACTACAAGACATGATCTGTACAATTGTTAATTTGAAGAATTGTATTAGCAATGTTATTGAGCTCTCTGTGTGTTGAGATAACTATGTGCCGTTGTAGTTATAAAGGAAAAAGCAGAATGTATTGTACTTTTCAAGGAAATCTGATTAACAGCAGATGTTGAGTGTCTAACTGAGAACAGGTATATGAGTTGCTTATGAAACAAAAAATATTGGGACCCCGACCCCAAGCTTAATTTTTAAAATGAGAAGTTGTGTTTTTTTGGTGGATGATGTGAGCTGAGATGCCAATGTGAGGTGAGCTCTTTGAGACTTCGGCTCTCTGGCACAGCCTGTGCCAGCTGTGTCCTTTCCCTGCAAGACCTGGAGTGAAGAAACACAGAGAATGTAGGTCTGAAACTCATCTTAAAAGATTGCTTGGTCCTTCTACTTGCCCAGAGACAGGTTCAGCATTACAAAATAAAAGATTTCTTCAGCCTGTTGTTAAAGACCTCCAGTGATGAAGCGTCTTTGGCTTTTCGAGGAAGGCTGAGTCTTTCATTACGCTGTCTTATAGGCTGCTTCTTCTAATGTCTGACCTGTTGCAATTGAAGCCTGTAACTTCAAGTTGGTAAACACTGGTGTGAGGGATAAAAGGTTTTCTTTCTTCAGAATTTTGCATGCTTGAAGACTTACCATGTTTCTTTCCTTTATAATTTTTTTTCTAAACATAAATGACCTAGATTTGCTCCAGCTTTCTTCATGGTTTGTTTTTTAACCTGATCTTTCTTTGGGCTGATCTTTCTGACACTATGTCACGCAAAACTGCACAGAAAATTTCTGCTGCGGCTTTCTTGATGCTGAGTGGGGTGGGAGAGGCAGTACATGTCTTGCAAGCTTTATTCCTGTCTGTACATCTCAGTATGATGTTTGTCTTTTTCACAACAACCTGATGTTGTTGACTTAGGTTCAGCTTGAATAGACTGTTTCCCCCACATCCTTTTGTGAAGAGCTGTTACCTAACCAGTTCTTCCTCATCCTGCATTTATGTAAATGATTGTTCCTTCCAATGTTGTACATGTGCCTATTGAATTTCATGCTGTTTTCTTCAGACCTTTTCTCCTTTTTATATGATTGGAGTTCTGTTGCATTTGATGCCCATCCCAGCTTCATGTCTAGTGTGTGACCCACCCTTCTAATTCGGACTTTCAACGCAGAACCCAGGAAATACCTTGCAGAGCACAAGAATAATTTAAAACTAGTCTTGGATATAGTTCTCTAGTCTGTTTTGCACCTATGGTATGTGAGTCTCATTGTTTTCTGTGCTTCCTTGTGGGTGCATCTTGGAAGACAATAGAGAGCTTACCTACAATCATACTATGTTATCTGCTGATTTCCCCCTCCCCTGCCTGCTTCCCTCTTACAGAAGGAACCTGGATTGCTGGTCATGATTTGTTGATGACAAATTAATTTTTGTTGCTTGTTGCCTTTTTAACTTTCACATGCTTCTTAAAGCAACTTAATTGTCTTTTCCACCTCTTTTTCATTAGCTTTCCTGCATTATCCTGATTTGTCTTTTTTTTATGCTTTTAAAGACTGGAAGGGAATGTAGTCTTTTCCCATTCTTCTAATATCTCACCTATCTTCAAATTTTCAGACTGACCATTCATTTTGGAAGTTGCTACATATTGGTTCTTCCAGTTTTGTAGGATTACATTAAATGTGTTCAGCTGAAATCTGACCTTTCTATGGCTGATATTAGTTAATGCTAATCTCCAACTTGGATCTGACTTGTAAAAAATAAAGACAGATGAAGAAAAAAGAAAGCTATTAAACATTTAAGATGTCTCTCTATCATCTATGTATAGCTCCTCCTTACCACTGAGTGATGAAGCAGTATTTTTATCAATCTCCACCTGTGCCTGTTTGCATAGAATGACCTGCTGATGCAGTAGGTTATCAAGGCTAAAGCTTGCTTGTTTCCATTAGAATCTTGTTTAACTATAACTATTCTAAGGAGCTTTCTTGATAATAGCCATCTTTGTGCCTGGTGTAAAGTCATGCACACCAGCACCTCACACAGGATTGTACAATGTGCTTGCTTTATTTCCACCCTCAGTTAAGAGGTGTACTCTGGCCTTCAGAGGCACTGCATCAGGTTCTGCCATCAAGACCCATCACACACAGAGATTTATTTCCTTTGTTAGTGCAATACCTGCACAAATCTAGCATGTGTATTCTGTTCTCAAGTATTTAAAACAAATATTTCTCATAGGCAAAGACTAATACTTCCATAAATCTGCCTATGGCTGTGCATTAATAGAAATGATGCAGTAGATTTACAAAATAGGTATCTATAAAGTTCTATGTAGCAATGTCACCTTAATGGTACAACATCAGAAGAGTGCCTGAAAAAACAACATCTGTTGAAATGTTCAGCAGAGTGGGAGAATGACTTGCGTTTATTTAATGTCTAATGTCAAAAGCAATTCCTGCAAAAAGCAACAAGAGTTCACTGTTTTTAGGAAGAATTGGCAGTGACTCTCATTTTTAGTTTGTCTTGTGCTTTCTTTTAGAAGAGATTCTCGTGACCTTTTCTGACAAGCTCTAACACTTCCATTGTTTGCTGCAGGCCTTTGAAATGTGGCAGAGATAGCCTTGGGCCCAGGGAGGTGCGTTTTGCTAGTTCGGTTCACATTTAACAAAGTTAAAAGCTTTGAAAATTGCTATTCCTCATCTGTGGTTTAAATTGCTTAATTCTGGCAGCCTGCCCAAAACCCTGAATGTTCCTGTCGTGGCAGAAAGCCAGGGACTGTGAACTGGCAGCATCCTGGTAGCTTGTCTGGCCTTACAGTGCAGATTACACAGGAGCAGAGACTTCAGCCCATGTGCCACCAGGGCAACTAGAGAAAGGAAAGTGGACACAAGGAAATTGCCTGTCTTCTGAGAGCAGAAAAATGAGGCCCCATGCCTGCATGTGACCACTTCATACTGTTACTTTACAAATGCATGTAATCATCAGAGAATGAGCTCAGTGTTCTCCTCTGCTTAATGGTGTGAATTATATGTATTTTCCTGTGTTTTTTTTTTTGATTGAAGACATGTAGCTCGAGACAAAGATTATGCAACCTCAGAAGCTAGATGAGCCTCAGCCAACCCTTTTATAATAGTTGAGAAGGAGCTCGCTAAGACCTTCTTTTTCATGGCTGTTCTGGCCATCAGGTGAAATTACTTGCACATAAATAACCAATTCATAAAGTTGTTTCAGATTTGTTTCTCCTTTATCATCTTGCTAATATAATTTTCTCCTTGCAATTAGCTAATGAATTTAGGGCTTCTCAACCTGGTGAAATAGCTACCCTCACTTCTGTGTGGTACTGTTATTCTCTCCTAAGAACATCCACAGGAGGAGGTAGTAATCTTGAAATAAACGGTCTGTCTTGTTCTTAATTAATTCCCATGAGCAGACAGGCTCTGTGTCCTGTTGCCCAAGTGAGGAAATTGTCTAGTAGCTGATGTGTTGTGGCTTGTGGTTCTGAAGGTTTATTTAAAGTTCAGTTGCTGAATACTTGGTGTTTTCTGTCCTTTTGATCTCCAGCAATGAAAACCAAACCAAAACTAAAAGGCTATGCTAAGAAAAAGTTACTTTGTTATTGGACAAAGTAAAAACCGAAAGGAGCCTACCAGATGATTACAAAAATTACAAAATTTAGTACTTAGCAGTTAGGAATGGCCAGGTTTAAGGTAGCCTCCATTACTCTGACCTCTCACCTCTTAGTGCACTGTATGCCAGCAGGTTTTATTACATGTACACATTTCAACCATATGGCTACCTACCATGGTTTTCTGCTGCTGCACTTCCTCAGTACTCAGAGCAAAAGTAACCAGACCCAGTAATAGAAGAGGCAGCTGTCTGCAGGGCTGCCATTTTATTTTTTCATAGGAGTTGGAAGGTGTTTAACGAAGCACAGTCTCTTTGTTATGTGGGTGAATGCCACAGAGAGCCTGGACAGAGCTCGTGACATGGAACTGGTATGAGACAGCACACTGTCAATTGTTTGAGGCTACAAATTATGTGCTCCTGTCTTCAGGGTAGTGAGTTCTTTAACTCCATCTTAACTTATCCAAGGCTGGAAAATGTTTTCTTGTTCTGAGCTCTCTCATCTGCCCCCAGAGTGAAGAGGAGCTGGGCAGCTTTGGTGGGATGCTGTTGGTGTGTACACTAGATTGATGTTAGGTAGCATTTTTGAGTTCTTGTGGTAATTGACTCACTTACTGGCTTAGGCAAGTTATTTAATTATGTTTCCCTCTTTGTAAAATACCAATTGAGAGTCTCTTCAGCATGCCAATGTCTTAGTTAACCCATTGTGGAGTGCCCTAATATTGTGCGATTGCTCTCATGCTGAAGATCGTGGTGAAGTTGAAATGTTATGTTTGATGGAGCATGTGCATCATACTGCTTAAATGAAGCAGTGGCATACACTGTTGATGAAAAGTGATGGGCAACAATTTTTTGTCTTGAGCAGCGAGATAGGCACAGTGTGAGAAGAAATGTGTAGTGATTATTATAATTTAAAAAAAAAAAAAAAAAAGCAAAACCAAAAGGACAACGTTACTATGTTTTTGGGATCAGACAAGTGAAAGTTTTCTGGATGAAATTAATTCAAGCACAAGGGACTTGTTAAACCTTATAGGCTGGAACCAGAAGCGACAGCAAGTTGAAGGACAACCGTTGTGTGTATGATTCAGCCATGTACAGAATAAAATATGTAAGTTTAGATGTGGGTCAGTGAGGGAGGGTGGCAATCAGTAGAAGCTCTGGTTGTCTAGGAGAGGGAATACAGTAATGGGGTCTTGCAGTGTATGTGCTTCTTGATAGCAGGTGTTATCTTCATCAGTTCTCCCTTGAGTCCAAAGTATTCAATTAAACTCAGCATCATACAGCTTATGACATGGGACCACATTGTCTGTCTGCCTGCAGCTAGTAAAGTCAAAACATATTGAAAGCACAGGGTGGATTAAACCTTGCAGTAAACTGTTCTGTTCCCCAGCATGTCACTCCTCTCTGCAGCGCTGCGACAAAGTGCCTTTTTGCAAATGGGCATGATTTGGAAAGCTGCAGAGGAGGACAGCAGAATATCCAGACAGCTTTGCTTGCTTGCTTCTTCATCCCAGATTGAGATGATCTGCTATACCTTTTGTTTAGAAAGTTATCCTGGCATTCTAGGTAGCATGCACATACTCTAGCTGCTTTTCTTTTTCTTTCCAGGCAAATGGTTTGGAAACGCTCTTTCCAGCCTCGTAGAAACCAAACTATGTAACAGGCATCATGTCTGCTTGGGCAGATGTCTATGCATTAAGCCTGTGATTGAACATGGATTAGTTTGGTTATGTCAAAATTAAGTCTGTAAAATGATAAACAATAGGAGCATATGCCTAAGCCTTCTAAGAAGTTTATATTTTGTTGCAAATCCACATTAGCATGATCAGAAGAACAAAGAAGGTGAAGTTTAAAGAGGAAGTGTGCTCTTGATGGTCAGGTAGTGAGGTGGATCATGAACTGGTTGAAAGGAAGAAGTCAGAGAGTTGTGGTCAATGGGACAAAATCTAGTTGGAGGTCTGTGACTAGTGGAGTCCCTCAGGGGTCAGTACTGGGACTGGTACTGTTCAATGTTTTCATCAACGACCTGGATGAGGGAACAGTGTGCCCTCAGCAAGTTTGCTGGTGACACTAAACTGGGAGGAGTGGCTGACACACCAGAAAGCAGTGCTGCCATTCAGAGAGACTTAGACAGGCTGGAGAGTTGGGTAGGGAGAAACTGGATGAAATTCAACAAGGGCAAGTGTAGAGTTTTGCATTTGGGGAAGAACAACCCCATGGACCAGTACAGGTTGGGGGCTGACCTGCTGGAGAGCAGTGTAGGAGAAAGGGACCTGGGGGTCCTGGTGGACAGGAGGATGACCATGAGCCAGCAATGTGCCCTTGTAGCCAAGAAGGTCAATGGCATCCTGGGGTGTATTAGAAAGAATGTAGTTAGTAGGTCAAGGGAGGTTCTCCTCCCCCTCTCTTCTGTCTTGGTGAGGCTGCATCTGGAATATTGTGTCCAGTTCTGGGCCCCTCAGTTCCAGAAGGATAGGGAACTGCTTGATAGAGTCCAGTGCAGAGCCACAAAGATGATGAAGGGAGTGGAACATCTCCCTGCTGAGGAAAGGCTGAGGGACCTGGGTCTCTTTAGCTTGGAGAAGAGGAGACTGAGGGGTGATCTCATCAATGTTTACAAATATATTAAGGGCGAGTGTCAGGAGGACAGAGCCAGGCTTTTTTCAGTGATGTCCAGTGATAGGACAAGGGGCAGTGGGTGCAAACTGGAGCATAGGTGGTTCCATGTAAAGATCAGAAAAAACTTCTTTCCTGTGAGAGTGACAGAGCACTGGAACAGGCTGCCCAGAGAGGTTGTGGAGTCTCTTTCTCTGTAGATGTTCAAAACCCACCTGTACACGTTCCTGTGTGATGTGCTCTGGGTGACCCTGCTCTGGCAGGGGGGTTGGACTAGATGATCTTTCAAGCTACCTTCCAACCCCTAAGATTCTGTGAAAGGTGTCTGATGCTCGAAAAAACTGGATGTTATATACTTGCAATTAAACCTACATAGGAAACCAATTAAATGAATCTGTAACTTGTTCCAGGCAGCTGTTTTTCAAGATTTCCTTAATTTATGGATGGTATTGACTAGAGACATTTTGAGTAATCATACAACATGCCATGCAAGCAGGGCACCAAAGTTTAAGTACATACTCATAAACTGCTAAGTTTGTGTATCAGAGTAACAGGATAGCAGGACTCCTAGCATTTCTTTCCAGGAAAATTGTATTTACTAATACTTCCATTCACCTTCCTTTGCAGAAACAACACTAATGCCACTTATATTTTGTTTTGTCAGCAAAGCCATCATAATGTTAGGGTGACCTGCTACTTAAAGAATAACTAACTGGCCTAAATAAAGAACATCTCAGTGCTACTGGGTCATGAGGATGTTCTTTGGAATAAAGCAGGTTTATTTTATCTTTGCAGACTGGATTTCCATATTCTATTTTAGTCCTGATACAAGTTAAAATTCAGCTTTAGAATTATGCTCAGACTGTTCCATAACCCAGAATAAACAAAATTGAATGCACGTTGGACATGTACAGACCTTGCCAAAGGTATAAATTCTATCAGATGGGCCATGTTCAATTTAGAATACTCCCAGGCTAAGCAATTCCTATGGGTAGAGGCCTGTGTTGTTTAAAAAATTCTAGAGTATCATCTTGATAAAATTATCTATTTGATTGAGACATATTGGGATGTCTTCTTTACATTGCACCTTTCTATAAATTTTCAGACCACTCAGTTCAGCTGAGTTTCCCAGAACTTTTCTTCATCCAGTCACATGCTGCACCATTTGGCTCACCTAGCTGCGTGTTACTTTCATTTATCTTATATTGCATTTTAATGGTTTCACAATTTTCAGTGAGCCTAGACCGTAGTTTTTATAGAGGTAAGGGAAAATCCCTTTTATTTTTCTCAGGCAAATAAGTAAGAGACTGTTGCCTGTACTTGCTTCTCGAGAAACATAACTTGTTTGGTGGTTTTTGTAGGTCTTCCCTATTCTGACTTATTCAGCCCTATCTCAGTCTCAGCTTTCTCTCCTCCTGCAGTTAATTACCATTGCTAGGTTCTCTCAACTCCGTTCCTCTTTGGGGAGTTGTGTTCATTACTATAGAACTCAAACCACGTAAGTCTTCCACCCAGATTCCCACAGCTGTTTGGTACTATTTTTTTCCTACTCCTCTCAGCATCTTTCTCTTCCAGCCTTCAACACCACCTCTTGTTCTCTTCAAACTCCTTAACCCTCATGCAACCTGTCAACAAGCTCTTGAGAGTTGATCTGATTGAGCTTCTACAAACTTCATTGTGGGAACTTCATGTCTCATACGAGGTCTTGGTTCACAGCCCTGTGTTCCCATCACAGTTACTGGCTTGATTTTCTTCTCCTGAGCATTGGCCTATGTGTGACATGCAGCTGAACTTCCACTTTGCGAATCACCAGTGCACCTGGTGCTGTGTTCCTTGGAGCAGCAAAGCAATTATTTAATGATTTTGAAATGTAGGGATGCAGTCTAACATTTAAAGCTGTTGTCCTCTTCTCAACATAATCTTCTGATGGGATAATATCCCAAGAGGAAAAATGTGTGTAGTGTAATTGTATTAATTAACATGTCCAGAATGTGTAAAAGAAGAAGAAAATAAAGAGACTTCACTGCTTTTGTTGACTGTGAAACAAAGATATCCTGAAGGTAGTGCTGACTGCAGCTGATAAATCCACCTACATGATGCTACATCTAGATCTGAGCTAGCATGTGAGGGACCAGCTCTAGAACATCTGCACTTGCCATGCAGTTAATCCATGACTGGATAAAAATGAGTTGCATTAGATTCAGGAGCCTGTTAATCAGCTAGCAGATAGAGCAACCTGCTGTAGATATTTTGTGCTTTTTATTGGTATTCTCAAATGAATTCTCATGGACTTTGGCCTTTGAGCTCAAAAAGCCAAGTTATGACTGTCATATGGTTTAGAAGAGTTGTGTAGTCAATGCTTAAAAGAATTATGTAAGAAAAAGCTAATTAAATTTTCATTTCATATAATGAGCTGCTACCAATCTTGTAGAGCAAATATGTACTAGAAAAATGTTTTGCTTTTATTAAACTAACCTTTGTTAAACCTTCTGAAGGGATATCAAGTGCTCATGCAAAATTCTGCCATTACTCATGTATCTCCAGTGTGTCTTGAGTTGAATGGTTTTGTCATAGATTAAATAACTAAAGCTTTTACTCAGATGGTGAGTAAGAGCAAAACATTATCATTATATTAACTTCACCTTTATGCACAAAACATGGAGTGCTAAGTCTGGAAAGAATTTCTGCTTTGTCAGCTAGAAAAGACAAAGCTGTCTAAGTACATGAAGCACATCCTAGATCTCACATATTCTGGATTAAATATTTGTAGAAAATCTAAAGTAAATGGAAGGACAAACATGGGGGAAAACCCCCAACTTAAGCATAGCTTTTCAAGTAATTGTAGTCTGGATTTTTTTAAATGGGTAATTTGTAAAGGAAAGCAAAATTCTGCTAAATTTATTTATTTAATAGCTTTGGATGTCCTTTCGTAAAATCTAGTTTTTAAATCAGTTACATCTTCAGGTTGTTAGATGTGTAATTAAGGCATTTGAATTGTACTATTGCCTAAGGCCATTTCAGAGTTAACCAGAACCTATTTAGATGGTGAATGGAAGTTTTAACATTTCTGTGGAGTTTCAGCAAAGTGTATTAAGACTTTATAGTTGATAGCAGGAAGGTTGGAACTTGATCTTTAAGGTCCCTTCCAACCTTAAACATTCTATGATTCTATGGTTTGAAGAAGTAGCTCTGTGCTTTAAAAATTATGAAAAATATCATTTTCCCACATCTCCAAAATGCTATTTTAATTCTTTTCTTTCAGCAGTGTTATTGCCATATATATATATATATAATTTAGATAGCAAATATATTTGAAGTAATGTAGTACCTTAAATTTGGAGTCAGTGGTTAGTTACTAGTTTTTGCTTCAAGATCTAAAAAAACCCAGGCGAAATAAGTGATCTTAGTTACATTACTCTGAATTTGGAGTAACTGTCTGGCAGCTCCTAAGCAATACTTGTTTCTTTCATTAAAACCTCATGCATGGTTAAGAAAGTTTATAAATTCTGCTTGTTCTTCCCTGTTTTGTATATATCTGTTAAGATTTTAATTCAGTGTATTTAGAGGCATTTGTCTCACAGTTAACAAATTTGTTCGTGTTGCTTTGAATCATTGACAGGATTAATAACAAAACAACAAAAAAAGGCCTTGAAAACAAGCTATTTTGTAAATGATATGGTACTTAAAATATCTCAGCAAGGTATATACATTTTGCACTTTCTAAATGAGTTGGCAGGACTTCTATCTGATGATGAGGTAGGTATGTTTATAAAACACATTTTAGGGCTGACTGGCATGGTAAATGAAAAATTACTTTTCTAGTTCTGTAGGTTTTCTTCCCCAGAAGCAGTGAAAACATAAATCAGTTGGTAACGAGCAGCTAATTGCTTAGCACTGCCATACTTTAGTCAAGTGGGGGCATCGTTGGTCTTTCACAAATAGGTAATATGGCCAAAAGGATTTATTTCTTAAACGTAAGTGGTTGTGATATAGTAAATTACTGGGCCTATTTTTGTCTTAATTTGGGAACGCTTTAGGTATATAGTGCATAAACAGCATGTTTGTTGTTTGATTATGTTACATTGAAAAAATAAGTGGGCTCAGTTCTTTCCCTCTAATTCAGACTTGATTGAAGTCAGTCAAAATCTAGCTGTTTAATTACATATAAGAAGTTTCTTAAGTGTCCATATTTTTATGGTGAAACGAGTGCATATTTCTTGAAAGTACAGGCTGCAATCAGCAAATTCTCAGCTGAATTTGAGCAATAGCAGGCATCCTGACAGATGCCAAAAATATTTTGTTCCATTTTAATTCTTGTTTTTTGCCAACAAAAATGTTACTGAAAGTGTCAACGTACCCTTTTGGGAAATGGTAATTAGTAGTTAACGATACCTGTTAGAAACCACCCTCTGACAACAATTTACAGCCAAAATTCCCTTTCCGCGTAGAACTAAAGCCTGGAAGAGGAAGCTCTTTGGGTATGCTTGGAAGTGACTGTTTAGAAACACAGTGCTGTAATTACCTTCATGCAATCATGTGCTTGAACAGGGAGAGTGCAGCCTAAAACTGTTCACTGGAGCTTATACCAGTTGAATGCATTAATCGTACGTCGCAGAGGCGGCGACTTTGATCCCCATGTCGCAATGGAAGATCGCAAGTCGTCGTGAATTCTGCCCCCGCTACGTCTGGCTTTTGATCTCCTCGCAGTGTTATCTTCATTAAAGACGAAAGGGCTTGTGGGGATGCGCTTCCATGGATACATTTTGGGAAATCTTTTCGAGGGTGTGTATGTTGGGCTCTGGAGGACTATGCCTTAAATATTTAAGCTGAGTGTTGGCACTGGTACAATTCTTGGCCTGTTCTGTGTCGATCTGGAATCTTGTGTATCTGCGTCCTTTGGAGACAAATGCCAAGGGCGACGACTGGAGATAATAACTTGAGATTTGTGTCTTTTGCAAGTTACAGTCATTGTAAACTGACAGCTGTGAAGGACCTAAACTCACATCAAAGGATACAGATCATCTAGTTAGGTCAATTAATGTTAATTCTCGTCTTCCACTAAATTCTTTTATCATCTTTTTTTTTTTTTTTTTGCAGCCAAGCCCAATACCAAGTCCTGTCTTGGGGAGAAAGCCAAATGCTAGTCAGTCACTACTTGTGTGGTGCAAAGAAGTTACAAAAAACTATAGGGGAGTGAAAATCACCAATTTTACTACATCGTGGAGAAACGGTTTATCCTTTTGTGCAATATTACATCACTTTAGACCAGACCTAATGTAAGTTGTATACTCTTTACCTGCATAAGCTAACTTTCATAGAAGTATGTAACATTTAAGTTTAGATAAAATCAAATCCCTGTTTGTTTCTATTTTCTTTCAAGCAGGGAACCATCCTTTCTGAGAAAACAAGACTATGAATGCTCAAACTTTTATGACCTCTTTACTCTCCCTTGTTGCAAAAAAATTGTTGTTCCCTTCTCTGTGATCTGTTTTTCTTCTTCTTGACCTTATACAAAGAACTGACTGCAAGATTATTATGAAAATTGTTCTGATGTTGAAATGAGATGAGAGAAATAAGCTCTTTGTACATTGACAAGGACAGATTACCTCCTGGTAAATTTGGTTGTCAAGGCTGGGTTCTAGTCCCTGCCTCAACTTCTTTTTAGATGGAAAGCTTCAGGCAATGAAACATGTAATCGGTGTGTGTTTATTTATTTATTTATTTATTCCTTTAATTTTCCACACTATTAGTTTTGTTGATTGAATTGCTGTGAAATTGCTAGTTACTGTATGATATTATTGTATGTCAAATTTTTAGATTCAGTTTGTTTTAAAACTGCTGCTTTTATCAAATACTGTACATACCCACTGTGCCATTTTCCCCCTCAGTGACTACAAGTCCCTGAATCCTCAAGATATTAAAGAGAACAACAAAAAGGTAAGAACTGCCAGGAAAAAAAAAAAAGAAAAAAAAAAGAAAAAAAAAAAAAGACACGGCTTCTATTTTGGCTTCACTGCAGGTTTTTATTAATTTTGGGAAAGAGCAGTTGTTTTGTAAGGTCATAACTGCAGCTCACAGAAGGTATTCAGCCTCCTGTGGTTCAAATCAGATGCATTATTGACTCTGGTTTCTCATGGTCTTTAACATTCAAAACAGCACAAGGCTGGCATTAGGGTTTAATATTTATATGGCCTACATTAACTGGGAAAGCAGAGGAAAGGGCTGGCCAGCCTTCTGTGATCACTCCTGATTTTTTCAAACAGCCACATAATTAAAAAAAACAACAACAACAAACATAACTGCCATTGGATTGTCCACAAGACTTCCCTTTCTGTTGCTTTAATGGAACTCCATGCATCAGTCGTGGTTGATCTTGCTTGGATGTTGATTTTTTGGTATTTTTAAAGATGACATTTTACACCTCCTTATATACTGCAGCAGCTAAGTGAAATGGTGTACATAACAAGGAAAGTTTAGGATAAAAAGCATTGAGACAATACTTTTCAACTAAGCCAAAATCCTAGCAAAATAGTTTATAGCCTTGTGCTGAGCAACTGTTTTAAACCCCTGTTTTTACCTTTGTGATGCAAAGATGTAAAAGGTTTCTCTGGAAGATGCAGAAACTCTCTTTGGGAATCACCAGAAGACTTTTTATTTCTGCTTACTACTTCAGGCATATTACAAGCTTTGGTTGGGCCCTAGGGACATGTCTAGAAATGATAATTTTCATGTGAGTCACTGATAATAAAATCATTCCTGAAGATCATCTGAAATTTGTTTTTAAGTAGCTACCTTCTCAATGCTGTGATACTAATTTTTTTAAATCACTAAATTGAATTGGGATGAAGGTATAAAAATATACTTTGAATAAATTAGTTAGGTTCAATACTATATAGCAACTATAACTAAAGAATATTAGATTGGGTATTTGGGGAATTCCTGGAAATGCTTTATTAAAATGAATTTGTGCTTAAGGTAGTTCTGTTTTAATGTGCCTGGACACTTATGTGTTAGCCAGGGAGTTACTTGTCTTTAAAATAGTACTTAAGTATTATAAAAAATGAAACATTTTGGAGCTGCTTTTATCAAATGAATTGCTTGGCCAATGATAGGTTTTTCATAATAATACAGGGTCTTATGGTGACCTAAGTGGATTATCCATGACATCACAGTGTTTTCTGTGACCATATGTTTTTGTACATCAAGTTCTACTGAGCGTCCAGGCTAATCAAGCTGAATTATGTTAAAGAAATAATAGATAATTCATTAAAAATGTTAGCAGCATGATCAGTAATCTTTTCTTTATGAAACTGTGATGGCAAATGGTGAGCTTTTTAGCCTGTCTCTCTAACAGGATATAGTTCCCAGGATTGGAGAAGTAATGATTGTTGTTATTGTGCAGTTTTTTTCTTTCATCACTTCACTAGCCTTTGCCTGACAGCTACATTGAGTATCTCAGTTGCTTCCTGCAGATTTATTTCCTGGTCTCACACAGTTCTGCCTGATAACCCTGCGTGCCCTTGGTTGGAGTGAATGCAGCACTGGCAACAATGGCTGCCTATAAATTCCATGCAGATATGTAACACAGTTGAAAATTATTCCTCCTAACCAATTAAAATAATATCTGTGAATGAATACTGTAATTTTCTTTGTCTGAGGCATTTTTAAATTATTTTTTTTTCCCTCAGGAAAGGAGGTAAGAGGTGACTGTGAGCATAGATTAAAGATTAACCCATAAGAGTGTATCTTTTAGACCTATGTGACCTTGTTTGTGTTTTAATTAATTAAAAAAAAAAAAGAAGAAATCTTGAGAAAGCCATTTCATTGCAATTACCCTGTGTAATCAGACATTGAAATGCACTGTTACAAAAAGCACATATTTGGAGTTTTTCTTGGTGCACACTAGTCATTTGCCAAATTGGTGCTGCCTTGATGCTGAATAAAAAAGGGTATTTACCTGTGACATCTGATCTTGGCCAATATGTCAGTGTGTTACATAGTTGGGAAATGGCTGGAATACTGCCTGTGGTGCGTGTGCTGATGGATCTCAATTGATGTCTGTCAATCAGCTTGTCAGTAAATTAAAAAAAGAAAAAAAAATATCAGGAGATAGGTAAATAGGCTTAGTGTCTCGAATATACATGGGCAGGGATGTGTAATGTCTTGCAATTTTCAGAATGTATCTCTAAAAAAACTCTCCCAAAACCCCAAACAACTACTCCAGATTACATTACCACCAGTCATAATTCAGATATATTTTTGGTGCATTGTGCTCGTTGCAAATTCAGATTTCTGTCAGGAACAAAAGAGAAATTAAGACTATCTTGAGAACATTAAAAATATTACAGGGATACTTTCCCAGCTGATCCGACAAGTTGTGGTTCTGCCTGAATCTCATATGTATCTAACTATACATATAGTATCCACCTCCCAGTAATGTTAACTAATTTTATGTAATATGTCCGTTTGATTATTAGTAAATAATAATGAAAAATGTAGGCAGAAGTTCCTTATCAATAATAGAATTTTTTCATATTGCTAATAACATGTCCTGCACTTTGAAAATGTAAGCTACTTAAACTACACTTGACTGGAGCTTGGAGGGGATGAAAGGGTGAGAAGTGGAGGGCACAACAGTGTGGTTCTAATAATGAACTTCTGGTTTTAATTACTTTATTGTTTAGAGAAGCTTGTTTCATTTGAGGGATTATTGTGCAGAAATAGTAATGTATCTCCTGGATGTTCGATTGGCACTTCCAATTTCTGTCTTTTTTTTGAGCATTTCTGCTCAGTTCCTCAATACATTTGAACTCAAGTGATTGCCTTAACAAAAAATTTCATATTGCAAGGAGGCAATCCTTTTAAAGTATACATTTAAAACAAATAATTCAGGATAACAGCGATAGCATTGATTCAAAATGGAATAAAATCTTTACCTTTTAGCCAGCAGCTGTGTTTTTGTAACAGGCGTTCATTCTTGCTTCTGCTCTTTGATTCCACAAAAACATAAGCACATATTGAATTGTGGTGTAGGAGTCACTTTTTTACCTTGGTGGGATCATGCAGGAGCATAGTTAAACACACATATAAACATTGCAGAATCAAGGCTTAGTTATGCCTCTGTTTAACAAAAAGAAATTTTACTTGAAAAATTTACTCTGTTAATACCATGTTGCAAACTAGTTTCAAGCTAGTTAGGAATGCTAGGTATTTATAACTATGCCGCAGTATCAGGAAGCTCCCAGCATTACTGACAGTGAAGGAAAAACCATCACACACTGCTATATGGACACGTACTGAACATACAATTGCTATTTATAGAACTAATGACTGGAACATTTGCATGCCAATCTAAGTATCTAGTGTGCTTTAAAAGCAGAGGAGCAAGAATGCGTATCGTCCAGAATGGGAAGGACAGGGAATGGCAAATAAGTAGCTGGCATCAGTGGGAAACTATTGTGTTTAATCCCAAGCATCTCCAGAAGAACTGATCAAATGGTAAAAAGTGATTGCAGCTTTTATTGAGAATATCATTCTGAGTTCAATCCTTCTGCTGTAGCGTTACCCATTCTTAGCAAGTGCCTTTCCTGACATGTCTGAAACACTGTCCCAAGCTTCATTTTACAGACCCGGGAAGATATTCTTAGGATATAGTTTTATTAGCATATAAATAAGAAATTAAAATGTTTTAAAGAGTTCATGTCAAGTCATGTCTATGGGCTTTGGCTGCTGTGGACTGCTAAGCCCATTCTTAGGTCCTTTCATTCTTCAAATGCTAACTACCTTTAGCGTGGAGTAACAGGTTATTTATGCCACTGAATCAGCACTGACCCACTTAATCAAACAACAATTCCTGGTGTTAGCTTTGGTCCCTAGGACAAAACAGCTGGCTTGCCAGGCTTTCATACCTAGCCAGTGTTCTGCTGGCATATGAGTGTTCAACAATTCCTGGTACCTGCTGTGGCTTAGGCTGCTCACCCAAATCCTTGCACTGCTCTCCTTTTTACTCTCCTATCTTTGTGCTCCTCACATCTGGTTCCATTTCTCCTGTCTCTCTCTCCTCCATATCCAACCTGATCCTGCTTCTCCAGCTCAGTATCCCAAGACCATGTAAATGACAGCTGTCCCTCTTCTACAATCCGATCTCTTTCTATTCCCTTCCACTCATCATTTTCCTGCTGTTCTGCACCGTCTAGAGCTTTGTACCAGCAAATACAGCAGTCATGCTTTCCATTGCTACTCCTATATCTAAGCACAGCTCTGCTTTTATAAATGGCAAAACAATCTCTCATAATGAACCTTCCCAAGAATTGATACCCCATCAAAGACCAGCAATGATTTTTAGGCCAAATAATTTTGCACAGAGAGAGCCAGAAGGGCTTAAAAATAAATTAGTCAAATAATTTCTATGTCTAGATAAACCCTGTGAATCATTTGTTATAGTGATATGAAAACTACTTCACCAAAAATGCTTTGGCAAGTTATACCTGAGCATGCAGGGAAGCATACAAAATTTGAGGAATATAAATTCCAGATCTCAGAAGCAGAGTTAGAAAAGTGACTGAAATGAAAACTGTTTGACTTGTGAGTAGGGAATGACATTGTGATAGGAATGAGGGAGCCTCGTTTTCTCAGAGCAAGTAAAATAACCAGGTCTACTGGGAGCCAGCCAGGCCAGACCTATGTTCTAACCCACTATTGAACTCTTACCAGTATGAGTACGAAGAGGATAAAAAAAAAAAATAATTAATTTATCTCTCCTTTCCTTCTTCCACCCTTCTAAAACTAGATAAATTAAGAAAATAGTGTCAAACTGGGGTGGAGTTGAAGCCATCAATGTATGTTACAGTTTCGTTGCAAAAGGGCAGGTTCTCATCCGTGTCTTAAAGATAAAATCCAGTTTTGTTCAAAATAGCGTAGGAACAACTGCAAACATTTTAGAACCCTTTGCAAGAGGGTGAGAAGGAGCTGCAGATTTATTGGGGGAGGAGAAGTCCAAGGTCTTTAACTAAGTGCATCTACGCTAACAGGAGGCCTTTTTTAAGGCTTCCTTGAAACACAATATTGTCTTCCAGGGTTAATCCGGGGTAGTAATAATTAATTGTAAATTGAGAAATGGCTTTAATTCTTCAAAACTAGAAAAACCTGATGCACCAAGCCCACTCACTTAAAGGGCTAGCAGAAAGAAGACAATGTGGCCTCATGAAGTGGGAAACTTGGAAACTGTTTAGCTTTTAGACATTAAAGTTAAGTGAGAATTACATTCACTCTCATATTCTTACAAATTTAGCATCAACAAATCTTTTAAAAATACATTTGTTTGCTCAATTAATATGATTTATGTTCTGCATGAAGTAATCTGTGGTGATGTTCTTGTTGGCTGTCTGGACATAGTTTTTTATCAATACAAATCACTGCAATTACATGACCAGTAGAAGGGAGAAGGTTGATCACCAATGATAAAGCCCACGATAGATTAGTGTCATGTTTCTTTTATCTTTGTTCCTTAACTTAAAAAACCGCTGTTAGGTGTTTTTTTCTGGTCCAACTCTTACACTTTTTTTTTTTTTTCTTTTTTTGCTTTTTTCCTGCTACTTGAGTGAGAACCAGTTTAAGATATTGGTAGGTTTTGTTAGTGCAAATAAAAGGGCTTTTAAGTTGCAGTTTCATGAACTTAATTTTTCTCATGAAAATGACATCATTGTGACTAACCAAAGATTTTATTGTAGTGTGGTAATATGATAAAAATAGTTAAAACAGTGCCATTTTAGTGTCTTTACTGGTCATATTCTCTCGATTTGCACTGCAATGAAGATACCCTGGGAGATAACTAGAAGCCATTGGGCAAAAATCAGTTAGTTCAGATTGGATTGTGCAACAAAAATTAATTACTACTGTAATGAAGCCAAAAGAATATAAGAAATAGAATTGAACCTGTACTATTGTAATACCGTGATACTCAGTATGTTATAGGTTTGCTTATTTTGACTGAAGCTTCCACTTGCATTCTTGAAATGTTATGATATGTAAGAAAATGCCATGTTGTAATCTTAATTTTGTCTGTTTTTAAAGGCATACGATGGGTTTGCCAGTTTAGGAATATCACGATTGCTGGAACCTTCTGACATGGTTTTATTAGCGATACCTGACAAACTGACTGTTATGACCTATCTCTATCAAATAAGGGCACATTTCTGTGGACAAGAATTAAACGTGGTTCAAATAGAGGAGAACAGTAGTAAAAGCACATACAAAGTGGGTAACTATGAAACGGACACAGACAGTTCTGTTGACCAGGAAAAATTTTACGCAGAGCTGAATGACCTGAACCGGGAGCCTGAGCTGCATCCACCAGACAGTGCTTTGGCAGACTTTGCTTCCCAGGACGACTCTGTATTTGTAACTGACAGTGGTGTTGGTGAATCTGAGAGTGAGCATCAGACTCCGGATGACCATTTAAGCCCAAGCACAGCTTCCCCTTCTTCTCGCAGGACTCGAAGTGAAACAGATCCACAAAAATCCCAGCAGAGCTCTGGAAGGACTTCTGCATCTGAAGACGTTGGGAAGTGTACCAGTACAGATACAACGCAAGCACAGCCTACGTTGGGAAGGAAGAAATTGCTGATAGCTGATGCTTTAGACTTGAGTGACTTGGCACATGTCAGTGATCAGAAAGAGGACATGTCTCCCACAGTTGCTTGTGAAGATAATGACAAAAACAGACACCAGAGCTCAGACAGTACCGTTGGTTTCTCAGAGCAGGAAAAGCTGGGGCCTATTGGATCCACAGAGAGCACAAGAGCAGATTCTGGTTCACTTGTCACAAAGCCAAGTTTATCTCCTACTAATCTTGGATACCCCTACAATAAGGACACAGATCTTGCAAAGAAGCCACTTGCTTCTCCGAGGCAGACAGAATCTGATTCTGACAATGATACCAGAATGGCTTTACATCATGCAGATCAAACTTCAAAAACAGCCCAGGTAAGAAATCTAAACTTCCTGTATGCCTCTGAGTCAGGATGGAGATGATCTTCAAGTTCTTTCTCCATGTTTGTAATTTACATCATATCTTCAGTATAAATAGCAGGGTCGGTGGTACATTTTTATTGTTGGGCAATAAATACTTTGACTGAAAGTAGGTGATGCTGCAAAACAGCCATTACATGGACAATTCCTATAAAGAATTTTTCTACTTTAATCTTTCCAATCTCTCTCCAGTTAAAGGAATTAAGGTCACATTCTCAACCAGCTCAAAGATGATGTTTTCAAGGTCTTTGCCATCCTTCTTCTGAGTATTGTATGCTGAAATAAAAATTGGAAAAAGACTTATCAATTAATTGATCCATATTAAAAAGATAAGAAGTTTTTAATACCTTAAAACATACCAAACATATTTCCAAATCTTATCTGAGAAACCACATGGCCTTGTGAACACAGTCCACAATGGTGAGGGAGAAAGTTAGAATATTAAATGATGCTGTTCATTGAGTGGTCTCAAGCACGTTACTTAACTGCAATATTATTTTCCTTTCTATAAAGATAAAAAGAATATGCCCACCTATCTTGCAGATTTATTGTGTGGATAAAAGCTGAATATAATATAAATTTTTGGCATTATCAGTAAATAGTATAATCAAAAAAATATGTAAATGTTATTAACCCTGTTTACAAAAATGCCAAAGCATGCTTATAATTTTTACCTCTGTGAAGAGCCTGAGTTTTGGCTTTATTCAGCTTTGTGCTGTTGGCTCTGATAAGAATATATCCAGTCCTTTGGTAGTGTGGATTGCTTCTTTTTTTTTTTACATCTTTTTCCTGAGTAAGCACCATACGGGTTCATTTAATTGCAAGAGAAGCAGTCCATGGGTGGGTGATAGTGGCTAAATATTAGTTCCATAGCCAACTAATTTAATTCCTTTGTTAGTGAAGTCTCATGAAGTTTCTCTTCATCATCAACTTCGTGTATTGGATGAGAGAGGAACAATTTGGCCGATACAGAATAACAGAGCAGGGTGAGACAGAACGTCTTCTCTACAGTGATTTGCACATGCGAGTTGTAATAGGCCAAGAAAAAAGAAGAGATGGGTTCAAAGATGGTTCTCTGTTGTTAGTCTTCTGTGCATTTGCTCATGGCAGTAAAACCTTGGACATGAGCTCCAGTCTTAACCTGGAACACTCAAGTGATGGTTAGAGTCAACAACCTCAATTTCCACGTGGTTGTTCTAGGAGCACAACCTACAATATCTGTCCCAACTCTACCTTGTGTAAAGTCTTCACAGTTGACCTTGACTAACAAGTCAGCACTAGGGAGTATGTATTTGTGGGAGCTGCTCGTGCTGCCTATGCAAGAAGCCTCCCTTCTGTTATTTCTACCCTGCAATATAATAAGTTGTGTATGAAGAAGGGTCTTTCTTGTGGATATTCATAAATGAAGTAGAAGCTGATATTTTTGCAGGTTTTTTGCCTTGTACCCAGCCTCTTTATTTTCAGTTTAAGTTATAAATGAGTGATACCTATGTAAGTAGCCAACAAAGCATTATATTTGCATGCATATTAAAGTAAATAAGTAAACACATAGCACATTTAACATAGCTTCCATGAAGCCAATTATTTTTTTTCCACAGTTTCAGTTTAAAGGCATTAAATGTTGGCAGAAATTAAGTTTTAAGGGGAGGGAAGAGGGAGGAGAACTCGTATTTACATTATAAAGGCCTATGACTTTTTTTTAATTTTACATTTTGATCATCTTTACTTTTCATTTATATAGAGTTCTTGGTTACCTCATGAAGGTGTAATGCATGTGACTCCTGACCTTTATTGTATAGGAAGGCTCCTGGCTATTAACTGCTGTATAAACATTAAGTACCCTAAGGCTACCTTGCTGTTAATTATATTTCTTTATTTTTAAGCAACGAATGTTGTCAAGACAGGAAGAACTTAAAGAACGAGCAAGGGTTTTGCTTGAACAAGCAAGAAGAGATGCAGCTTTAAAGGCAGGGAATAAGCAACTAACCAATACGATCATCCCAGCCCTCAATAAGCAGCTGAATGATGTAAGAAATATTGGCCAGTATGGCAGTTTACATAGTTAAAATTTATTATATGTGCATATACTGGGGGGGCGGGGGAGGGGACAACCATGATGTCCTTGCAGAATATTTCTTTGCCATGCTGAATTGCTCTGATGTGTCGTGTACTCTTAGTTCACGTTTAAAGCCCGTTTCTCCTGCTGTTACGGCCAACAGAAAGATGCCTTAGACTTCACTGGAAGCAGAGGTCTGGGAGCACCTTCTTTGATTGGCACTGCAGCTCATAATGGGACAAAAACCGAAAGTTACTTGTTAAATGATAGTGAAGTAATTGATGCTATTTTTGATTACTTCTTTGTTTTCGGTGAATGTAAATGCATTCCCTGAGCCTGTGATGTCAGCTACTGGCTGCTTCATAAGTGTTGTTGCAGTGAATGAAGCTGCTTGTGACAGTCTTGTAAAAGAGTTGATGGAACAATTCCTTTTTATCACCAAAGTTGATTATGCTAGTGAGATGGGAAAGTGGAGCTGGGGAATGAGCTCCAGTGTTGAAACAGCTATGGTTGCACCTCCAGTGGCCTCTGTGGTGACCTGGAAGGATGCATACTCTCTGGAGATGAAAGCTAATTAATTTTTATGCAAACCTTCGCAATGTGGGTTTTGTGATTCTAAATATTGTGCAATAGAGAATGCACTTGCAACTGAGAATGTAAATGTAACTGAAAAAGGCTTGAATCTTTACTTATTCACATCTTTCAGAGCCTAGTCCTGAGGGGCAGATTCTAATAAATGGGTTCCCATAAATATGGGATCATAGAATCAACAAATTAAGACAGTGATGTTCATGTCTCATTTCATTCTCCTAACTGTCTTGGATCCATGATATACCTTTTTCTTAACAATTCCTCTCTCCAAACGGACACTTTCTTTTTTTTCCCCCAAAATATATTCATATATGCAGACAAGTCTTATTTGTATAATGATAACATAATTATATATAAGCAATTTTTGTATTACTTTGTATTTGAGTTTTTCCTAGATAAGTAGGTTTTATTATACATTTCACTTCGAATTTTTTTAATTAGATTTTCATAAAGCAAACAGCATTAGAGGAGGGATAGTATAGGCAACTACTAAGGCGGAAACAGCTGTAATTAAAGTTGTGTAACAATTTTTATTACAAGCTCATCTTTTCAAAGGTTTTACAATTTTTCTAGTATTTCATTGTTTGAGGTGAAATTTTCTGTGTAAGCTCTCTACCTCAAGGTAACTTTTTTATTTTACACTTCAGAAAAACCCTGTTCAACTGCTTTTCGTATTAGGTTGTATAGAGCATTATTTAACAGAATTAGACGTGTCTTGGGGGAAGAAGGTTCCATCCCCTTGGAAAATCTGTTCAAAATAATCAAAGTTGTGTTAATAGTGCAATCTTGTCAGAGAGTCTTGAAGATCAGAAAAGTTGGTGTCGGTAAAAATTGACTGTATGGACACAGCACAGCAATAACATAATTTACTGTTGCTCCCCTAAGGATCAGGGCACATTCTGATGCAGATCATAATATTGGAAAGCAAAACTTTCTCTATTAGACTCCCAATTCCTGCTAATGAAATCCGAACAGGAGGAAAAGGAGCTATGCCAGTGGCATGCAGAGGAGAGATGCCCCAGGTAGATGGCAAGGAGGCAGATGACTATGTGAAGTTAGACAAAAATGAAGATACTCTCTAGGCCATGAAAACCAGCTGAAGGATAGGAGACAAGGATATAATTTTCAGGGTGAGAGTCAAGGATTATGTAGTTCAAGCACCCAGATTACCCATGGGACCTTATTTCTTTTATTACAGAAGCTGAAAAATGAACTAGAAGTCAGGAGGAAAGGGAAGGGCAGTCCTTTAGGGCTGCTCTGCAGAGCCAAAATTTCTTACTGCCTCTTTACAATGTTGGGAAAGTACCTTCAACCCAACATACTTTTAAGTGGTGAGTTCCTTGATTTTTGCATTCCAACCCAAGATACTTGGAAGTTTTGAATGCACCCAGCTGTAGCCAAGTCAAGGAAAATCATACTGGCAGCAAATGTTCCTGGCCCCTCTGAAAGTATGGGTGCTTTGAGCAAACAGATAATGAACACTCTTAATTTGAGTTGACTGTAGCATAAGAATAGTAAAAGCTCAGCTCAAAAGGAAGTTATGGAGGTGTAATTTGGAAACTCCTAGATATGATAGTGTAGAGTGCCACAGAAACACTCTGGAAGAAATTAATAATTCTGTTTTCAGAGAAAAGCTTAAATAGTGCGTTTAAAACAAGGTGTAGGGCAGGCAGTGAATGATGAGGGTAAAGTGAGATATTTACTGAATACTGTCGGTCATGGCCACGAAAAAGACTAGTATCCTGTAGGAAAAAAAAAAAAGTGTTATGCAATTGAAGACTATGCAAAATGAGAACCAATACATGCTAGTGTAATTTTTTACATTTTATAACTTTTGAGTGCTTCACTTACCAAGCTCAACATTCTCCTAATGCATTTCAGTGAGAAACAAGCATTCTGAGAGGGAGATGTATTTAATGGAGGCAGGTATAGTATTCATATATAAAGTTTATTTATAATAATGTATAAAACTTTATTTAACATATACATGTTAAATACATTTTCATACATGTGTATGTTCTGAATGAGGATGTTTGTGTGCATCAATACATATATATATATATAACATAAAACACATTGGTTTAAAACACATTGATTTCTCTTTTTCTTTAACATACTTGATTTTCATAGAGATGAGACATTTTCATTTGATGTAGTTGTGCCAGTTCACTACCAGTCATTACTTACTTGAATGTTAGAAAATAGTATAGACAGTTCTATTCAATGTTTCTTGGTCATTAAGGTTAATAATAACAACTTTGAGTCAAACCAGTGTTTCTGCTGGTGTGCAGTAATGTGTAGTAAGTAGTGTGTTATCCGGAAGAGAGTTATGATAATGCATATCAGCATTTAGTAGTGGGAATTCAACTAAGCTCATTTTTAAAATAAGAACAATTTAAAGACATAGTCCAAGGCCAATACTTTCAAAAGTAACTCTTGACATTTGTGACTGCATCTTTTTTGATACCTTCACAAAAAGAGCTTTAAGCAGCCCAGTCTTTCAGAGGGTGCTCTGAAAATTAGTCACCCCAGCAAAGCTACGCCTGCAGAGTCATTATTTACTTTTGAAAATCTTGTCTTGTAAGCAGTTGTCACTTTACATTTTTCATATGAGAACTATGAATTGGTGTTTTCTTAGTAAACGAGTAAGAACAATATATAGTGCATGGGATTGTATTGCTGCTTGAGGTCAACAAAAGGGAGGAAATTTCCATGTCTCTTCCATGGTCATAAATAGAGGTTACTTGGTATGTGCTCACCTGATTTGTTTTGGTGAAAGTCTATTTTGGAAAAAAAAAAGAAAAAAAGAAAAAAAAAGTGTTTATGTTTCTCTTTAAGCATAGAGCAAATACCTTAGACTTTCTTCAGCCTAAGTCTCACCCTTCCTGTGGTAAAACCCATATTGTGTTATTCAGTAGGCAGGTATCTGCTCTTGTTTTTTTTTTTCTTTTTCTTTTTTTCCTTCCCCTTCTGTAAATCTCTGTTTTAACTGGTCTCTCCTTAAGTACTAGCTGTTTTTTCATTACATATCTATTCTTGGCTTTTTACCTCTTTTGCTTGAGTCTTTCTTGCTGCAGTATGCTTCCGTCTTCTTACTTTTATGCTCTGGAGTTAGGCCCATGTCAGTATTCTCACTTGTTTTACTTTTTTGCATTGAATTTACTTGTATACCTGTAACTCAAATCAATTTTCCTCTGAATCATGTCTTTCTTATTCCATCCCAAGCTGTATCTTCTTCCCCTTCTTTAGTTTGTGTCATCTTGTTCTTTTGTCTCTATCAGACTGTATTTCAGCTGCCTTTCCTGGCCATCAGCTCACCTTCTTCTCCTTTTTAACTTTAATTTCTTAATACCTGCTTTCTTGACTGTTTCTTCCCTTAGACATCTTCCCTCTGAGTCTTCTGCCCCGTCATCTTCCATTCCTGTTTAATCCACCTGATTTAGTCCTGTTATTCTCTGCTTGCTTTCCCTATTTGTATCGTACTAGCTTGTTTTCTCCCATATATTTCCTACTTGCAGCTTGCTAGGAGTTTTCTCACTGTTAGGTCTGCTCATTTGGTGCTTCTCATGCACACATGCCAGCCTGTATGGAAGTATGTAAGCCTGTAGGCAGGTATTTGAAGTCTAAGAAGAGACTGCATTGATCAGAAGCTCCTTGAAAATATGCTCCTGGTTTGGGAGGATCATAGATATGTCCTTAAAGTTGATGCAGCCTTTCGGAGGCTGGAAGAATTAGCTTAAGAGCTCTGTGAACAGTTACTGATCCTCTCATGGATCCCTTTCTTTATGGTAGATTTATAAACAGCTCAGCCTTTTTGCTTGCTTGCTTGATGTAGGTGTGCATGTAGTGACTCTTTTATGAGAGGCTTCTGTCATTTCCAATCTGGTGTAGCAGCTGTAATCACTTAGCTTTTAACCAGGAGAGCCTTTTTATTAGCTTACTCATTTTTATTTAACTCACCTTTTCTCATGATGAGTATCACAGAGCTAGAAGGGACATATCTGCTCTCACCAGATGCTGTAAAATATCAACCTGTAGTGATGGTTGTTAGCAGGTTGTTAGCATTCCAGCAGCTTGGCTGGAATGAGATGTTGGAAAGGCAAGGGGACTGGCGCTGGTTTGTGCAAACTAAATGGCAAAGTAGCAGGCTAGAGGGGACCACAACAAGTGGGAAACATTCAGGAGTCACAGGGCTAAAAGGTCTTTCCAGCAGGGAACCCTCACTGGCATAACGTGAAGTAGAATCCATGATTTTTGAATCTCAGCAAAACTCCACTGTCAGCAAATATCTGTGAAGGCTGGTGGCAAAATGTTTTTCTTATTCTCCTTTAATCACTGGTCCACATAAAGAATGGAAATTTACTGCAGCTGTCATTTACCCTGTGAACTCAAATGGCTATGGTTATGGAGTCAGCATGATTTCAGAGAATGGAATTAGGAGTTAAGAAATGCACAGGCAACTTTAATTAACCTCCTTTGTGTATGTGCATTATGATGCAGTCTTTAATTATGTGATCACATACTATTTTCCCCAAAGCAATTGTGTCTCATTTAGCTCAGAGGATTGAGGTGATGTAGAAGGCTGTTTGTCCAGAGGACTTCTGTCCTTTTGGTTGTAGAAATTGGAAGGTGTGTGGCAAACGAAGCAGGGCTTGCAAGGAGCAAAAAGATGAGGTCACAGTGTTTGAAAAAATTAAATTCATTGCTGCCTTTGCCTCAGAGCTCCTGATCAGTACTGCTTAGTCTTTCAAACCAAACTTCCTCCAAGTGGTTATTAATTGTGTATCCTTCCTTTTTGGATTGCCATTTGAGGCGAAGGTTTGATTTGCAGATGTATCAAGACCTGTGAGGAAAATCAATTGGAGCTGTGCTTGAGACATGTAAAGGGCTGCATAAAGCTTAGTATTCGGGAAAAACCCAGGTAATAGGCTTCCCAGAGTGAGCACCCAGTGTTAGATCCTTTTAGCTGGATCTCTCCGTCTCGGTTCTCATCTGAAGAACAGGGTAATAACACCACCACAGGGTGTTATGAGAAGGGAATGTGATTAATGCTTTTGAGGCATTTAAATACCGTAGTGATGAGCACTGTAGAAAAGCCCTTGAAGAAATTAATAATTCTGTCTACAGAGCAAGATTTGAATATTGTGTATTAAAGAATGGTGATATGTACTGATGGGATGACATACTGAACAGTGAAAATAAACTGAAGTATTGAACACCACTGGGTAGAGCTCAGATCTGGGCTGAATATCAGGGGATACTAAAAGTAAAAGGTAGTGCCACAACAAGGCACTCTCTATTCTAAAAGATAAAAGTTGAGGTTGTACTTAGTATTATTTCTGGCATCTCCTAAATCATGTGTCATATTGTTATTGTCATAACTTGGTTTTGCAAGGTGACAGCTTTAATAGAAAACATAATATAGCAAGGAATTCATTAAAAATAATGCTCATCTGATGAGAGTTGTGTATTTTTATTCCTAACATGGGCTGCAGATAGTTCCTAATTTGGGTTTTACTTGACCTGAGGATTCCTCCTTGGTGAATTTAGATGCAAGACTGGGCCCCTCGTAAGGATGTGGCTGAAAGTTTTGCATATTTAGGATCCAGCATAGGTTCTGGGATGCAGGAGTTCAACAGTGTGACACCTGGAAGGAATTGCTGTCACTTGTGAAATAGGAAAACAGTAATTCTTTCTTTCCAGCAGCATTCCAAGCTTGACTACACTAAAAACTGTGAGGGACTCAATTTATACAGAAAGTATTTAAAACCAATGTGATATAAACTGAAGTGGTGTTTTTCAGAGGGCAATCCTGATGCTGCTGCTCTGCTTAAATGCAGCTGTTGCTAGCCTGCTTTCTGTGTGGTTTATTTATATCTGCTACCATTATTTCATGTTTATTTGAGTTCAATGAAGGTATAGCCACCAAAATATATACATATATATGTATTTATATGTATATATGTATGTATATACATATAGATATAAAAAAAGCTTTGAAAGAGCAATGGATACTATATGTATCTTTTGTAGCAGAATTCACAGATACCAAGTACTTCCCTGAAAGCTGTTACCTCCAAACATGCGAACGCTGCACACAGAGGGCAGCAGACTATGCCACGAGATTGCTTCTTTTTGCGCAGAATATTGTGTTTTACTACTCCCTTGCTCAAAGGACTTGTTGCAGCTGTATCTAATTCATATTTAATAAGCTCTTTCTACTTCAGGTGTCAGTCTGTTTTGCCCGTTACTTTTCATTTTTGTAAATATTTGAGTGCAAAATGGTAACTTTTTTTTTTTTTTTTTGCATCCACAGTGGACTAGTGGAAATTAAAATCTTTTTAGAAAAGCTTCAGAAAGTGGCAAAATGTGACAGATGAGCTGTATACTCTTACCTTAATTTGATTGCATACATTTGCACAGATACAGGATATGCCAGGTGCAATAAAATAAAAATAAAGCATTATTTTAAATGCTCAGAAGAAAGCATTAATGCATTATTCCATTTATTCATCATGTTGTGCAATAACCTGCTGACTCTGATCTAGTAAGATCCCAACTGTCCTGCTCTAATATGTGACAAAAGACCAGAAGTAGTGCAGAATGCAGATTCACAGTAGACAGCAAAACCTGGATATTTTTGTTTGATTGAAAGATTCCTTAAACTAAAGTTAGCTTTCTTTCCTCCAAATATTTTATCAGATCCTTGAAAGTGAGTACTGCATTCAGTAATTTTTATTTCTACATTGAATCAGAATCCTTACTTCTGTCCTGGATTAGGAAAGGTATTTAGCTCATCAGTGGAAATTTTTTTTGTATTCTTCTCAGTTGGAAAATAAATGTCTGTGACTGAGATGGTAATGTCAATTCATTTAAGAAAGCACTCCCAAGTTACTCCCATCTTGTTTTTCTTAAAAAAAAACAAAGAGAGAAAAGCTGGTGTTTATTAATTAAACACCTAACTTGAATTTGTTGAGGTATAGGAATTTGCAGATGGCAACCTTGGTCTTTTAATATTAATTGGAAAATATTGATTGAAAAAAGACTAGTCTGTCATGCTGATAATTGTGACCAGATTTAGATATGATCACTAGATCTTCCTGAGATTACAAAGAAGCAGTTACCATCTAATTGGTAAAAAGATTGAACATTATTTTGGTAATCCCTGAGCTTTGGTAACTTATTCCCTGTTGTTCATTTATGTGTCTTGTCTGTGTACCACTATAAAGTGGTTAAATATGGTTTAAGCTGATAAGACTATGTTGTATAGTATTTACATTTCATGAGCGTTCCAAGTTTTATAGCTGTTTTAACAATATACTTTTCTTTAAATGAAGGTTAGACCTGCTGACTGAACACTTCAAAACCACAACTGAACTGATATTTACTTCTTTATAACGACACACTAAGGTTGAGATAGCCTGATCTCATTTCCTTGATGGCAAGAACAAACAAGTTTTTATTTAACATTACTCAATATGTAAAAAATAATCTGTAACTTTCCAAGAAGGTTCTACATCTTTTGACTTCCTATTTGATATGTTTAAGCACTTTCTTGCTATGAAGTTATGTTGTTTCACTGTACAATGATAGTGCTATAGAAACTCTCTGGAAAAATGAATCAATTAGTGCAAGTAAACTAATTTTTAAGAACAATTAGTATGCACTGTTAATTTTATACCAGGAGAGATTTAATGAATAAAGTGTAGCTTTTGATAATGCAAGATAAATGTTACGCAGTTTGAGTTTCAGATATAAATGCTTGAGATTCCCAGCTGGATTTTTATTCCTCTTATTTCCATATCTATTTACACCACTTAAGCATCCAGCCTAAATATATAAATAAGTGGTTATTTATTATGTGGATATAGATTCAAGGTGTTGTGTGGTCTGCAGCGATAACATTAACTTGCACGCTTACAGAAATAGGCTGTCAGTTTATTAACTGAATTTTAAGATCGCCTTAACAACTTAGTTCAGAAACTTAAGTGTCTTCTCTCAGTTTATAAGTACTAGCCAAAAAAAAAAAAAAAGGCTCAGTGTCTCAGAGCTCTCCCTTTGTGTACGAAGCGAGACCCGGGTTTCTTAGCATCTGGAATGCTCTTTTTCTATCACTGCTAATAACTGTGGACATTTTCTGTGTGGATGTTCAGTACACACTGTTGTGAATCCCAGGATGATATCGCCATTACTTAGAGCTGTATTTTGCATTGCCTATTCTGTTATTGCTCAGCATGCATGAGGGTAGAGTTAAAATCTTTATTCATTTCATTTAAAAATGTTTCTTTTGTTCTCCTTATCATGTTCTAGCTTTCCCAAGGATATATGCCTTGAACGAAAAGTCACATGTGCATTACTAATTGTGTGCCATTGTATTTACAGATCCTAGTGGTGGCACTGTGAAGCTACTAATTCTTTTGCTTCACTTGATGTAAAATAATCTGAGTGTCTTTGATAGCAGTGAAACAGTATTAATTGTTTTGTACATTTCTTGGTCACTCTTCTTAGGTGGTCTTCATAATCTATTAGAACTTTCAGCCAGATTTTTGTAATGTCATGCCTCCAGCAGTGATTAAATTGGTAATTAATGAACAGTCCTTGGCAACATAAACCACATCCCGTTAATTTTCCCTTTTGAGTTTTTAGAAGTTGTCGTCTCTGTCAGAAGGCATTGCGCCACCTTGCTACGGCCCCTTGGCATGAAACCACAACGGCTTGATTTTTTGCAGCCATTAGTAGATCAGAGCAGTAATTTCACAGTATTTTGGTCAGGGTAATTATAGTACCAAGTACCGAGTAGAGTTGGGAATTCACACAAGAAGTCCAGAAATACCAGGTGAGCTTCCTTGTGTTCACTGGGACGTTATGATTAGTTTAATTGGGCTTTGTTTGATTTCAGCCGCAGAGACTCTTTGTGCCACGGCACTGCAGCCACTTTCCACTTTAGTGTTTCTGACCTGCATTGACAGGAACTGGTGCAAAAATGAACTCTTTGAAGTGGGACTTGCTGGAGAGGGCAACTGAAAAAGGGGAAGAGTGGTGTGTAAATAGTTTACTGTAGCAAAGCTCAAAACAGAACTGAACACTGCATTTTGTGGGTGATGCGATTGGAATTCCTTTATAATTCCAATGGGGACAGATAATATGTCTGCTACATTTGTGCAAATGTCTAGTATTACATTTAAAAATGCATATTTTTTTTTAATCACTGGCTTTTATTTAACACCTGCTATTCTACCTTCCTTTGAAGATACAGTTGTTTCTCCCACCAGAAATAACTGTGAATCATCTCTTTAGTCCTGCAAACAAATCTGGGCAAAGGCATTAATGAGACTGCAGGTGCACTTAGTAGTGCACATGTCACAAAATAGTAGGTAAATGCATTCATACTTGAGTGGCTGACTATAGGTGTAGCAGCCTTCAGCAGTACATTGTGCACATTAAAGTTTAAATAGTCACTTGCCTGTTGGCTTCTGAATGAAAGGACTGTCACTGGTCACTTCTCCTGAAGCCTTAATGAAACCAAATAGTTTGCTACGAGTTTGGGCCTAACCATTGGGGTGTTTCATGCAGTCTTGTCAGTTGATGTTCATGAATTGACTTGAACGGAGATCAAAGTGTTTCTCAAAATGGAGAAGCGGGGAGAGAGACAGCTCCTTCAATTGCACCACAAGAGCTAATCAAGCCATCAGTTCTTTATGCACTCTGCGTGCCTTTAGAATTTAATACCCAATGGTTTGTCAGGACAAATTGAAATTCAGGATGGGGGGGGTGGGTGGG